>NC_135647.1:7880431-8184827 GCF_053574225.1 Canis aureus
TTGAGATAAGTATTTGTGTCAAACAACATATATATGTTTTTAATTTGGGGGAGCACATAAACTCATGCTTTAGATTATTCTGGGGCTTGAAATTTTATCATTCTGAAAGCAATCAAGTTTTCATGGGCTGGACTGGCATTAATGGTGAGAATCACACACAAGATACGTTTTATTGGTGTTGCTAATACAGTTTATATCAATACGTGTAGTGGTAGATCCTTTGTGTTTTCTCTGTGAATGTGGGCTATTAAAAATACCAGAACATTTACTGTTCTCCTGGGGGAAGCTCAACAATTGCTTGTAATAAACCTGGTACTTGATTCCTTTTAAGTTTGAGATAGTGAACGGATTCTTCTTTTCTGCTCACAGAAGGGTACAAATTGAGTTTTATGAGGGAAGCAGCAAAAAGAACCTTTATTTCCTCTTTGCAAGCTAGGCCAGATTCAGGCAGATAATTGCTCTCCTATGATGTTGGCAATTTGAATTGCCTGTGTGTTTTCGAAAACGGTCTGAAATGAGAACTCTTACACACTTAGAGTGGGAGTATAAATTGGTACAACCATTCTAGAAGGCAATAAAATTTCAAGCAAGAATTTTTGCATTTGAAAAGAATCATATTCTAGGGGTTCTTGGGTGGCTCAGTTGGTTAAGCATCTGACTCTTGATTTCGGCTCAGGTCTCGATCTCAGGGTCACGAGATCAAGCCTTGCTTCAGGCTCTGTGCTCAGCAGGGAGTCTGCTTGAGATTCTCTCCCTCTGCCCCTCCCCCTACGTGTACCTGCATGCATGTGCTCTCTCTCTGTCAAATAAATAAATGTCGTCTTTAAAAGATCATATTGTGTGATAGGATAAATTCCTAGGAATTAAAAAAAATTCCTAGGAATTGAATTACCTTAAGGAAATCAAATTTATTCATAAGCGTGTTCAACTACTGTCAATGGTAGTGAAGAATTGGAAACATCCTACATGGTCCAAAAAGAGGCAAATGATTAAATTATGGTACTACTGTGTGTCTACTGAAAATGATTTCGAAGAATGTTTAATGACACTGGAAAATGCTTCCAGTAGAATGGAATATCAAAATTGCAAAGCTAATCCACTTAAGACTCCCATTTTTTTATGAATATGGACATGTGTCAGAAAGGCTGGAAGGAGGTAATCAAAATGCTAAGACAGTGGTTCTGTTGGGGGGTGTCTTTATTGGCTATTTTAATAATTGTTTCTTTTTTATGATTATAATGAGACATCCTAAATGTTATTTAAAACTATTTGCAAGTACATTATGAATGCATATCCTGTGCATGCTGAATTATAGCCTGTAGGAATGGACCAATAGCCCTCTGTGTTCCCTGTTACCTTATTGAGGTTGATAGAAATAATGGAAATATTACTTGTCTTTACCCCTTGCTAGTGGAAGTGATCATTTGCCTAACTGTCCACAGAAATGTGCTTTCCTCTGTTGGTTTACAACATCCTGTCCCTTCTACCTGGCCAACCCAATATGTGCGAGTAATTGGGTTCTACTATAATATGGACAAAGAAGTGATATTTGTAGGGAGTTTTCACGATTTGCTTATTTCATGTTTATTCTTTAGGATTTTGGCAGCTTCTTGTTAACTTAGCTTAGTCACTTGGTGTTGAAGTCCAAGGGCATGAGTTTAAGTTCTACCAAGTATATTTGGTAAGTTCCTATTAAAATGGAGAACTGGTATTTTGTTGTGATCATTAAATGCCAAAGAAGGGAGATTATATCTTTGGAAAATTAATAGGAAGGGTAAAAAAGCCCATTCTTCTCTGCTTGACTGGTGGATGGTTCCCAGAAGATACCAGGCGAACTTTGAAATGAGAGGAGTTTCCCCTACTTTCAGTTGTAGTCCTAGGGAGCCTGATGGGACAATGTATTTTGTTCGCTGTGGGTCCTGGAGTCCTGTGTTTTCTTCGCTGATGCTGGCACAGTTGAAAGGAGTTTGGGAGCATTCCACTAAAATTGTAATATCATCACCTCCCTCTTCAGTAATCCAGGGAGCAGGGGGTAACCAGTAAGGCAGGAAGTGATAGGGAGGTGAGAAAGTACCATCTGAACCTCCTGTGTCTATTGGGCCGAGGCTCCTATTTGCACAGTTCATGTTGCATTTGGCTCTCCTGGTTGTTGTGCAAGATGGCAGGCCCAGCCGATGTTGCTCCTGATTGCAATTTGTTATGGTCCTATTCTCCCATCCTGTCAAAGCAATGCTTGCCTGACTCTTCGCTTTCCTAATGTATTACTATTATAAGGGGACTTCCATTAGAAAGAAAGAAGTAATAAAAATACAAAGCATAACTTTTGGGATCTAAAATTACCTTTTCAGGAAAATAAGATCCCTAAATATCAGATCTGGCTTGATGCTGGCCAGCCAGCTGTATGATCAGCTGGCTCTTTAACCTCTAACTGAGGACTGCATAATATTATTGCTCCGTCCCAGTTTTATCAGGACAGAGAACTTAACCACCCTAGGTCCAGAGAGTAAGGGAAGTTTTATTGGAATAGTGTTAAAAATTGAGATTTTGTTTAATGTTTTAAAGATAGGTTCTTTATTGTTGGGAGTTGATATGAGAAGTAGATAGAATGGATACCACTTCTGGTAAATTGCCCAGAGTCTGTTGGAAGGCATTGATTTTCTGTGTGTGTGTGTGTGTGTGTGTGTACGTATGTACGTATTGGGGGGAGTGGCATATTTTTTTGTCTTTCTGCTCTAATCACATATCTATCTGCCTGTTTTTCCTTATTCATTTTCCCCCTGTATTTTTTTTTAATCCCAATTAGAATAATAGTGTTAGGGGCACCTGGGTGGCTCAGTGGTTGAGCATCTGCTTTTGGCTCAGGTCATGATTCTGGGGTCCTGGGATCGAGTTCCGCATCGGGGGGTGAGGGGGGCGGGAGCCTGCTTCTCCCTCTGCCTATGTCTCTGCCTCTTTCTCTGTGTCTCTGATGAGTGAATAAAATCTTAAAAAAAAAAAAGAATAATAATGTTAGGGTTAGGAAGAAAAAAGTGCTTTTCTTTGTGTGTGTGTGTGTGTGTGTGTGTGTGTGTATAAATTTTCTTCTTTTATTGAATTACTCATTTTTAAAATTTAAGTATAATTAACAAAGAATGTTATATTAGATTCAGGTGTACAATATCGTGATTCAATATTTCCATACATCACCTGGTGCTCACCACAGCAAAGGCCCTCCTTAATCGCCATCACCCCCTCCCTCTCCTCTGGTGACCATCAGTTTGTTCTCTATACTTAAGAGTCTATCTTTTGTTTGTCTCTCTTTTTTTGTGTTCATTTGTTTTGTTTCTTTTCTTTTTTTTTTTTAAAGATTTTATTTATTTGAGAGAGAGAGAGAGAGAAGCAGATTTCCTACTGAGTAGGATGCCCGGTGCAGGGCTCAGTCCTAGGACCCAGAGATCATGACCTGAGCCAAAAGCAGATGCTTAACAGACTGAGCTGCCCAGGCACCCCTCATTTGTTTTGTTTCTTAAATTCCAAATATAAGTGAAATCATATGGTATTTGTCTTTTCTCTGATTGACGCATTTCACTTAGCGTTATACTCTAGATCCATTCATGTTGTTGCATATAGGAGGATTTCATTCTTTCTTATGGCTGAATAATATTCCATTGTTTGTATATATTACATCTTCTTTATCCATTTACATGTCCATGGACACTTGGGCTGCTTTCATATTTTGGCTATTGTAAATAATTCTGCAATAAACATAGAGGTGCATGTATCCCTTTGATTTAGTGTTTTTGTATTTCTTGGGTAAATAAATTTAGTGGAATCACTGGATCATGTGGTAATCCTTTTTTTAACACTTTGAGGAACCTCCACACCATTTTCCATAGTAGCTACACCTGTTTGCATTCCCACCATCAGTGCAAGAGGGTTCCTTTATTCCACGTACTCATCAATACCTGTTTCTTTTGTTTTGGATTTTAGCCATTCTGACAAGTGTTAGGTGATATTTCATCGTAATTTGGTTTGCATTTCCCTGGTGATGAATGATGTTGAGCTCCTTTTCCTGTGTCAGTTGGGCATCTGCATGTCCTCCTTGGAGAAATGTCTGTTCATGTCTTTTGCCCATTTTTTAATTGGATTGTTTTTTGGGTGTTGAGTTGTATGAGTTCTTTATATATTTTGGTTACTAACTCTTTTTTGGGTATGTCATTTGCAAATATTTCCTCCCATTCTGTAGGTGGCCTTTGAGTTTTGTTGATGGTTTCTTTCCCTGGGCAGAAGCTTTTTACTTTGGTGTAGTTCCCATAGTTTTATTTTTGTTTTTGTGTCCTTTTCCTAGGAGACATATCTAGAAAGATGTTGCAACTGCCAATGTCAGAGACATTTTGCCTGTGCTTTCTTTAGGATTTTGATGTTTTCAGGTCTCACATTTAGGCCTTTTTTTTTTTAAGATTTTATTTATTTATTCATGAGAGACACACAGAGGGAGACAAAGACATAGACAGAGGGAGACTCAGGCTCCTCAAGGGGAGCCCAATGTGGGACTTGATCCCAGCACTTCAGGACCACACCCTGAGCCGAAGGCCAACGCTCAACCATTGAGCCACCCAGGCATCCCTCACATTTAGGTCTTTAATCCATTTTGAGTTTATTTTTGTGTCTGGGGTGAGAAAATGTCCAGTTTCATTCTTTTGTAGCTGTCCAGTTTTCCTAAGACCATTTGCTGAAGAGACTTTTGCCCATTGCATATTTTTTCCTCTTTTGTCAAAGATTAATTGAACATATATTGTTGTGGGTTTATTTCTGGGCTCCCTATTGTGTTCCATGGATACTACAGCTTTGTAGTATATCTTGAAATCTGGGCTTGGGATACCTCCAGTTTTATTCTTCTTTTTGAAGTTTACATTGGCTCTCCAAGGTCATTTATGGGTTTTGTACAAAGTTTAGGATTATTTGTTCTTTGAAAAATGCAATTGGAGGGTGCCTAGGTGACTGAGTTGGTGAAGTGTTGGACTTTTGATTTTGGCCCAGGTCATGATCTCAGGGTCCCGAGTTTGAGCCCCACATTGGGCTCCATGGTCAGTGCAGAGTATGCTTGAGATTTTCTCTTTCCCTCTTGCTCTCCCCCTTCCTACCAGCTCATGTGCTCGCTCCCTTTCTCTCTCTCTCTAACTAAAATCTTTAAAAAAAAAAAGAAAAGAAAAGAAAAGAAAAATGCTGCTGGTATTTTGCTAGGGATCGCATTAAATATGTAGATTACTTTGGGTAGTACAGATATTTTAATAGTATGTTTAATCCATGAACATGGGATAATATCTTTCCATTTGTGTCTTCTTCAGTTTCTTTAATTAATGTTTTATAGTTTACAGAGTATAGGTCTTTCACCTACTTGTTTAAGTTTCTTCCTAAGTATTTTATTCTTCTTGGTGCAATTATAAATGGAATTTTTTTTTTTAATTTGAGAGAGAGTGGGTGTGTGTGCATGAGCTGGGGAGGAGGGCAGAGGGAGAGGTAGAAGCAGACTCCTTGCTGAGCAGGGAGCCAGCCTTGGGGCTTGATCCCAGGACCTGGGGATCATGACCTGAGCCAAAGGCTGATGCTTAACTGACTGAGCCACTCAGGCTTCCCTGGAATTGTTTTCTTAACTTCTTTCTGCTATTTCATTATTAGTGTCTAGAAATGCAACAGATTTCTATACATTGATTTTGTATCTTGTGGTCTTATTAAATTCCCTAATCAGTTCTAGTAGTTTCTCGATGGAGTCTTTTGGGTTTTCATTCTCTTTTTCTCTCTCTTTTTGTCTCTCTCTCTCTCTCCTTTAAGATTTTTCTTTTATTTGAAAGAGAGAGAGAAGAAAGGGGCAGGAAGAAATTGAGAATCTTGAAGCAGTCTCCCCACAGAGCATAGAGCCTGATGTGGGACTTGATCTCAGGACCATGAAATCCTGACCTGAACTGAAATCAAGAGTTGGCCACTTAACCAACTGAGCCACCCAGGAGCCCCTTGGAATGTTTCAGGTTTTCTATATTTAGTATCCTGTCACCTGCATATAGTGAAAGTTTTACCTCTTCCTTACCAATTTGGATACCTTTTGTTCCTTTTTCTTGTCTGATTGCTGTGGCTAGGACTTCCAGTACTATGCTGAATAAAAGTGCTGAGGGTGGACATCCTTGTCCTCTTTCTGATCTTAGGGGAAAGCCCTCAGTTTTTCACCATTCAGTATGATTTAGCTGTAATTTTTCTGTATACGGCCTAATTATGTTGAGGTATGTTCCCTCTAAAAATGCTTTGCTGAGGGGTTTTCTCATGAATGAATGTACTTTGTCAAGTGCTTTTTCTCCATCCATTGAAATGATCATATGGTTTTTATCATTTTTCTTATTGATATGATGTATCACATTGATGATTGTGAATATTAAACTACCTTTGCATCTTGGGATTAAATCCCACTTGATTGTGGTGAATGATTGTTTTAATGTAATGTTTGATTCAGTTTGCTAATATTTTGTTGAGGATTTTTGCATCTGTGTTCATCAGATATATTGGCTTACAGCTCTATTTGTAGTGTCTTTCTCTGGTTGAATTGGGCAGTTTTCATTCCTCTTCTGTTTTTTGGAATAGTAGAATAGTAGGTGTTAACTCTCCTTTAAATGTTTGGTAGGATTTATCTGTGAAGCTGTCTGGTCCTGGGCTTTTGTTTGTTATGAGTTGTTATTATTATTATTATTGTTATTATTATTATTATTATTATTATTATTATTATTGTTTGAATTTCATTGCTGGTGTTTGGTCTGTTCCATTTTCTGTTTCTCCCCGATTCCGTTTTGGGAGGTTATGTTTCCAGGAATATTCTGGGTAGTCCAGTATAATGGCATATAATTTTTCATAATATTCTCTTACAATCCTATGTATTTCTGTGGTATTGGGGGGTATTTCTCCCCTTTCATTTCTGATTTTGTTCGAGTCCTCTCTCCCTCTCTCTCTTTTGGATCAATTTGGCTAAAAGTTTGTCAGAATTTGTTGATCTTTTCAAAGAACCCGCCCATGGTTTCATTGATCTGTTCTATTGTTTTTTAGTTTCTATTTTGTTCATTTCTGCCTTAATCTTTATTATTTCCTTGCTTCTCCTGGTTTGTGGTTTTGTTTGTTTTTCTTTTTCTAGCTCATTTAGGTATAAGATTAGGTTCTTTGTTTTTTTCTTGCTTCTTGAGGTGGGCCTATTGCTATACATTTCCCTCTTAGAACCACTTTTGCTGCATCCCAAATAATTTAGATCAGTGTGTTTTCATTTTCATTTGTCTCTATGTCCATTTTTAAAATTTTCTCTTTGATATCTAGGTTGATCTATTCATTGTTTAGTAGCATGTTATTTAACTTCCATGTATTTGTGTTCCTTCCAGATTTTTTTCTTGTGGCTGACTTCTAGTTTCTTGGTGTTGTGGTCCGAAAAGATGCATGGTGTGACTTAAGTCTTCTGAATTTGCTGAGACTTGTTTTGTGGTATAACATGTGGTCTCTTCTAGAGAATGTTCCCTTTACACTGAAAAGAATGTGTATTCTGTTGTTTTAGGATGGAATATTTTGAATATATGTTAGGTCCATCTTGTCCAATGTGTTGTTCAAAGCTACTGCTTCCTTGGTGATTCTCTGTTTGGATGATCTATCCATTGATGTAAGTGGGGTGTTAAACTCCCCTACTATTTTTGTATTAGTATCAATAACTTCCTTTATGTTTTTAAGTAACTGTTCAATGTATTGGAGTGCCCCTATATTTGTTGCATAAATATTTTTTATTTAAATTCAATTATCCAACATATAGTACATCATTAGTTTCAGATGTAGTGTTCAGTAATTTATCAGTTGCATATAACACCCAGTGCTCATCATATCACGAGGCCTCCTTAACGCCCATTACCCAATTACCCCATCTATTTCCTACTTCCCCTTGGTTACATAAATATTTACAGTTGTTCTGTCTTCTTATTGAATTGTTCCCTTAATAATTATGTAGTTTCCTTTGTCTCTTGTTACAGGTCTTTATTTCAAAGTCTATTTTGTCTAAGTATTGTGACTCTTACTTTCTTTTGACCTCCATTTGCATGATAAATGTTTTCCCTTTCCATCACTTTCAATCTGCAGGTGTCTTTAGGTCTGCAATTGGTCTTTTTTAGGCACCATATACATGGGTCTTGCTTTTTTATCCATTCTGCCATCCTGTGTCTTTTGATTGGAACATTTAGCTTATTTGCATTCATAGTAATTATTGACAAGTATGTGTTTATTGCCATTTTGTTACTTATTTTACAGCTGTTTTTATAGTTCTTCTTTGATCCTTTGATTCTTCCTATTAGATTGGCTGACTTATTTAGTGATATACATGGCTTCCTTTCTCTCTCTCTCTCTTTTTTGCTATGCATTACTGGCTTTCTGTTTGTGATTATCATTAGGTTTATATATAACATCTTATGCATATAGCAGTCTATATTAAGTTGATGGTCATATATGTTTGAATCCATTGTAAAACTAAAGTTTTATTCTCCTCCTCCCTACATTTTAGATATATGATGTCATTCTTTATATCCTTTTATTTTCTGAATCTCTTGACAGATTTTTGTGGATATACTTAATTTTACTGCTTTTGTGCTTCTTACTTTGTTCCACTTATGATCTTCCATTTCCACTCAAAGAATCTCCTTTAACATTTCTTGTAAGATAGGTTTTGTGGTAATGGATTCCTTTAACTTTTGTTTGTCTGGGAAACTCTATATTTTCCCCCAGATAAAAAATTCTAGATACTACTCAGTGCTCATTCATGATAAGTTTATTCTTTAATCCCCATCATCTATTTCACTCATCTCTCCACCCACCCCACCCCCCTTGAATAACCATGAGTTTGTTCTCTACAGTTAAGTCTTTTTCTTGGGTTGTCTCTCTTTTTTCCCTCTGTTCATTTGTTTTGTTTCTTAAATTCCAAATATGAGTGAAATCATATAATATTTGTCTTTCTCTGACTGACTTATTTCACTTAGCATAATATTCTTTAGATCCATTCACAACTATTTGTTTTTTGGGTGTTGAATTGTAGGAGTTCTTTATATATTTTGGATACTAACTCTTTATTGGCTATGCCATTTGCAAATATTTCCTCCCATTCTGTAGGTTAACTTTCAGTTTTGTTGATGGTTTTCTTCCCTGGGCAGAAGCTTTTTATTTTGATGTAGTTTCTTTTTTTTTTTTTTTTTTTTTTTTTTTAAATTTTTTTTTTTATTTATTTATGATAGTCACAGAGAGAGAGAGAGAGAGAGAGGCAGAGACACAGGCAGAGGGAGAAGCAGGCTCCATGCACCGGGAGCCCGATGTGGGATTCGATCCCGGGTCTCCAGGATTGCGCCCTGGGCCAAAGGCAGGCGCCAAACCGCTGCGCCACCCAGGGATCCCTTTGATGTAGTTTCAATAGTTTTATTTTCACTTTTGTTTCCTTTGCTTAGGAGACATATCTAGAAGGATGGTGTTACGGCTGATGTCAGAGACATTTTGTTTGTGCTCTCTGCTAGGATTTTGATGGTTTCAGGTCTCACATTTAGGTCTTTAATCCATTTTGAGTTTATTTTTGTCTCATGTGAGAACGTGGTCTAGTTTCATTCTTTTAGGTGTAGCTGTCCAGTTTTCCCAAGACCATTTGCTGAAGAGACTTTTGCCCATTGCATATTTTTTCCTCTTTTGTCAAAGATTAATTGAACATATAATTGTAGGTTTGTTTCTGGACTATTTTGTGTTCTATTGAAACATGTGTCTATTTTTGTAACAGTACCATACTGTTTTGATCACTACAGCTTGGTAACATAACTTGAAATCTGGAATTATGATATTTCTAGCTTTGTTTTTCTTTTTCAAGATTTCTTTGGCTATTTGAAGTCCTTTGTGGTTCCACACAAATTTAAGGATAATTTGTTCTAGTTTTATGAAAACTGTTGGTATTATGATAGGCTTGCTTTAGATCTATAGATTGCGTTGGATAGTATAGACATTTTAACAATATTTGTTCATTCAATCCATTAGGATGGAAGAGTTTTCCATTTGTTTGTGTCATCTTCAATTTCTTCCATGCTAGTGCTTTATAGTTTATAAAGTGCACATTTCACTTCCTTGGTTATGTTTCTTCCTAGGTATTTTATTCTTTTTCATGCAACTGTAAATGGGAATATTTTCTTAATTTCTCTTTTTGCTACTTCATTATTAATGTATAGAAATGCAGTTAATTTCTCTACATTGATTTTTGTATCTTGTGATCTTATTGAATTCCCTTACCAGTTTAAAAAGTTTTCTATATGTGTTATGTCATCTGTGAAAGTTTTACTTCTTCATTACCAATTTGAATGCCATTTATTCCTTTTTACTTGTCTTATTTCTGCGGCTATGACCTTTAGTAATATGTTGTATAAAAGTGGTGAGAGGAGACATCCTTGTCTTGTTCCCAATCTTATGGGGAGACTTTCAGTTTTTACCAGTGATTATGATGTTAGTGTGGATTGTTTATATATGGCCTTTTATTATGCTGAGGTATATTCTCTCTTAGCCTACTTGTTGAGTTTTTATCATAAATGGATATTGTACTTTGTGAAATGTTTTTTCTGCATCTTGAAATAATCACATGGTTTTTATCCTTTCTCTTACTGATATGAGGTATCACATTGATGGATTTGTGAATATTGAGCTATCCTTGCATTCTTGGAATAAATGCCATTTTATTGTGGTGAATGTGTTTTTAAATGTATTGTTGGATTTGGTTTGCTAATATTTTGTTGAGGATTTTTGCATCTGTGCTCATCAGAAATATTGGCCTGCAGTTCTCTTTTTTTTTTGTAGTGTCTCTAAAAAAATTTTTTTTTGTAATGGCTTTCTCTGATTTTGGTATCAAGGTAATGGGGCCTCATAGAATAAATTTGGAAGTTTTCCTTCCTCTTCAGTTTTTCTAAACATTTTTTTAAAAGATTTTATTTATTTATTCATGAGGGACACACAGAGAGAGGCAGAGACACAGGCAGAGGGAGAAGCAGGCTCCAAGCAGGAAGCCTGATGTGGGACTTGATCCTGGGACTCCAGGATCACGCTCTGGGCCAAAGGCAGGCACCAAACCACTGAGCCACCCAGGGATCCCCTTTCCTCTTCAGTTTTTTTTTTTTTTTTTTTTTTGGATTATTTGAAAAGGGTAGGTATTGACTCTTTTTTTAGATGTTTGGTAGAAATTGCCTGTGAAGCTGTCTGGTCCTGGACTTTAGATTCAATTTCATTGCTGGTCATTGGTCTTTTAAAAATTTCTATTTCTTCCTGATTAATTTTTGAGAAGTTCTGTGCTTCTGGGAATTTATCTGTTTCTTCAAAGTTGTCCCATTTTGTTGGCATATAATTTTTCATATTCTCTTATAGTCCTTTGTATTTTTGTGGTGTTGGTTGTTCTTTCTCCTCCTCTTTCATTTCTGATTTTGCTTATTTGAGTTCCTTTTTTTTTTTTTTTTTTAAGAGTCTGGCTAAAGGTTTATCAATTTTGTTGATCCTATCTGAGAAATTCTTCATCTCTCCTTCTATCCTAAATGATAGCCCTGCTGGATAGGGCATTTTTGGCTGCAGATTTTTTCTTTTCAGCACTTGAAAATATCCTACTTCTTCCAATTGTCCTACAGACATTCTGCTGAAAAAATCAGTGGAGAGTCTTACGGGGTTTCCCTTGTATGTAACCATTTTCTTTCTTTCTTTTGCTGTTTTTAAAATTTTCTCTTTGTCACTGCATTTTGACAATTTAATTTCTTATGTCTTAGCGTGGACTTCTTTGGGTTGATTTTATTGGGGGGAGGGATGGGAGCTCTCTGTGCCTCCTAGATTTGGATCTCTGTTTCCTTTCCCAGATTAGGGAAGATTTCACCTGTTATTTCCTGAAATAAATTTTCTGCCCACTCTTGTCTTTCTTCTTCTGGGACCCCTGTCATGTAAATGTTGTTACATTTTATGATGTCACTGAGTTACCTTAATCTCTTCTCATTTATTATTATTTTTTCTTTCTCCTATTCATCTTGATTGTTTTCCATTACTCTGTCCTCCCAGTTGCTGATCCATTCTTCTGCTTCCTCTATCTACTATTTATTCCTTTCTGGAATATTACTTATTCTGTTTCATTTAGGTCTCTTGCTCTGATTTTATCCTGTTCTTTCATTTAGGACATAGTCCTCTGTCTCCTAATATTGTCTTACTCTCTGTTTCTCTGTGTTGGGACAATCAGCTATGTTTCCTGTTCTTCAGAGTAGTGGCTTTATGAAGAAGACGTCCTGTCGTGCAGTGTCCCCTGTTCATCAGAACCTGGTGCTTTGGAGTTGTTTTCTTTTTTTTCTTTTTTCTTTCTTCTTTAAAAGATTTTATTTATTTATTCATGAGAGACACAGAGAGAGGTAGAGACACAGGCTGAGGGAGAAGCAGGCTCCATGTGGGGAGCCTGATGTGGGACTCGATCCCAGAACTCCAGGATCATGACCTGAGCTGAAGGCAGATGCTCAACCGCTGAGCCACCTAGGCGTCCCTGTGGTTGTTTTCCTATGTGTGTTGAGTGCACCCTACTATTGTGGTTGAACTGCATTTGTCTTTATTCCAGTTGTCTGCAATGGCTCTCTTTGCCTGTTGTGGGCAGGATTTGGTCCCTTTACTGCTAATGGACCAGTTGGGCTGCCTTCGGCTTGAATTTGTTCAGACCAGGCATTTTCCAGAGCTGTGGTCACATTGAACTACAGAGTGCTTATTCTGACAGAGTCGAGTTGGTGGATAGGACCTTCAGTCAGACCAGATTTCTGTCCCAGTCCACTGCTAGGGCCACAATCTAAATGGTGTGTGTGGTTATTGTCCCCTCTCCCCCAGCCAGGAGTCACTTGGAGTGCTGTTGGTCCCTGTTGCAGCTGCTTTCACAGTGCCAGCTTGTGATGCTGTTCTGAATGGATTCTTGCCAAGCACAGATTGGACAGGGCAGGGGAGTGGGGGTTGTACAGTATTAGCAAGCTAGTTGGAGAGTGAGCTTGTTCTTGCAGGTGAAAGAGGCAGGGTTGTGGGGGGAGAGAAATGGCTCCTTTTGTTTTTGGAGAAGATTCTTAAAGATTACTTGCCCCTCAAGCACACATTCTGAGATTAGTAAATACATCTATATACCACAGTATACCCCAGGTATTTCTCAAACTGTTGCTTCTGTGCTATATCTCAGCAGAGCTATTTGTTATGCTGTCTCTTTAGGGTTCAGGACTCAGTTTCCCATCACCCTCCAGCTGTCCCAGAGCTGAGCCTGCTGATTTTTAACATTCTAGTTGTTAAGCCTTGCTGGTTCTAAGAAGTGGCAAAGTTTAGCCCCTTTGGTTTTCAAAGCCAAATGTGATGGGGGTTCATTTTCCCACTCTGGGTCCCCAGGGCTTGAGGTACCTGAGCAGGAACAGGTGTCTGCTCCTGTCCGTGATTGCAGTGTCACCTACAGACAGTCTCATGGGTCAGTTTGGTTCACAACCATGTCTCCACTCTTCCTACTCTTTTCAAGGTGGCCTTTTCTCTATGCTTAGCTGTGGCAAGTCTGTTCTGCCAGTCTTCAGGACATTTTTGGGGGTTATTTACACTAGCTATTTTCTAGCTGTATCTGTGGACAAGGTGAGCTTAGGATCTTCCTACTTTACCATCTTCCCTAGAAGTTGACCTGATGATATTTTTTTTTGTTTTGTTTTTTATTCATTGAAAAAAATTTGTAAGACAAGAGAAATGGCCCTACCTCAACCATGCTGGACCCAAACCTTGATTTAAGATGATCGGATGGTTCCCATGGATTCAAGTCCAGTGTCTACTACTAGTGAATGTATACAAATCCATGGACAAGGCACACTTCTCAGGGGGTGGAAAGTCTGAGTACAATTCAAGTGTCAAGGCCTCATTGTTCTGAGGAAGTTCTTTGGCTACACCAAGGAGACTTTTTTGTGTCCTTCTTGTACTTGTAGTATGTGTTCATGTACCTTGGATTTTGAATTTTTGCAAAAGTTCGCATGAATTCTAATCACAAACCATCAAACACGTCTTGGATTATTTTAGGTTTTGACTGAAATACAACATGGATGATACTTGAGTTTCATCTTTTAAGTCAGTAACTTTTTGGATTTCACTCTCAAATTTCATAACTTGGGCATTCTAAATTTGGCATCTGATCTACTCATAAGTGTAAGTAAATTGATCAATGAAAAAGTGTTGAGAGAGGAAGTCTTCTGAGCAAGAGCATATGGCACTCCTTACATCCATAGAAAAGTGAGTAAGTAGGAGGATTCTAACTCCATTTCCTCTTTGTGAACAGGTTCTAGTTCTAGCTTGCAGATTTTAGATCTGCTTTTTCACAAGTTAGTAGTGTATTGTGTTTAATAAACCCATGGTCACATGTGTGAATTGTTTCTTAAGTTGCTAGAAACTTCTTGAGATGTTTAAAATGGAAGCAATATATTGCTGAAAGTAGTCTAGATGACAAGTAACTAAATTTGGTCCACAGCTTTTTTTCTCTCCAAAAGAGACATTGTTTCCCCAAAATAAAGATGACAATACAATTTTTACACAGACCCAATAGTGCTGACCTCATATTGAATATTTATTGACCATTATCTAGAAATTCAGTATTATGTATTGTATTTGTCCAGGTTCTCTGAGGGGGATGCCAAGATGGGAATAGCAGCATAAGAGATTTGCCATGTAAAATGCCTGTGAGGGAAACTAGGGAGGCTGGAATAACCATCAGATTGAAATGCATGTCTGACCCCTGAGATGAGAGAGGCAAGGAAGAAAGGAAGACCGCAGTGCAGGTCTAAGACAATTTCATCAAGTTCAGTAAGTGGTCTTCTAGCAAAACTTGCCCTGGGGAGAGTACCACACCTCATTTGCAGGGGTCTGCCTTGGCACCTGCCGCACTCTGTCACTGGGCTGTGTCATTGGCTGGAGCAGCTCGAGGGGGCATGACCTCAGCATGAAGTTGGAGATAGAATTGGCAGCAGCGGTGGCTAATCATAGCTCCCTCCCTCAAAGCTCATAGTTTTGAGTGACTTCTGCTCATGGCAATTGCATATATAAGACTATTTACTGTATTTTTGAACATGAGCCTTATTATGGAATACATTAAATGTAATGCCAGATAGAGGAAAACAAATGTTATATTTCTATAGAGACAGAAAGTTAGGCTAATTCCATAACATTTTCTTTTTTGATATATCTATTTTTTAAACCCTTTAAAAAATGAAGCTATGGATTAAATGGAATGTACAAACTTACTTGGTTTGCAAATTGCATAGTTATCAGAATGTGTGCCTCAAAGTTTAAAAAATGTTGTACTGGGCTTTGTGTATGGAAAGTTGAGAGTTAGGTCCTATTACTGATTCCTAGGACTTTTGATCTAGTAGGAAAAAAGAAGTCCAAAAGGCTTTGTAAAGAAACTATCGTGTTTTCAAAGTTATGTTAAAAAAAAGTTCTTGGCATCTGTTATACGTTCTGGGTCCAAGGTCTTGTTGAATATCAGGAATGTGAGATGCAAAATTATATTGGTCTTTAAGACCACATTGTTGTAGAAAGCTTCAACACAGCTCTTATTCTGGGATCCAAACCTCTGTGCTCTGGAAGAGCAATTCTTTTTTTTCAATCTAAATGAGCATAGTCACAATCAGTGCTAGCTATGAGCATGTCCTACAGTACTAGAATGATCACCTTGATGGCTCCCTATTTTGCCACACCTGCTTCTCACCAGTCCTGGAAGAGCATGGCTATCCTTCCCTTCTGCAGTGTAACCATTAGCATAATTAATCATACAACATTTTCACCACCCCCTAGAGAAACCTGTATGCATTAGCCATAGTCCTCATTTCCCTCCCAATTGCTCCAACCTGAGGCAACCAGCAATTTATTTCCTGTCTCTATGGATTTGCCTATTCTGCTATTTCGTACAAATGGAATCATACAATATATGACTTTTGTGTCTGGTTTCTTTCACTTAGTATAATGTTTTCAAGGTCCATCCATATTATAGCATGGGTCAGTACTTCACTGTGTTTATTGTTGAATAATAGTCTAATGTATAGACATACCACATTTCACTTGGGTTATTTCCTTTTGGGCTATAATGATGTTTTTCTGAACAGGTGTGTACAAGTTTTTGTATAGATACATTTTTATTTCTCATGGGTATATACCTAGGAGTGGAACTGCTTGGTAATACAGTAACTCTATGTTTAATGTTTTAAGAAACTGCCAGACTTTCTGAAGTAGCTGGACCTTTTAATGTTCCCACCAACAATGTTTGAGGGTTCCAGTTCTCCACCTCCTGACCAATACTTGTTATCTTTTTGATTCTAGTCATCCTTGTGCTTGTGAAGTGGTATATGATTTGGTTTGCATTTCTCTGATGGCTGATTATTGCTGAGCATCTTTTCACCTGCTTATTTACCATTCATATGTCTTTTTCCGAGAACATCCATTCCAGTCCTTTGGCTATTTTTGAATTGGGTGATTGTCTTATTCTTCTTGAATTGTAAGAGTTCTTTATATATTCTAATACCAAGTCCCTTATCAGACATATAATTTGCACATATATTCATATATTCTGTGAAATGTCTTTTCACTTTTCTGATGGTATGTGTCATTTGAAGCACGGAATTTTAGGTTTTAAATGCTACCCATTTAACCTATATTTTTCTTTCATTACTTATGCTTTTGGTGTTACATTTATGACACCATCACCAAAGCTAAGGCCATGAAGATATGTGCCTATGCTTTCTTTGAAGAGTTTTATAGTTTTTGCTCTTACATTTAGATCTTTGATGCATTTTTAATTACTTTTATATTTTTATGTGGCTATCTGGTTGCATCATCACTATTTTAAAAAGCTGTTCTTGGGCAGCCTGAGTGGCTCAGCGGTTTAGTGCCGCCTTCAGCCTAGGGCGTGATCCTGGAGACCAGGGATCGAGTCCCACGTCAGGCTCCCTGCGTGGAGCCTGCTTCTCCCTCTGCCTGTGTCTCTGCCTCTCTCTCTTTTTCTCTCTCTGTCTCTCATGAATAAATAAATAAAATCTTTAAAAAATAATAAAAACAAAAAGCTGTCCTTGCTTCTGTTGAATTATCTTGGCACCTTTCTTGGCATGGGTGCCACTTCATAGGCAAGTTTTTATTTGATGTCTTTTTTCAAATTAGGATGGGTGTTATTTTTTGGTCACTAAATGGTTTATTGACAGTATTTTACAAAAGTATCTTTTGTTATGTGTGCATGGAAGAATTGCCTTTAATAGAGCAATGCATTTAGGACATATTAGGATAAAGAAGCCAGAATATTATATCTCGTCCAAGTGGAACTGGGGCACTGGATTAGGTATCCCCCAAACTAGGGGTGGTCATACTTTAATGTGCATCTGAGTTCTCTAGAGATCTTGTTCAAATGCAGATTCCCATTTTCTGGCTCTGGAATGGAGTGTGCAAGAGTCGGCATTTTTTTAAGATTTTATTTATTTATTCATGAGAGACACAGAGAAAGAGAGAGAGAGAGAGAGGCAGAGACATAGGCAGAGGGAGAAGCAGGCTCCATGCAGGGAGCCCAACGTGGGACTCCATACTGGGTCTCCAGGATCAGGCCCTGGGCTGAAGGCGGCCCTAAACCGCTGAGCCACCTGGGCTGCCCGAGAGTCTGCATTTTTAATGAGCCCCAGAGCATGCTGATGGTGCTGGTTCTGGAACTTACACTTTGAGTAACAGTGCAAGAGGGGCCTTCTGATTTGATCTCGTTCAGTGTTGTTATATCTACTTATTTAAAATGATTTTAAGGGAGTTTATTGAATTTAGTGTTTTTTTGTTTTGTTTTTGTTTTTGTTTTTGCTTTGTATTGAATGGCCTTTAAGATGAAAAAACTACCATGCAGGGAAATAGAATAAATGTTTCTTCTAGTGGTCCTTCTGCCAATCGATTATCTTCTATCTTCCTTTTAGGCCTCTGATGATTGTCACACAGAAGATCACGACCTTGGCATTCCAAGTTCATGATGGTGAGAAAAATGACTCGCCTGTTGGTGCTGAAAGCGAGACTGACATTCAGAGCTCTTTGTTTGGACTCTACCCATAGTCCAGAGTTTAGCCAAGTTCTGGCAGTTCTTCTATAACTTGTCAAAAATTTGCAAGCTTCTTTAATCAAAACTCTTCTCAACTATTATGTACCACTTCCCTCCTGAATCTGTAGTCTAAATTTGCTGAAGTATTTACCCTGAGAACAGTTGGCTTTCTGTTTACTTATGTAATATTTTAAATTTATGGTACTCACTGCCCTTCATTTCCAAATCTGCTGAGAAGAAATGGCATTCTTTTTCTTTGGTTTAATATGAGAAGCTCATAAGGTAATAATAAAAAAAAGTATTGGCTGGTTAACCATTTTTAATGCTAGTTTTATTTTGTTTAGTGTTTTTGTTTTGTTTGGCTTGGAAGATTATCTAATGAGATTAGCCTGGCCCTTCTCCTTGGAAGAAGGAAGGATCTTCTGTTTGTATACAATTGAACATTTTCTTTGCTCATGCCTTTCCTGCAAATGACCAGAAAGTGTGATTTACACGATTAAGACCTGGTTCCAGGGAAGGAGGACGGCACTTTCAGCCTGGTGGAAGATTTCAAAGTGGGTGGAAGAGATGTCAGGTTCAATTAGTAAAAGTATATTTTGCAGATTTGTACTGCTCTGGCAAACGCTTTCTGACTGTTGAAGCTCCTTTATGTGCTACCAGATTGAGAAGATTTATGATCTCTGCTAGCTAGTCTTATTTTTCTTTAAAGCTTGGGATTTGATTTAATTTCATTCTGACCCTGGATATTCCTAGTTCATACTTGACGATTTAGTCATTCTTCAGAGAACAGGGTCATTTTGTATCAAGGATAGAGCCTTTCTAGGGTAACCAAGTGTCCTGGTTTCTCCAGAACAGAGTAGTTTCCCAGGACATAAGACCTTTAGGGCCCAACTTGGGAAAGTCCAGGGCAAACTGAGGCGAGTTGCTAAATGTCTTTGTACCCAAGTCTAGTTGGTAGTCGTTATAGTCTAACGTTAGCACATAAACCAATAGCTAAAATCAATTTAATTTTTAGGACTGCCAGAGATGTATGGTTGACATCTTAGAAAAAAGTGTGATTTTTTTTAACACTGCTTCTTTTTTTTTTAATAGGCTTTTTGCCTAAATTTACTTTTTAAAGCATTCTCAGTTTACCTGATTTTCTGGAAAAACCCTTACATGCAGCAAGGTGTTTATTTGCCATTTCTTTTTTTCTCATGTGCAGTAGGAGCAAGTAAATTCCAGAAACATTGTCTTCCTTTATACATATTTTCTGAATTGCCTTTTTGATTGGTGACCATCATCACTTTTAGCTGAATATACATACAGCTTTGTAGTCAAGCTCTGTAGCTTTTAGATGACATGTCGGATTTTTTGACTATAAGTTAACATATACATTTTACGAGAAGCACAAATGTGATTTGGTTCCCTCCCCCTTTTCTGACATGGATGAATTTTAAAAGAAGAAGAATCACCTGATAAATCTTTTATGTTTTCCCTGCATTCAGGATTATATTTCCTGTTTTTTAGAAGAGGAAAGTCCCCTGTTCCTTTCCCCATTCCACACCCATGCTTTCAGCTGGTGCCAGGTGTCTGCAGCCAGCATAATCAGGGAGGTCTTTAAGGTGGAGCAGGCTGCAAAGGCAGGCTTCTTTCTCTCATGTAGCAATGAAAACATACGTACTTTGGTAAGGAGTGCAGGAGATGTAGGGAGTTCCCTGAGATCCATGTCCCATGCAATTTAAATAGGAGTAACCCCTGCTTTCTCCCCTCTTCACAAGAGCCTGTAGAGACTGTCAGAAAAGAAAATGATTTTATGATGTGTGAAATAAAGCACTTTTTTCAAATGACTTTTAGAAGCCTCATTTAGAATTATCTACTTCAAACATCTTATTTCTACATTTTTTTTATTTTGTAGGATTAGGTCGAAGAGCTGAAGACCTCTCTGCTGAGCAACAGCGTCTTGCTGTAAAGTAAGTTAAACAATATATTCTTGAACCCTTTGTATATCAGTGTCTAGAAATCTTTCTCATTTCTCAATAGATATGAACCCTATTAGATGGATGTATTATTATTTATTTAATGAATATGTTGTTGATGGATACTTGGGTTGTCTGCCACTCTTTGGCTTTTACAAACCCTGTTCTCAGGTCATTTTAAAGAGGTTTGGGCATAGCAGTGGGGGATAGGTTTCCAGAAGTGGGATTACTGGGCCAGAGAGTAAATGGATCTGTGATTTTGTTAGTTTTATGAGATTCTCCTTCACCACTGTAGTTATGTCCGTTACAGAGTTATTTTTATTGGCCCATGTGTCTGAGGGTCCTCAAGAAACAATTATCAGCGCGCATCAGAATGATTAAATGCCTCGATGAAGACGGGTAGGAAGTAGGGCTGGGAATGTAGGATGGAATCGAGTGCCTCGTTTTCGCAGTAAAAGATTGGGTAGGACTTGGAAGCAATGGAGACCCACTGCAAACGACTAATGAATCAGATTCTTTGCTCAGTGTTATGGGGGTATAAATGCTGGGCATTTGACCCTGGGTATTCCTAGTTCATACTTAACAATTTAGTCATTCTGTAGGGAACGGTGTCATTTTATACCAAAGATGGAGTCTTTTTAGGGTAACAAACTGTCCTGGTTTATCCAGAACAGAGTAGTTTCCCAGGACATGAGACCTTCAGGGCCCAACTTGGGAAAGTCCAGGGCAAACTGGGGCGAGTTGCTAAATGTCTTTGTACCCAAGTCTAGTTGGTAGGGCATAATCCCAGTGACCGGTTAGCAATGGCATTTTAGGGAGCCTTTCCCCACAATACTCTCCGGCCCCTTTAAATGCCATTAAAACACTACCCAGAACTGGTCTCTACAGAATTTTTCCCCTGCCACTACTTTGTAGTGCCTGGATGCCAAAGCAGACAAGAGGGCGTTCTGTGTGTCCTCTTCAAATGGAAACTGATTCCACCCATCATCTGTTTTGTGTTTATTTTGGCAGCCGGAAGGGGGCTTTCCCATTTCACAGCATCTCAGTCAACTCACATTAGGTCAGGTTCCCACCCCACCTCGTGTTTCTTACCTCCATTTTCTCTTGCAGACAGCTAAGGCTGCTGAGAAAGAGCCTATCTCAGCCTGAGTTGCCCTGGACCTCTCCCTCCGTGTCTATAGCTGCAGTCGACCAGCAGAGGGCGCGACGGAGCGCTGTGCCTTCCCTGAGCCACCTGCCTTCTCTGAGCCACCTGCCTCTATTAACTTGTCCTTTCCACAAGGTTTCTAGCTTAGATGGGTTTTCAGAGAAACAAAGACACCCATGTCATGGTTCATCATCCATAAAGACAACACCTGTGTTTAGGAGTGGCTTACTCGCAGATATTCGAGAAAAATCAAGACTGAAGGTTTTTCAATTTTTTTTTTCTATTTTCACAGAGTAAAACCCTCGTTTTTGGAATACTTAAGCTACCTTCTCAACTTCATGAGTGTCATAGCTGGCCCTTGCAACAATTTCAAGGATTATATAGCCTTTATCGAAGGGAGACATATACATGCGAAGTTGCTGGAAGTGAACTGGAAGCAGAGAGGTTTCCACAACCTGCCAGAACCTTCTCCTACCGTAAGATTTTAGTGCCAAGCATTTACCCAGAGCTCCACGAAAATAGAGTTCTGCTGCCAGGGCTGAGTCTCACTAGTAATTGTTCTAATTAAAAAGCCAAGTAGTTTACTAGAAAGCTTGGCCAATAACTCGCTGTCACCCTCATTTACCTCACAGAGGAGCTTATTGGCTGGAATAATTAAAGCAATCGATCCATTCTGCAACTGGACAATATTTAATGCTTATAATGTGCTCAGCACTGTGCTAGTTAGTGTATTCGGATTGATGAGTTTTTTTTTTTTGTCCTTATGAATAGAAATTCATATCCAGCCAAAGGACAATGTCATGAAAGGGGGATAGGGAGAGAGTGGGAACCAGAACCAATGTGATTTTTATTGCAGAGCCTGTTTCTTGAATGGGAAACCAGTGTTATGTCGGCATGCTTAAAGATTGGTTTTATTGACTGAGTGTTTAAGATGTTTTTTTGGAAATAATATTTTAATTTTAACCTGAATTTTATTAATTTTGAATTAGTCGACATTAGGATGACTTATTGAACTTTACAAATATCCTAAATTTATTCAGATCAAATATCCCATATTTAAGGGAAGTCTAATTATTTGAAAGAACAGGGAAAATTGGAAAAAGGAGAAAATCAGGATAATTGAGTTAAATATTTGTAAATGCTAAACTCTGTGCAAAATTAATTATTTGAAAACTTAAGTAATTTATTAAGCATGAATTTTCAGGTAGTTTTGACACAGTCAGGTCTTCCGCAGCTTATGGCTTGTCAATTGTCTCAGCTCTTACTGTGTTATTGAAACAGTGCAGGAGTAAGGTCGCCATGGCCATGAGACATCAAAGTCCTCACAGGTGTTTCTTGGCTGAATCTACCAGAGTCGTGCTTTTGTGTTTCACATGCTCTCATTTAGAGACTATGATCACAGAGTCTTAGTATCACTCTCCAAGGAGACTCTTGCATTTTTGTGCAAAAAGTGAAGTGGTCAGGTGGTATTTTGGCTAAGGACACATCAGTGGGAGGTAGCTGGAACTCACAGGCTGATGCTTCCCCAGTGTGTTGTCATAATCATGGCTAAACATGGTGAGCACTTGACTGGGAGCCAGTTGCTATTCTCGGTACCTTGCAAATATTCACTCACCTGAACCTCAAGCCACTCTGAGAGAGGTGCTGTAGCTATCCCCTTATTACAAAAAAAGTGCCCCCCCCTTTTTTTAAAGATTTATTTGAGAGAGAACACACGATGGAGAATGCAAGCATGAGTTGGGGGGGGAGTGAGGGAGAGAGAAAATCTTAAGCCAACTTGGCAATGAATGCAGAGCCTGAGACTCGGCTTGATCTCATGACCCATGAGATCATGACTTGAGCCAAAATCAAAAGTTGGTGCTTAATTGACTGAGCCATCCAGGCACCCCAGTAAGTGGCCTGTTTTAATAAAGTTGGGCACTATAGTTCTATTGATGTTATATGACATTCCCTGGAATGTCAGAGAAAGTGGGCAAAATCGCTTGGTCTAGAGGCATTTAAAATGCCAATGCATCTTAATACTAGAGCAGACTACATGTAGACCACCTTGGAAGGCTTTCTAAAGCTTTCCATTACCTGCTCATGTCTTGATTCAGGTATTTAAAAACTTGTACAGAATCCTTCCTAGCTAAGCCTCTGTCCTCCTTTTGGTAATTCAAACCCATTTCCTTGACTCTGCTGGTGACAGAAGTGGAAGGCGATTGGTTATTTCTTTCTAATGGAAGACTGCCACCCTATAATGCTCTTTCTCTTATGTTTTGGGTTATAAATCTACCTTCCTTTTGGGGCACCTGGATGGGTCAGTTGGTTAAGCTTTTGGCTCAGGTCATGATCTCAGGGTCCTGGGATGGAGCCCCACACTGGGCTCCCTGCTCAGCAGGGAGTCTGCTTTTCCTTCTCCCTCTGCCCCTCCCCCCCACTTATGCTCTTTCTCACTCTCTCAAAATCTTTAAAAAAAAAAAAAAAACTACCTTCTTTTTGTTGGTAGAATGTGCTGGTGATCATTTTCTTCCATTTTAGATGTATTTAGACCTCAAGTGTCAGAGGTGTATTCTTCATTTACATTTAGCCCATATGCCCAGCATCCAATTTGTGTCCTAAGAATGCCTACTGGTGGTGTTCCATCTAGAGAATATTACCAGAGCAGCTATTGGAACAGCTTTGTTCAAAATGTGCCCTTGCTGAAATTGTTTTCCTCATACCAGAGGCCTGAATGGTTACACTGATTTTTTTTTTTTCCCCCACATTTCAGGGAGCTGTGATACACAAGTTGTGTATGACCTTGGTGTCTCTCCTCCTGTTTTTGACACTCACCAAGACCTTCCCGGTCACCTGCCTGGTTGATGATTGGTTTGTTCACAAAGCAAACTTTCTGACTCGGCTCTGCTACTTATATATTGTCATGCAAGCCTCGAAGCCCAAGTATTACTTTGCCTGGACGTTAGGTACGTTTGATGGAATGGCCCTGAATGAATGAGGGAGAGTGATACTCCTTGGATGGCTTACCCAGAACAGCATTTTGGATCACCTAATCAAAAAAAAATTAATACATGATGGAGGCAGCTGAGCCAATATCATTTTGTACTTTCCAGCTAGCACTCCTATGTCCCACCATCCATAAATTCAATTATCTGTGATAAGAGAAAAGCAATCTTGGCTGTCATTTCAGCTCAATGTTATTAACAGATGTCCAAACTTGGAAGCTTCCTCCACCAATTGAAGCTCCATTAGTACAGTGGAAAGTTAAGGGAAAATTCTAGAATGATCTGGCTGTATTGTGATTTTTCTGGGTGATACATAATAGAGGGTACACGCTTGAATAAATTTACCAACACACATGCTGATTTAGGTTGCACTTTTAAAGAAAGAGTTGGTTAAAAAAATTTGTTGGTTAAGCTTTATGCCTTAGAAACTGACTTCAAGTGATAAATATTTTTTTAAGGTAGAAAGTTCAACTTTATTTGCTTTTTTCCTCTTTCCTTTCAAACAATTTTAGACTGGAAAAGTTTAAAGCTTTGCTGGAGTGAGCAGTAAGTCCTCCTATTTACTTACCAGGAATGGTAAGGAATTTTGATAAGGCACGGCAGCCCTATCTACTTCATATTTGGAGCCCTTACAGGAATGGAAATTTAACTTCTTAGCTGAAGGTGATCTGGGTCTTGATGTCAGAAAGCACTGATTTGGTTTATTAAGTCAAACAGATGATTAAACTCAGTGCCTAATGCTTAGCCCATGTTCCATGAGTGAAGGCATAGCACTTCACTGAGTTCTGTTTCCTTCATTTCATGCTCCAAGTTTTTAATCCCTAAATTAAAGCTTGTAGCTGCTAAATGATTTTTATTTTTTTTATTGTGATAAAATATAACATAGAATTTGTCATTTTAGCCATCTCTAGTGGACAAATTAATGGCATCAAGTTCATTCACAGTGTTGTGCAACCATCACCACCATCCATCTCCAGAACTTTTCCCATCACCCCAAACAGGAGCGCTGTACCCATTAAGAAAAAAGTAATAACTCCTCATTCCTCTCTCTCCTCAAGTCCTGGTCCAGATTATTTTTAAAAGTTGACATGTTCAGGGAGAAATTCAGTCCAGTGCAGTGTTTATGTAACACTTGGCCAGAAAGATCAGCTTTTAAAAAATTTGCAGTGTGGGAAATTTGGCCACCTTTGGTTTAATGCAGGGAGTGTTTGCTGATAGGAAGGTTCTGAGCTAGGAGGAATGCAAAGGTGAATAAGGCCTCTTCTCTGCCGTCAAGACTGTTCTGGTCTGTGGGCATAGAGATGTGTGTGCCCACCATGGAGAGCTGTCTCAATGCCAGGAATACCGAAAGGGATGCTGAATAGAGACCCGTTGTTTTGGAAGGCTGCAAAAGCCTTATTCTAACTCTTTCTGCAGTGGCTTTATTAAGAATGCTAATATCTTCGGTAGGTAGGCATGATACGTGCTATGGTTGGAAATCTGTTTAGAACACCAGGCTTACTTTTCTACATGAGATACTTATTATTTTCACCTTGCTCTAACCTGTGTGTGTTTGCAAATGAGAGAGTGAGAGGAAGAGAGAACATCTCCCTCTCCTTTCTACCTTCTACTTCTTTACTTACCCTTCCTTTTCTCTCCCTTCTCCCTACCTTTCCCACTCCCATGTTCTGTGTCCTAGGGCTTCAGGGCTGGCTTCTGGACTAAATCAGCTCCTGCTTTAGGAGGGAAGCAAGGCCATGCGTGGCCTCCTAGGGAAAGTCTAACACGAGGTGGGTTGTGCTGGCGGAGGTGGGGGTGAGGAGGGGCGGTTCTAGGCAACAAGGGGGCGTCTGGCATCGGTCTGCCCTTTTGGGACTGCCCCAAATTTTGGGAGTGTCCTTTTCTGTGGGTAGCTTTCTCCGTGGACTTGGCTCTTTTCTGTACGTCCTTCCCTTTATCTTTTTTTGGGTAGCTTCAGGAGAGACACACTTCATTAATTTGTACGGCCTCAATTTGAACTTTGTTACGGTGTAGATTGCATAGGCTGGTCTGAAATTAACCTTTGTATTATTTATGAATAAAGAAGCAATGAATAGCATAACGGGGAATATTTAAACTGCTTAACCGAATGATTGTTTTATCAAGCTCCTTAGAACATCATTTGCATATAATTGATGCACTAATTATACATGATTATAAATTTAATCCTTAAAGCTGGCCTCTTCATGAATCTCAGCCGATCCGCATGGTGTTCGCCTTGCTCTCCTTACTGTTTATAGTAAAATAATAAAAGCAATTTTCTTTGGATGTAGTGTACAATTCTGGTTGTTTTTCTCTTACTAATTAGTACTAATTAGTGAGACTCAACTTCAACCCAGGCTGTGTTCCAAGGATCACAACCTCCAAAATATGGGTGTCCAAGCTCATTTATCTGTAATAATACAATAGACAATACAAGTAAAGCCAGTTTGGGGTTGGCGAACTTAGAACCTCTCACTGCTCGGAGGCAAAAAACATGTCTTGGATAAACGGTGGTGGAAGGACAAGGGGGTACAGGCTGAGTAGCCAGGCTCTGGATGCAGCATCTGAGAGCCACTATTCTGGTCCTTCCTTTGTCTTTCATAGTGGCTCCCAGACACTCAGGTAGTGGGATTCTTTCTAGCATTTGGAGCCTGGCACTGTTTACCACCTGAGTGATCAGAATGTTAGCATTGCTAAGCCTTGGGAAGATGGGGACAGCAGCTAACATTTCTTGAGTGCTGACTTGGGCTAGGCACTGTGCCATGAGCTCTACTCACATTTCATCTAATTTTTTCAATGTGGCTTTAGGATAGGTACCGTTCATATCTCCATTTTCTTCTCAACGGAATGGATTTCTAGATGTTAGACACTCTCTCGAGGCTGTACGTTCTGTATGTTGCTCAGTGGACATGGGAAGCCAGGGGCTCTGCCTCTAGAGCCCGCCCTGACCCACCATATTCACACCGCTGGGAGCACTGGAAGAGAATACCTGTAGAGTGCTTTGTAAAATCCTAGAAAGATTGCAGGCACCAAACAGAGAAGTTGTTGCTATTCTGCTTTTTAAATGAGGCTGGAGGTAGGAGAAGCAATTGCAGGGCTCCTGGTCTCATACCATCCACCAGCCTAGTTTTAGTTTCCAACACAGACCCCGAAGGGCTCCTCTCCTTCTGGTTCAGCTCATCTTGTCATTCAGTGTCTTCCCACACATTTAAAACTTCATTTCTTGGGGCACCAGGGTGGCTCAGTCATTCAACCATCTGCCTTCAACTCAGGTCATGATCCTGGGATCCTGGGGCCAAGCCTGCTTCTCCCTCTGCCTCTGCCTGCTGCCCCCTCTGCTTGGGTATGCGTTTGTGCATCCTCACTCTCTCTCTGTTAAATAAATAATCTTGGGCAGCCCAGGTGGCTCAGCGGTTTAGCACCGCCTTCAGCCCAGGGCATGATCCTGGAGACCCGAGATCGAGTCCTATGTCAAGCCTGCTTCTCCCTCTGCCTGTGTCTCTGCCTCTCTCTCTCTCTCTCTCTCTCTCTCTCTATCTCTCTCTGTGTCTCTCATGAATAAATAAATAAAATCTTTTAAAAATAAATAAATAAATAAATAATCTTAAAAAACAAACAAACAACTTTGTTTCCTAACTGGCACACCCCTGCTAAGTTGCTTTTTTCCTTTTCCATGGAGTTTCCATCCCGTCGGCTAGGGAGAATGACCTAGCAGCACTCAGAACTTCTCATCCTTCTAAAAGAAACCAGATCATTTCCCAGTGAAGCCAAGCATAAGATAAGCAGTGTTAAATCACCCCAACTATGCCAAAAGGAAAGGAGACAAACATAGATTGTTTTTCTTGAGAGTAACTCTTCAGAAGTCACTCTGGAGCTGGACCTGAATGTCTATGGAGAAAAACGAATGAAGCCTCAAGACAGACTTCTCTAAGATCTCCCTAGATCTAAGACCTTACCGTGTTGTGGTTTAGTTTACTTCTTATTTTGATTCCAGTATAGTTAATATACAATGTTATTAGTTTAGGTATATAATATACTGATTCAACACTTCTGTGCATCACCTGGTACTCATCACCTGGTACTCATGCCCTCCTTCATCCGTATCATCTATTTCACCTATCCCCACCCCCTCCAGTGGGAACCATCAGCGTGTTCTCTGTAGTTCAGAGTTTGTTTCTTGGCTTGTCCCTTTTTTTCTTTTGTCTTGTTTCTCAAATTCCACATACAAGTGAGACATATGGTGTTTGTCTTTCTGACTTATATCACTTCGCATTACAGTTCTCTAGATCCACTCATTTTACTGTAAATGGCAAGATTTCATTTTTTATGGCTGAGTAATATTCCATTGTAGATACATGCCACCTCTTTATCCACTCATCTATTGATGGACTACTTCAGCTGTTTCCATAGTTTGGCTATTGTAGATAGTGCTGCTATAAACATACGGGTGCAAATAGCCCTTTGAATTAGTATTTTTGTATTTTGGGGGTAAACACCCATAGTGCGATTACTGGATCATAGGGTAGTTCTATTTGTAATTTTTTGAGGAACCTCCATACCGTTCTCCAGAATGGTTGCACCAGTTTATATTCCCACCAAAAGTGTAGGAGCGTTTCCCTTTCTCCACATCCTTGCCAACACCTCTTGTTTCTTGGATTTTTTTTTTTTTTTTTTAGCCATTCTGACAGTGTGAGGTGATACCTCATTGTGATTTGATTTGCATTTTCCTGATGATGAGTGATATTGAGCATCTTTTCATGTGTCTGTTGGCCATCTGTATGTCTTCTTTGGAGCAATGTCTGTCATGTCTTCTGCCCATTTTTTAATTGGATTATTTGTTTTGTGGGTGTTGAAGTTTTTTTTTTTTTTTTTTTAAAGAAAATATTCTGACAGAATTGAACTAAGTGGAGAGAGAATTAGCCTTTTGGTCATCATAATAAAAGTATGTTGATTTCATCAGGTCTCTATTTGGTTACAGAATCACATAATTGAGGAATTAGAAATGTTATACTCAATGTAGGAGGACATCTTATAGTTCAGTGAAGTGGAATAAAGATGGAAACCTGACCTTTCTCAAACTGACTTTATGGGTAGGATGCTTTGGTAATTGGGTCCACGTGTGGTCTCCGTGGTGGCTGGCCCCACATTCACATCCCTAGCTCTGTCTTTTGTCTTGTGTTCTAAACTTTTCTAACTATATCTTGGCAGCCCCAGCTGATACCTACTGGCATGTCATGCTTAATATGTCCAGAATGAGCTCCAATTTCTCTTTCAGAGCTGGTTCTCCTCCTGACCTAATGCTGTCCATTCATGTTGTGCCATCTTTAATGGCAGCTCCTGGACCTGTCCAAGTCACCTGGTTCCCCTGTTTCTTCTGGCCTCTGCTTCTGAGCTGAGATGTATGTTTACCTTCTTCCTTTCTCTTCTTACATGAAGTTGGTCACTAAATCCTATTGTTTGTCCCAGTTCATTTTTCTTTTATTTTCATTTTGCATTTTAGGAGCATCTAGTGCCTTCTTCCTTAGCAGGTGCTCACTAAATGCTAGTTAATAGATAAAAAATGAATAAAAATTAAGGCTACCAAAGAGCTCAAAAGGTTTCTCTGA
Source organism: Canis aureus (assembly GCF_053574225.1). Lineage (NCBI taxonomy): Eukaryota > Metazoa > Chordata > Mammalia > Carnivora > Canidae > Canis > Canis aureus. The sequence goes on from NC_135647.1 coordinate 7,910,242, forward strand.
TTTATAATGGTACCGGATCCTTTTAGTTGTTTTGGTTTCTTTTCCAAGGAGAAACTACTCCCTGTCTCTCAATCTTAAAGCAAGACAGACATTTAATATCTTTTAAAACAGCAATGTGACTTTTGTTCCATATCCTAATATGTTGTTTTAAAAACCATAGCTGATGCAGTGAATAATGCAGCTGGCTTTGGGTTCAGTGGAGTGGATAAGAATGGAAATTTCTGTTGGGATCTGCTTTCTAACCTAAACATCTGGAAAATTGAGGTGAGTCTACTATGTTTTTGAATCAAGCCTCCATTATTGAATAATGGTGAATAAAGCAAATAGTGTGCTTTGAGTGCAGTATCCCTGGAAGCTCTTCCTCAGAGTGTCTGAGGGACAGCCATCAGGGAATGCCAGGTCCAGCAGCCTCCTGGACATTTTGCATCTTGGAATTTTTCCTGTTTTTTTTTTTTTTTTTTTAAAGATACCTACTTTCTTGACAGTTGTAATGGTTCAAGAAATGACATGTAGAAATCTGAAAAAGAGCCAGGAAAATCGTTTTTGTTGTTTATATTCCTGTTCTCTCAACTAGAAAGTCCAGATGCCTTTTTTCTCTTGTTTCACATTCTACTTTCTTCAATCAGGAATACAGACGGGGAGGCTCCTGTATTGAGATTTTAATATTGCAAGCCCTCTGTCATCCTTTTGAAACATTTCTAATCCATCTTATTTTAAGAAGAACTGTCACGACATAGAGCTTTTAGACCACTAGAATCAGTGTGGCTGTTTGTCTTCCACTGGCTTTGTTCTTGGACCACAGCTCTCAAGATGTCCTCATCTTCAGAGGTGGTCTCTTTGGGGCCACATCATTCTTGGTTTCCTTATATCATTAGCACTCGGAACTCATAGGAAGGCCCAGTCTTCGACCCTTTCCTCCTTGCTGCTGGGAGTAAAGTCATGGTTCTCAATATACAGAAGGGTTGGTTCTCTAGCCAGGTGACTCATATTTGCTGTTGGCTGTGGTTTCCCACCCACCACAGGGCAGGCAGGGTGCCAATGGAGAGCAAGTGAAGGAAATATGCATGTAGAGCAAGAAACAAGGGATGTGGAGACTGACCACTAGGCCAAAAGGAGACATGGCAGATGTTCTCCACCTTCTTGATCCCTGAGACTTCTCTTCATCTTAAATGGATAAACTATAGCCTCCAGAGCCACTTTTCTCAATTTTAGAAAGCAGTGTGGATCATCTACAAGGTTCTCATGTCTATACAGATGATAATCCAAAAGAGTTAAAGTGTGTTATAACTTTGCTCCCTTTTCCCACTCAAATTTTCTTCCTCAAAAGTCATGGACCACTGTTAGCTGCTTCAGAGCACTGTGGGCACATGTCCTTTAGAGTGGCTCCCCTTCCGTTTGGCTGCCCACCAGTACACCAAGACCTAGTCCTTTCACTGAGTATGTGGCCAGCGTGAAGGGCTAAGTTATTAAGTTATATCTTTATTATCAAAGAAAACCAGAAAGAGGGAGTTTGGATATTCAGTAGAGTTGATAGCAAAGAACTAAAGAAAACCAAGGACATCTGACTTAGTTAAGGTACATTGAAGCTGTGCATATAGCATTTTATTAGCCATAGAGAACATAAATAAAACCCCTTAGGGTTTTGAAATAAAAAGTCATAATACAATATCTATCTTCTATTTATAGCTCCATCCATCCCTCTATCCATCCCTCTATCCATCTCTCTATTATCTGTCTCCTTCCCTCCAAATGTACTAGTGTATGGCCTGAGATTTTCTTATGGTTAAAATAGAAAAAAAGTGGTACTTTCACCTTTGTTAGGAATTCTGGCTCTTGAATGTTTGCTTCATGCTTTCTACTACCAGCCTTTGATAAGACTTTTTTTTTTTTTTTTTTTTTTTTAATGAGAAAACCCAATTGATGGCTTAATTTAGAATCTCTCTTCCATAGTACCGGTGTCATTGCCAGTTGGGTGATGTCTGTTTTCTTTTTTGTATTGAGACCCCTTCATGCATGAAATCTCTCACTATTCTAAATACAACTGGAAGCATTTGAACCTGAGCAGCTATTTGTAGCATAACTCCACAAGACTGACCTAGTTTATAGATGGCCACATAGTGAACGATGACAAATTTAGGCTGAATCCAGAAAGGCCCTAAATTGACATGATTAAACTTTTCCTGTGGCAAACCCCTTTTTAGAGTGTTTAGTTTTAAAATTCAGATGACTTAAGTTTTTTTTTTAACCAGAGTAGAAGAAAAACCTACAAGACATTCCCTCAATTTTCCTATCATTTGAAAATAAATCTTGAGGGAAATGAAGACTTTGTAAGCCAAGTCTTAGTGCAAAGTAAATCTTATAAATACCAGAAAATTTTACTGTGTAGGTTGGAACAGCTGATCTACTCTTGATGGAGTAGTCCCTATTGAAATAGCACATCTCATCTGCCGCCAGGGAAATTCTGGGGACGACTTTCCATTACTTGGGGTATTTTTAAAGCTAATGATAGGTGTTATTTTCTTCTTTCTAGACTGCCACAAGTTTCAAAATGTACTTAGAAAACTGGAATATTCAGACAGCTACTTGGCTAAAGCGGTAAGAAAAATAAGAATGACCTCATTACTCATGGCACTTGGATATGTTTAGATGGAAGTCACCAGATGAGCCGCAAGTCTGCCAGTAGTAATGTGTCATCTGACACTGTTGTTTTGTATTAACATCTATGCCCTGTAAATGGAAAAGTAGAAATACAGTGATGTGAGAAGGTCACTATGTACCATATTTTAGTGTATCACTGAATAGTGCCATTCCTGTGCAGCAGCCACTCATTTAGCTTTCATATCAATCCCATGAGATGTTGGTAGTTATCCCTATTTTACAGATGAGGAAAGTGAGCACAGAGAGGTTATGTCACTTGTCCAAAGTCACACAGCTAATGCTTATCATGAATCCCAATAGACTGTCTCAAGAGCCAGGTTCTTAAACCTCTGTGTTGTGCCACCTCTTACCTAGAGAATACATTGCTCAATGTCAAGGAAGGTCAGTATCAGCATCGAATCACTGACGATCTCCATTTATCCCTAGCATTAAGAGCTTTATGGTACCCTAGACCTTTATGCTTTTAAACTTTGTGTTTTTTGTTCGTATTTCTCTATCCTTTTGTTTCCCTACACACTGCAAAACCGGAAACATTACTTAATATGGAACTAATAATATGCTATCTTTGAAGCAACAAATTCTAGCTAGTGAATATTCCTATCATATGAATGCAGGGAGAGTATGATTCTATCAGGCTGTAGATTCTGTTTTTGACCCATAGCATTTTTCATCGGCCACAACATTGGGGTAAGAGACAATGTATTGTAACACCTCCAAAGTAAGCTCATGCACTGTTGTCTGAAAGTTGATCTGAACATGCAGTTTTAGAAAACTTGCACTTATTTTTGCTATTAATCTGATCAATAATTTTAGCATAAAACTCTATTTCTCTATATTGGGTAGTCCCAATGGATCAAAAATCCTACTATCTCCATTAGGAGTTTATGTTCTAAGATGACTGAACATATATGAGCACTTAAGAAATGAAAAAATATTTTAAAATATCATTTTAGAAAATGAAATCTCTTATTTGTACAAAAAGATAGACACAGACACTAGGAAACAAATACCCGGGCAAACTACCCCATTTCAAAGAAACATTGCCAAGTGGCATCCCAGTCCTGTCTTTCTCTCCCCGAATGCATTCTCTTTCTTTGTATGAAATGGGAGCCATAATCCTTAGTTTGGGTTCAGATCCATTACTTTTGACAACCTATGCAGAGCTAGATTAGCGTTAACTATTTGAATTCCTATCTTTTTATTTGGGTCCTCTTGTTTAGTAAACCACATAGTGGCTTCCTTATAGTGCCACTGGTGATTTGTAGATTGAATTTAGTAAAACAACAAGAGTCAAAGATCTCCAAGGTATTTGAGGACAATTGCTACATCCTTACAATATCAGTTTTTCAAGCAAATTCATGGAATGAAATCCAACGGACACCGTAAAAGCTGAAAATTCATATAGTTGACACACTGATTTTGCACTGGAGTCATTGCCACAATAGATGAAAGGGTTTGCAGCGTTGGCTAGTCAGGTGGCATAGGGGCCATGTTGGAAAGAATTACTTTTGACTAAATGAGGATATCTGCTTCTAAAGATGCTATCTTAATATTAAAATTTGTAGTGCCAGTGGCACCTATCCATAAATTTTCTGGTAAATTAGGGTATTGGTGGAGTAAGCTTCTCCAAGGCAGGAACTATTACTGCATAGAGTGACCACTTGGACTTTTTTAGATGTAGTATGATGGGGTCTAGATCATTTCATTCCATGCAGGTTAAAACTTCATATCCCTCTCCCCAAATGACTGTGAATTGCCTGTCTGGTAGCATTCAGGACATGGAGTTTAGGCAGCTAGGGTTGCATTCAAAGTCCCTGATAGGGAATTGATGAGATGATTTTTGCATGGTCTGAAGACACAAGTGTAGGTAAACGTTTCTGCTATGTTTCACCTGTGACTCATTGCATCTTCCTCTCTTCACAGAGTATGCTATGAACGGGTTCCATGGTACCCCACGGTGCTAACCTTCTTCCTGTCTGCCTTGTGGCATGGTGTCTACCCTGGATACTATTTTACTTTCTTAACTGGAATCCTTGTCACAGTAGCAGCCAGAACAGTAAGCTTCCTTTGGTTGTAGGATCTTTTCCTTTATAATCTGTTGCCTCTATGTTTGTTGTGTTCTGATCCTATTAGGAGGTGGTGGAGTTGGGAGTGAAAAATCCAACAGAAGTCTTCCTATTAGAGAAATACTTCAATATATAGCAATTTTGAGCCATAAAATGATGAACTATTTTCATGTTATTTACAGATGTTTTGGCAAAACAAAAGAAATTTTAGGAGTAATGAACGTTTAATACTTTAGAAGAGTAAAACTTTTTAAAGATTTATTTTAGAGAGTACATACATGAATGGGGGAAGGGGCAGAGGGAAAGCAGACTCCCTGCTGAGCACAGAGGCCAAATATTTGGGAGCTTGATCCCTTGACCCTGAGATCAAGACCTGAGCCCAAACCAAGAGTCAAATGCTCAATTGACTGAGCCCCAGGCACCCCATCTCTGCGGCTGAAAACATGTTTAATCATTACACAGAGAGTCTACCGATACAGATGAGTAATTGACTAATTGAGGCTCATAGGCTTCATTCTGCTTATATTCAATTTCTCATTTCATTATCCCAAGTTTAGAAATAATTCACAAAGTCTGTGCAGCCAGTAAAATTGCAGTCACAGAAACTGTGGGGTTAGAGACTGCTCTAACTTTTCATGTTCTCATGCCTGATCTGGTAAATTAGTCTGTGTAAAATTCTCTGTGAATTTTAGAAATTTGGTTCTCGGGACACCTGGGTGGCTCAGTGGTTAAGTGACTGCCTTCAGCTCAGGGCATGATCCTGGGTCTGGGGACTGAGTCTTGGCATCAGGCTCCCTGTGAGGAGCCTGCTTCTCCTTCTGTCTGTGTCTCTGCCTCTTTCTCTGTATGACTCATGAATGAATAAATAGAAAAAAAAAATTTTTTAAAGAAATTTGGTTCTCTAGGTTTTTGGGGTAGACTTCAGTTTGTCTTCAAGTGTTCCTGGTTGTAGAGCAGGATGATAAAGAAAGAAAAAATATGCCTGTCCTTAATGAGTGAGATGAACATGTATGTAAATAATTGCAATTTAGCATGCTCTGATTGTCAGATGGAGTTTGGTATTTGATTTAATTGCAGTCTTTGATAACGATTGGGGCCTTTGTTATTCAGGTGCCAGGAATTTTTTCTGGTATTTGCCAAACAGTATTTTGGATGTAAACCTAGGAGCCCCAACAGAGCTATTCACTCATTCTTTTTTTTTTTTTTTCCACTCATTCTTTAATTCATGTATTCCATGAATATTTCAGGAGCCCTCCTTATGTGCCAGTTTGTGTTCTAGTCATTGGGATACCACAGTGAATAGGAGTCCCTTCCCCACAGAATCTCTGTTTTAGTTAGGTGAATGTTTGTTGGAATATATGTGTGAACAAGAATGATAATTGATCACTACTCATACTGCTTAGTATACTTTTAAAGTAAAGTATATATTATGTATGGAAAATAACACATTTTCTTTTCTCCCATTCATATTCCTACTTAGATTAGAAAAGAAAAGTAAAGAACAAATGGCCAGGACAAACTAAGACAAAGACCAGAATTTTGTTTCTTAAAATATCCAGAGTATTATTCCTTAAAATGTCTTTAGCTCTGTGATCTCAGCTGGTATAAAACCACTGATTTATATAAAGCCTTTCTTTAGTAGAACAGTGTTCCCAGGAGAATGAACTCGGTAATGAAATACCTTATGGGTTTTCTGATACCACTCAAGTTCCTCCATTGGATGGAGCTCTGGCTCACCCTTGAACTCAAGGCCCAGAAGGTGTTTTTAGCATACCAAGGCAGCCTTGGGAAGCCTAACCTGCTTTGGGGCTCACCTACCTCTAAGCAAGCCACTGTTTCAGCTGTGCCTTTGTTTCTTGGAGCTGGGAATTGGGTGTCTTTCTGGAGGCAAATCTAGTCCCAGTATGACAAAAGGCCTACAAATTAATTATGGAAAAGCTAACTTTTTCATAATTAACTTAAAATTATATCAGGTTAATATTTACTGGCAAAAAATCACTGGAATAAGATTTTTGATGCATTACTAAATGACAAAAACAGTCTAGAAAATAAATCCATGCCATCAGTGAAAATACGAATATGGTTATGTATGAATAGAGAAAGGCTAGGAAGGATATGTACCAAGTTTATAAACCTCTCCCTTTGTCTGGGAGATGTCAAAAAATAAATTCTTTCTTTGCTTAGTTCTTTGTTCTTTGAACATTTGTCTACAGTGAACATAAATATATATCTTTATAATAATAAAAACCACAATGGTACTTTTAATCATTGATATTCCTGAAGTATACTGCCTGCATGCACAGAATAAAAGTTGTTTTTATTTTTCATACTTTCTCCTGCCCCTGGCTTTGCCTTCCTTTGCTCGCAGGTGAGGAACAACTACAGACATTGCTTCCTTTCCTCCAGAGCCCTCAAGGTTGTGTATGATGTGGTCACCTGGGCAGTCACTCAGCTGGCTGTCTCTTACACAGTTGCACCCTTTGTCCTGTTGGCAGTTGAGCCAACCATCAGCTTATACAAGTAAGTTTCCATTGTTCTCAATTGCTGTTTTGTAAACTGGTCTGTTTTCTCTGTGTTTGACTCAGGAGTTGGTAAACTGAGTCACTCAGTATTAAGAATTTCTAAATACAGCTTCGATATGTAAACTGTGAGTCACTCAGTATTAAGAATTTCTAAATACAGCCCATAGAAAGCTCTGGGAGGAAATGGTTATCCTAGGGATCCCAACAAACATATAACCATACATCTGAGCAAAATTGACAGGAAGCCTTTCAGACATCCCTAATGTAATTAAGGGATGCTGTGACCGTGAAGTTTGCAGCAATCTGTCTGGGATATCAACTCAGAGGATGAATGTGGGGTTATGTTGGAGTCTTGGGGAGCATTCTGACAGCAGGACAGAAATGGGCAGGAGCTGGGTGGGATGACCTGAGGGGTCTGCAGGGGGAGCCTGGGGTGCTAGTGGGATGGTAGCACTGGTGGTGCACATGGGGGATTGATGGTTTGAGCTGCGGGATGGAGGAAAAAGATGGCTCACACCAGAAACAAGAGACCTTTAAGGAAGGAGTGTCCGGCTTTTGTATTCAACCCCCAGTGGTCCTGATGAACTCTAAACCGATTCTTGCTTAACTTTTATTATTTCACCCAGATTGATTTAGTATTTTTCTACTGTTGTCAACTGGTTTGTGACCTGGGGCAAATAATTAACCTCTCTTAACTGGCTTTTCTCACCTGTAAGTGAAGTTTAAGAATATACTCTATCACAAAAGACTGTTTTTTGGATTGGAATGAAATAAATGTGCAAAGGGCTTAGCCTTATGCCTGGCATATAATCTGTACTTAATAAAGGCTGACTTGGTATTGTTCAGTGCTTGCACAGGTTTTGGTAGATTGATTTTGGAGCATAGCTCAGACTTCAAAATAAATGCAAACATGTCCCATTTTAAGTGGGGATTTCTGGGTAGTTGTTGCACTGGTCAAATGATCAAAGTAGCTTTTACTACTCAATACACAGATAGCAAGGTCTATAAGTAGAGAGATCCCCTCCCCCTTTCTGCACCCCCCTCCCCCCACCAACCACCCTGTGGGTCATAGGGTCATAGGAAAAGAAGTGGAGGGAAGTGTGTGATACCTGTGAAGTCAGTTTCTGTACTACCTGTTAGGTCATAGGTGTTCTGTCAGTATAGCATGGAAGTTGAGCTGGTTTATATACCAATGTTTCTAGATGTGGGTTGCCAGAATAGTGGGAAAGAATTAGAATCTTCAGCAAGAAGAATCCTCAGTGCAGGTCCTACAGTCCTAGGAGCACAGACCTGTTAAGTTCTAGAGTAAGAGTACTGAAATTGAGTGCCCCTTCCCCGAGCTCCCTCTTCTGAGAGGCGCCCCCTCCCTCTTCCCCCACCTGCTCCGCCCTGGATTCCTGGATTGCTGGTTTCCCTCCTTAGCTGGTTTCCCTCCACCTTGTCCAGCCTCAGGGCAGGCCCACCTGCACACAGTGCCTTCTTTCCCCTTCTCTCTGGGCCAATATTTGCCCCTTCTGGTCTTTTATATTACTCACAGTAAGCTACTGTGCCTGTTTAGGTGCTAATTGTTTTTGTTACAGTCTCACAGGTTATGAGTTGTCTGCTTCTGACATGAACCCCCCCCAATACCTCCGTATGCCCCAGTATTTTAAATGCATGATACTGCCAAATGCCAGATTCCCCCACCACCAAGAATGTATGTATCACATTATATCAGAAATGCCTGCATTCAACTCAAAACCACTTAATACCTTCCATTTGCTGGGTACTGTCCTAGAAGCTGGGGATAAGATGGTAAGAAAAATATGGAAAAAAATATGGAAATCAGTCCTGGTACTCTGGAAGGGATAGCTTGTTGGAGGAGACAGGTGTTAATGGGCAAATTTATAAATATGTGCACTGAGATCGTACTCTGAGTGAATGGTACAAAGACTTATGAGAGCAGGTAGCAGGAATCTGACTCATACTGGACATTCAGGGCAGCTTTTGGGTGAGAGTGGCCTCTGGGCTAGGATGTGGAAGCTGTAGTGGGGGAGTGAAACAGGCATAGTGTGTGTGAGGATGGAGGGTGGTGGGCAAGGTGGGGCATTCTGAACTGTGCTCCAGACACAGGAAACAGCATAGAAAAGGCCCCCTGGGCTATGAGGAGGTCTGTGCACTGAAGCCCCAAGTAACGAGTGTTGCAGAACGAAGAACCTGTGGTAGATAGCAGTGGGCTGAGGAGAGAAAGAAGTAGGTATCAGTATCCCCATTTATCATATGATGAAGTGGAAGCTCAGAGAGGGTAATTGAACAAAACTCACACAGCTAGACCTGACTTTCGGACCCAGAATTCCTTTACAGCAAGAACAGTAATGCAGTCACTAAACATTTCTTTAGGAGAAGCTACTTAGGAAGAATGTTACTGGTGGAGGATCATGCTAAATAGTGATTTGTTTAAGATAACATGCATTTAACTGACTAAAGTATGCTGATCCCTACACTCTGGTAACTATTAGATTTACCAACCCAGATTACCCAAGTAGATTTCCATTTCATTTCAAACACAATCATTCCCTATCCAGATCAGCTCTGTCCAGTAGAAGTGTTTGCCATGACAGGAATGCTATCCAGTTGTGTTAGCCATCAGCACATGTGGCCATGGAGCATTTGAAATGTGGCTAGTGTGACTAAGGAACTGAATTTTTAATTTTATCAATTTATTCAATCGAATTTTTCGTCAATTTAATTTTATCAATTTTTAATCAATTTGAATTTTAAGAGTCACATGTTGCCAAAGGTGAATCCTACATTGCATCTCAAAAGGTGTTTTTAGTATCTCTTAAGAGATTCACTGAATTTGATGAAAGAAATGAGAATTGAATCCTCTTTTAATGGAGATGGGTCTGGTTGTATTCTAGATCTGTTCCTCACTTGGGGCTACTTTCTGTAACTGGAAATGAATGGCAGGGGTGTGCAAATCCACTTCTCAGCACATCCTTCACTGCTTAACGTTTAAATTTCAGACATGGTTTATTTTTAAGTGTAGTCAGTTTTCCATCTACAGTGAGACTTCCTAACTTTAAATTCCTGTCTAGGGGGATCCCTGGGTGGCTCAGTGGTTTAGCGCCTGCCTTCGGCCTAGGGCATGATCCTTGAGTCCCGGGATCGAGTCCCATGTCAGGCTCCACACAGGGACTCTGCCTCTCTCTCTCTCTCTCTCTCTCTCTCTCTGTGTGTCTCTCATGAATAAATAAATAAAATCTTTTAAAAAATAAATTCCTGTCTAATCTTCTTTAAGTTGTAAATGAGTCCCAAGTGAAAAATGAAAGAATTTGTCTTAGCTCAGGATGCTAGGACTGAGTACAGACTGAGTGAGTTCAACAACAGACATTTCTCACAGTTGAGGCTGGGAAGTCCATGATCAAGATGCCAGCAGATTTGGTTTTTGGTGAAAGTTCTCTTCTTGGTTTACGGAAGACTGCCTTCTTGCAGTTTCTTCACCTGGCAGAGAGACAGAGACATATATAGGAGAATATAGGAGAGACAGAGACAGAGGGACAGCTCCCACTCTGTTTTCTCTTTATCTTCTTATAAAGGCACTAATCTCATCATGGGGACCCCACCCCAACCAGATTACCTACCAAAGCTCCACTTCTTCAAATTCCATCATGTGGGAAGTTAGGGCTTCAACACATGAATTGGGGGTTGGGGTACAAATGTAGTCCATAGCAGAACCTTTCTGTGAACTCATTTTGAAAAGCAAATCCATATGTGTTAATTTGTCTTTAAATAGATGACCCTTTTTTGTTTTTAAGATTTTATTTATTTATACATGAGAGATACAGATCGAGAGAGAGAGAGAGAGAGAGAGAGGCAGAGACACAGGCAGAGGGAGAAGCAGGCTCCACACAGGGAGCCTGATGCGGGACTCAATCTCGGGACTCCAGAATCATGCCCTGGGCCAAAGGCAGGTGCTAAACCACTAAGCCACCCAGGGATCCCAAGGATGTTAGAATTTGAACAAAGTCCTTGAGAGTAGGAACTATGCCTCATTCATCTATGTATCCGGGGTACCCAGTGTGCTCAATAAATGTTGAGTTTTTCCATAATAGAAAAATGAAATAGTTGTTAAAATTTTAGAAAATGTGGCATGTCAGAATAGCTTTCTAAACTTTGCCAGGGGATTGAAATATTTTTCCCTTGACTCCCAAAATATTTGGTTTTAATCCACATAGTTGTTCCAGTGTAAATATGGCCATCTTTCAAAGGTTATGGCAAATGCAAGACAAAGTATATTTTAGGTGTACAGCTTTTAAAATCTTTGGCTGGGGTCCTGTTGAGAACCCTAGTTTACACCTTGAGCTGGTATTTTTTTTTAAAGATTTATTTATTCGAGAAACAGAGAGGCAGAGGCAGAAGCAGGCTCCATGCAGGAAGCCTGACGTGGGACTCAATCCCCGGTCTCCAGGATCACACCCTGGGCTGAAGGTGGTGCTAAACCACTGAGCCACCCGGGCTGCCTGAGCTGCCTGAGCTGGTGTTTCTGTCCGTAGAACTCTTTCATGCTCAAGTGTTCTGGTTTTGATAATAAATGAGTTGCTCACTTGCCTGGGGCTGGGTAAATTATAGGGGTTCCCTGTCCCCAGTTTTACCTTCCATGGTTTCAGTTACACACACTCAGTTGCTCTCCAGAAACAGATGATCCTCCTTCTGATGTATATGGTCAGAAGGCCAGTAGTAGTCTAATGCTTCTAGTGTAATCATCTCCCATCATCATAAGAAGGGTGGGGATAGTACTGTTGGACTGTATTTTGAGAGAGAAGAGGCCACATTCTCATAACTTATTACAGTGGTTAATATGGTTATAATTGTTGTATTATTTATTGTTAATCTCTTACTGTGCCTAGTTTATAAACTATATCATAGATAGGTATATAGAGGAAAAAACAGCATATATTGGGCTCAGTATTATCTGCAGTTTCAGACATCCACTTGCAGGTTTTGGAACATGCCCTACAGCCAAGGGGTGGAGGACACGTACCCTTACTCCTGTATACTTGTCTTGTTTCCCATTCCCCTGAAGAAAGAGATGGAGGCTTTGCCTTTTTGTAAATCCCAGTTTAATGCTTTGTACAACCTAAGCAGTAAATACTTATTGAAAGAATGAATGAAAATGTGTTTGTTGCTGTTAGAAGTCTTGACTATTCTGTAGACATGTTCAGGGACGTTTAGGGGATATGAAAATTATCTGATTCTAATGTGTCTGACGTGATCACAGAAGCTGAGAATGATACATGAATCCATTGTGGTTTTTTTTCCTCCTCTTAACATTATTTTCCTTTGATCTTCAAAGAGCATTGGAGAAAGTTTAAGTCCAGCCTTTCCAAAAGGATACAGAACAATTGTACAAATGTGAGCTGTTTCTAATTACTTGCATTTCCAGATATGCCCAGTATTTATTGTCTACATTGTGCTCAGCATGTTGAATACCACATTTACGCAATAAAAGTCCACAGACTCAAAAGCAACACTTGTTTCTTATTAATTTGGATGAAAGCTGTTTTCAGAGTTGTGGAGTAGGTTTTGAAAATCTGAATTCTTCTGGCTCCTAACACACACAAGAAGAACCCCTTATACTTGAGTACATTGGCTAAAGTTGCATATGTATCTAGGGAACAGAGTATAAGGTTTGGATTTTCCTATGTGTCCTTACATTTTGAATAGTAGGAGTTTCTGGCTCTCATGGGATTAATGTTCTCAGTCTGCTTATGGCAGTACTGTGTGTCTATCTGCAGATGGGCTGATGGGTTTACTCTACCCAGTCCTGTGGTTTTAGTCTATCTCTGGCCTGCTCACCTCCTGGGGGTGTCTGTGGGGTGGACTGAGGCAAGCCTGAGTAAAAACACACTGCCAAAAGCAGTGCCTTTAGTTGCTGGACTGTAGATGATGTAATCACATCCATGAAACATTTCCTATTGGTATCCTTGTGTGAAATATAATTTTTGTGTATGTTTTATTCCAGGTCCATGTACTTTTATTTACATATCATAAGTCTCCTGATAATACTATTTCTGCCAATCAAACCACATGCTCATATTCAGAGGCAGCCTCAGACTCTGAACTCCGTTAATAAGAAAAAAAAAGACTGATACCTCCAAGGAAGCTGAGCAAGTAAAACTGCAAAATGTCAGAAAGATGAGATCAAAGGCTCAAAGGTTTGCCAGGGACTTAGAAGTGATGTTTACATGCATTTTTTTTTAAGTGCAGGGAGTATTTTATAAGGCCTTTTATAGGATGAAGTCAGCCACGTCCAGTTGATTTAATATTTCCTAGGATATTTGAATGGCATGGAGGTGTGTGGAGAATGAGCCAGTGCTGCAAAGACAGTCCATTCTGGGCTGCTGGGTCCTTGCTTTTCTAGCATGATTTCCAGCCTCTGGAACCTGTGCATCTGCTCCAAAAGGCAGAAGGTTGTTGCTGACGGGGTTTGTCTTCCAGAACATACCCAGATACAGTTTTTCCTTGGGAAGCCTCAGAACTTTGACCACAGTAACTATGTGGAAGACCATGGAGGAGAGGGATCCTGCAAAGAGGAGCCAGGAGGACTTGCTGTGAACACTTGAATGGATTGAAGGTCAGGCATGCCCTAAAGTAGGCTAGATTTTTTTTTCCAGGGATAGAACTCTTCCCTTTTTTCTTTGAACTGAGCCAAGATTGGAAATCAGAAAGTCTCCTGTACACAGACACCAGGAGTCTAGGAAAGCCTACTATTTTCCATTCCACATGCTCCATCTGCTTGCCCAGGGATGACCCTGAGAAAACACCCAAATGTTTGCATCATCAAAGGCAGCAGAATGTCTTTTAAATAAGCCATTAAAAAAAAAAGTAATTTAAAGTTATATAGAAGCCTGATAAGAAGCAATAGGCATTTTTCTCTTTGCTCCCCTCATTCCATAGAAGTGTTAATGATCATGGCTATGATGCGCATGTGGGCAGATTTTCACTTTTCTGATTTTGCAGCTGATTAAATCTGACTGTTTTAGTTGAATCATCATATTGGAAAGCAGAAATTGAAAACCATCTTCTATCTTTGTCATGAATGTGCTGTGGTTCCTTTCAGGGACTTCTATTGGTTAATATTCTATGTGGGAGAAAGAAACATGGTATTAAATATGCAAGATAATAATGATGATGCTGATAATAAATTATATGTTACAATGGTGTGCCCTCAAATAAATGCCTTGGGAGGAGAGAATTTGTTCAAATCAGATGGTCAAAACTTGGTTTCATATTGAATGAATACTGAATGAATGTTTCTCTATAAAGGAAATATTTCTGAACAGACGAATTAGTTTTTTTGTTTCTGTGAGTAGAGACTTGGAATTATGAAGCACATGTGTATATTTGTGTGTTTCTCTAGGTTTTAACAAACTTTGTTTAAAATTTGAGCATTTATAACATTTTCAATTTATCCTTCTCCTGTCAGGCACTTGAATGGTTTTGGTTTTTGGTTTGATTTCCTATCTTCATTCCCAACTTTACAGGTAGGCTTAAACCCCCTTTTACAGATGAGGAAACAGAAAATCAGTGGGATGTTTGCTAACTGTCCCCACAGTCCCAAAGTAAGTGAAAAAGCAGAGATTAAAATCCACGGTAGTCCCAAGAGAGCTGTTGGCAGTTGGTATTTCCATGAGGTATCCTGCTGCTGCTTCTCTTAGGACAAAAAAATGTGAAGTGATGTGCTTGTCCCTTGAAGAGTTTTATGATGCTAGAGAAGAATACCAGAATCTGAACTCTAGGCCTTATGTAAGGTAATGGAAGTTAAAAAGTAGCACATTTTGGCCAGTGTTTGAGGCTCACCCCAATTTAACAAGGTAACCTTGGGGGCAATCCTACCTGTCTGGTCCATGAGGGATGTTATGGGAGAGGAGATATAGGTGCTTAAAATCTGTCTGGGTCTTTTTCCAACAGGAACATTTCGAGGCTCAAGACCAAGAAAAATGCACACTAGTAAGAATGGTACTTATCACCAGGAGCACAAAGAATATTGAGTAATCCATGTTATAGTGAAATCTTTGAACTTGCAATATGATTTATAATCAGGCTTCACTGTACTTAAATATCTTCATTTTTTTTAAAAGATTTTATTTATTTGACAGTGTGTGAGCACAAGCAGGGAGAGTGGCAAGCAGAGGGAGAGGGAGAAACAGACTCCCCACTGAGCAGAGAGCCCACATGGGGCTTGATCCCAGGTCCCTGGGATCATGACCTGAACTGAAGGCAAACGCTTAAAATGATTGAGCCACCCAAATGCTGCTAAACATCTTCATTTCTGAGAGAAGAATTTTGGTAGAGATTATCACTAAGAGAGGTTATCACTAGGGTGATCAACTGTCCTGTCATGCTAATGACTCTGCTGACTCTACTCTTCAGTCCTGAGAAACATGGACCATAGGTCCCTTTAGTGTCTGCTAAGAATTCATTACAGAATGGAGTCAAAGTGAAGCCTTTGCATTCTGGGCTTATAGATGTTATATGTCAGACAATGCTGGGCCCTTAGCACATTTTTCTTATTGCAGGGTTTTATTCAGTGCAGGCGTGCTTCTTTTTGTGCACTTCACTTTGTTGTGCTTTGCAGGTACTGCATTTGTTACAAATCAAAGGTTCATGGCAACCATATGTCAAGCAAGTCTACCGGCACCATTTTTCCGACACCATTTTTTACTTATGTCTGTCAGATTTCGGTAATTCTCACAGTATTTCAGACTTTTTAATTATTTTAGGATGCCGTGAAGCTCACCCAGATAAGACAAGGAACTTAGCTGAGAAGTGTGTGTGTTCTGACTGTTCCAACCAGCTGTTCTCCATCTCGCTCTCCCTCTCCTCAGGCCTCCTTATTTCCCAAGACACAAAAATACTGAGACTAGGCCCATTAATCACCCTACAAGGGCCTCCAAGCATTCAAGTAAGAGTAATAATCACACATCTATCACTGTAAATCAAAAGCTAGGAATGATTAAGCTCAGCGAGGAAGGCATGCTGAAAACTGAGATAGGCTGAAAGCTAGGCCTCTTGCACCAAACAGCCAACTTGAATGCAAATGACAAGTTCTTGAAGGAAATGAAAAGTGCTATTCTAGTGAACAAGGTAAGAAAGCAAAAGTCTTACTGCTGTTATGGAGACAGTTTTAGTGGTCTGGAGACAGTTTTAGTGGTCTGGAGAAATCAAATCAACCACAGCTTCCACTTAAGCCAAAGCCTAATCCAGAGCAAGGTCCTAGCTCTCTTCAATTCTGTAAAGGCTGAGAGAGGTGAGGAAGCTACAGAGGGAAAGTCTGAAGCTAATAGACATTGGTTCTTGAGGTTTAAGGAAAGCAGCTGTCTCCATAACAGAAAAGGGCAGAGTAAAGCAGCAAGTGCTGATGTAGAAGCTGGAGCAAGTTTTCCAGAAGACCTAGCTGAGAGAGCTCATGAAGGTGGCTTCCCTAAACAACAGATTTTCAATTTAGTTGAAACACCCTTCTATTGGAAGAAGATACCATCCAGGATTTTCATAACTGCAAAGGAGAAGTTAATGTCTGCCTTCAAAGGACAGGCTGACTCTCCTGTTAGGGGCTGATGAAGCTGCTGACTTACTTGTAGCCAATGCTCATTTACCATTCTGAAAGTCCTAGGGCCCTTAAGAATGATGCTAGATCTACCCTGCCTGTGCTCTATAAACAGAACAACAGAGCCTGGATGACAGCACATATTCACAGCATGGTTTCCTGAACATTTTAAGCCCACTGTTGAGACCTATAGCTCAGGAAAAAAGATTCCTTTCAAAACATGATTGCATAGCACACACCAGGACACCCCTGATTGGCACTCACTACAGCTTTAGCCTTCTCACCAAGGTGACACAGACACAAAGCACCACGGAACAATCCAGGCCCATCTGAAAGGAAAAAGAAAAAAAAAAAAAACAAACCTCTACAACCAAGAATATTCTACCTGGCAAGGTTATTCAGAATTGAAGGACAGAATTTCATATACAAGAATTTAAAATGTTCATCACCACGAAACTGGCCTACGAGAACAGTTAAAGTGGAAAATATAACTAAAAACATGTAAAATGGGACAACATATACATAAAATGTGAAAAGGGGAATAAAAAAGTTCTTTTAGAATGTGTTCAAACTTAATAGTGACCATCAACTTAATATAAAGTGCTATATACTTAGGCTGTTACATGTGAACCACATAGTAACCACAAACCCAAAACCTATAATATATATATATATATATATATATACAAAAAATAAAGAAGTAGAAGTATAACACTCTATAAAGTCACCAATCATAATGAAAGAGAACAAGAAACAGGAAAACTGCAAAAAATGACCAGAAAACAATGACCAAATGGCAATAAGCACATACCTATCAATAAATACTTTATTTATTTATTTATTTATTTATTTATTTATTTATTTATATTTATTTTTTAATAATTACTTTAAATGTAAATGGTCCACTTAAAAGACAAAGGGTGGTTGAAAGATTAAAAAAAAAACCAAGACACATCCATATGCTGCCAATAAGAGCCTCACTTCAGTTCTAAAGACACATACAGACTGAAAGGAAAGCCCTCCCCACAAAAAAAAAAAAAATTCCATGCAAATGGAAGAAAAAAACCCACAATGTGCAATCCTTATATCAGAAAATATGGATTTTAAAACAAAGACTGGGGACACCTGGGTGGCTCAGCAGTAGAGTATCTGCCTTCAGCTCAGATTGTGATCCTGGGGTCCGGGGATCGAGTCCTGTGTTGAGTTCCCTGCAGGGAGCCTGCTTCTCTCTCTATGTCTCTGCCTCTCTCTGTCTCTCATAAATACATACATACATACATACATACATACGTACATACATACTCTAATGAGTGACCATGAAGGACATTACATAATGATACAAGGATCAATCCAACAAGAGGATATAACAATGTGAATATTCATGCACCCAACATGGGAGCACCTACATACATAAAACAAATATTAATAGACATAAAGGGAGAAACTGACAGTAAGGGACAGTTAACACCTCACTTGAATCAATGGTTAGATCATCCAGGCAGAAAAGGAAAAGGAAATAGTATCTTTGAATGAAATATTAGACCACATGGACTTAACAGATATATGCAGAACATTCCATACAAAACCAACAGAATACACATTCAAGTGCATATGCAACATTCTCCAGGATAGATCACATGTTAGGCTACAAAGGAAGTCTTAATAAATTTGAAAAGGTTGAAATTATATTCATTTTTTTCTGATCACAATGGGTTGAAACTAGAAATCAATCATGAAAATAAAACTGGAAATAATACAATCACGAATCTAAACAACATGCTACTAATGTCCAATGGGCCAATGAAATCAAAGAGGAAGTAAAAAAAAAAATAGAGACAAATGGAAATGAAAACATAATGGCCAAAATCTTTGGGACACAACCAAAGCAGTTTTAAAAGAGTAATTTAGGGGCACTTGTGTGGCTCAGTCAGTAGAGTGTCCTGCTCTTGATTTCAGCTCAGGTCATGATCTCAGGATCCTGGGATTGAGCCCCAAATTGGGCTCCACACTCAGGTGGAGTCTACTGTAGGATTCTCTCCCCCTGCTGTTTCTTTCTCCCTATGCCCCTTACCCACCTGCCCTTTCTTTCTTCTTTCTTTCTTTTTTCTTTCTTTCTTTCTTTCTTTCTTTCTTTCTTTCTTTCTTTCTTTCTTTCTTTTTCTTTCTTTCTTTCTTTCTTCTTTCTTTCTTTCTTCTCTTTCTTTCTTCTTTCTTTTTCTTTCTTTCTTTCTTTCTTTCTTTCTTTCTTTCTTTCTTTCTTTCTTTCTTCTTCTTTCTCTCTCTCTCTTTCTTTCTCTCATTCATTCATTCATTCATTCATTCATTTTTATCTCTCTAAAATAAAAGTCTTTAAAAGGAAATTTAGGGCAGCCCTGGTGGCTGAGCTGTTTAGCACCGCCTCCAGCCCAGGGCGTGATCCTGGAGACCCTGGATCGAGTCGGGCTCCCTGCATGGAGCCTGCTTCTCCCTCTGCCTGTGTCTCTCTTTCTGTGTCTCTAATAAATAAAAAAAATTTTTTTTAAAAAAGGAAATTTATACAGGTCTACCTCAAGAAACAAGAAAAATGTCAAACAATCCACCTAACACCTAAAGGGACCAGAAAACAAACAAACAAACCCAAAGGTTAGTTGAAGGAAGGAAATAAAGTTTTTAAAAACCCACAAAAGATCAATGAAACCAAAATCTGATTATTTCAAAAGATAAAGTCGATAAACGTTTAGCCAGACTCATCAAGAAAACAAAAGTGAGGGAGAGAACTCAAATAAAATTTGAAACAAAAGAGAACTGACAACCAATAACACAGAAATGCAAAGGATTTTTTTAAACTACTAAGAAAAGTGATATGCCAACAAATTGAAAAACCTAGAACAAATAGATAAATTTCTAGAAACATACAATCTTCCGAAACTGAATCAGGGAGAAATAGAAAATTGGAACAGACCAATTAGTAGTAACAAAAGTGAATCAGTAATCTAAAACCTCCCAGCAAACAAAATTCTAGGACCAGAAGGTATCACAGGTGAATTCTATCAAGTATTTAAAGAAGACTTAATACCTATTCTAAAACTATTCTAAAAGATAGAAGATGGAAGAAAGCTTTTAAATACACTCTCTGAGGCCCATCACCCTGATAAAGACACAAATACAACCAAAAAAGAGAATTATAGGCCAATATCCTTTATGAATATAGATGCAAAAATTCTTAACAAAACATTAGCAAACCACATTTGACAATAAAAGAATTATTCACCACTTATCAGGCGGGCTCTATTCTTGGGATGCAAAAATGACTCAATATTAGCAAGATGTGATACACAACATTAATAAAATGAAGAATAAAAATATGTCAATAGAGAAAGCATTTAACAAAATACAACATCCATTCATGATCAAAAGCCTGAATAGAGGTTTAGAGGGAACATACCTCAACATAATAAAGGCCATATATGAGAAAACCACATCTATTATCACACTGGTGAAAAGCTGAGAGACAAAGATATCTACTTTCAATACTTTTATTCAACATAGTCCTAGTCACAGCAATCAGAGATGAAAAGGAAATAAAAGACATCCAAATTAATAAGAAAAAAGTTAAATTGTCACTATATGCAGATGGCATGATAGTATACATAGAAAACCCTAAAGATTCTGAAAACTATCAGAATAAGTGAATTCAGTAATGTTGCAGGTTACAAAATTAACATAAACATCTGTTGCATTTCATTACACTAATAATGAAGTAGCAGAAAGGGAAATTGAGAAAACAATCCCATTTACAATGGTTCCAGAAGAATAAAATACCTAGGAAGAAACATAACCAAGGAGGTGAAAGATCTATACTCTGAACACTATAAAACATAGATGAAAGAAATTAAAGATGATCAAGAAAATAAAAAGATATACCATGTCCATGGATTGGAAGAATTAATATTATTTAAATGTCTATACTACCCAAATCTCTATCAAAATACCAATAGCATTTCTCACAGAACTAGAAAAAATACTGAAATTTGTAGAGTTCAACACTGTCCTAAATATACATTGATTAAACAGTTTTGGGTCAGTGAGCTTTTGGTTTAAAAGAAATACACCATACACAAAACAGACTCAAAATGAAATGTAAGAAAGTGGTCCGGTTTCATTCTTCTGTATGTCACTGTCCAGTTTTCCCAGCACCATTTCTTGAAGACACTTTTTCCCATTGTATATTCTTGCCTCCTTAGTCAAAGATTAATTGGATATATAATTGTCGGCTTATTTCTGCGCTTTCTATACTCTTTCAGTGATCTATCTGTCTATTTTTGTGCCAGTACCATATTATTTCAGTTACTATAGCTTTGTAATATAACTTGAAATTTGGAATTATGATACTTCCAGCTTTGTTTTTGCAACCTGAAACCATAAAAATCCTAGAAGAGAACACAGACAGTGATTTCTGACATTGGCTGTAACATCCTTCTAAACAGGTCTCCTGAGGCCAGAGAAACAAAAGCAAAAATAATCTTTTCCGACTACATCAAAATAAAAGTTTCTGCAGAGGAAAAGAAACAATCAACAAAACTAAAGACAACCTACTGAATGGAAGATGTTTGCAAATGACATATCCAATAAAAGGTTAATATCCAAAATATATAAAAAACTGATACACTCAACACCCAAAAAATAAACAATCCAATTTAAAAATGAGAAGACATGAACAGACATTTCTTCAAAGAAAACATACAGATGACCAACAGACACATGAAAAGATGCTCAGCATCACTCATTATCAGGGAAATGTAAATCAAAACCACAAGATATCACTTCATACCTGTCAGAATGGCTAAAATAAAAACCACAGGAAAAGAGTTGATGAGGATGTGGAGAAAAAGGAACCCTCCTGCACTGTTGGTGAGAATGAAAACTGGTGCAGCCACTGTGGAAAACTGTATGGATGGCTCTCAAAAAAATAAAAAATAGAAGTACCTTACAATCCGGGAATTGCACTAGTGGGTATTTACCCAAAAAATATAAGAACACTGATTCAAAGGGATACGTGCATTCCAATGTTTATAGCAGCATTATTTACAATAGCCAAATTATGGAAGTAGCCCAAATGTCCATCAATTTGATGATGAATGGTTAAAGAAGATATAGTACACACACACACACACACACACACACACACACACACAATGGAATATTAGCCATAAAAAGAATGAAATATTGCCATTTGCAATGACATAGATGGAGCTAGAGGGCATTATGCTAAGTGAAATAAATCAGAGAAGGACAGATACCCTATGATTTTACTCATGTGGAATTAAGTAAAACAAATGAACAATGGAAAAAGAGACAAACCAAAAAACAAACTTGACTATAGAGAACAAACAGATGGTTACCAGAGGGGAGGGGGAGTTGGGGGATGGGTGAAGGGGATTAAAAGCACATTTACCATGATGAGCACTGAGTAATATATGGAATTGTTGAATCATTAGACTGTACATCTGAAACAAATATAACACTATATGTTAACTGCGCTGGAATTAAAAGGAAAAAAATGAAAGAACTAGATTTCATAGTTTGTTTTTGAAAAAGCCAAATCTAAAATATTTTATTTGGGGGGGGTTTCTTTTCCTCTTTAAGGTAACAACAAGGAACATTATTCAATAGTTGCAAAAGCAATAATTTGGTGAGATTTTTTTATATATATTTGAAGGGAAAAGAAGGCAGAAAGTAGGAAATTGGGAGGAGAAAAGAGGGCATGGCAGGTGGTCTCCAGAACTGGTATGGGTGCACCCTGCTTTACTATGCAGGCTCTGAGAACACAGTCATCCTGGGCAGCCTCTCCACTTTGGCTACACAGAACCACATGGGAAGTTTAAAAATATTGACCAATGTGCAACCCCTCTCAAGGGACCACATTTTATTTATTTTGTCTCCAGAACTTGGCATAGTGCCTGGCATGTAATGATTTAGTAAGTGTTTGTTGAATGAATGAGGGATTGAATGAATTAGTTTAATGCATCATTGCACTAGAAGGTTCTGTTTAAGTCACTTTTGAACTGCGAAATATTTTCTGGTTTTCAGAACTAGTTTTTGAAATAAAGGCTTGTGTTTTCAGGGGATCCTGAAAGCCCGTTATGTAAAATATTCACTTGGGCAGTCAGTTTAAGTAGTCTGAAACTCCCTCATCTGGCCATCAATGGACATTAACAGATGCATTCACTTCTTAAATGTTGTTAGGTCTGGCATGAGCCTGATACTCTGTTAGATACTGCAGGTAAAAGATGCTGAAGACCCATTCTCTGTGCTCAAAGAGCTGTGACTAAAAAGACATGATCTAGGTGTGTGCCCAGGACAACCCTGGATTTCAGAATTATTCAGTGATTGGTTGCATTATACTCTTACTTTCCTGTAAGTGCGGAGCTACCTCATTTCATGGTGCCTGATGGTGGCCCAGCACAGCAACATTACTGTTTTCTAGCTTCATGTACAGGACTCTTGTCCTGTCCTTTGGAATCAAGCTTGCCCTTGTCCTGAAATTAGATGTTGGCATTGCAACATATCATTACCTGTTAATGCAGTGGCCACCCAAAGGAGCAGACTGTACTTTCATACTTGCCTGTAGTCATAGTGGGGCATCTAATCTTCCTCCAGGAGGATGTTTGTAAAGGTCCCATGCTCAGTGAATGACTTTATGAGGCCCAGGGGAAGAGGTATTTGCAGAAAGCTCATCCCACATGAGCTTTGTCAAATTCCCTAAACTTATTCAAGGTTGCCTACCGGATGCTAGAAGATGAAAGCTAGCTTTTACTGACATTTCCCATCATATCTAATGTTACCTCATATAGTTTTGTGAACTTGGTGTTATCTTTTTTTTTTTTTTTTTCAGATGTGGAAGAGCACAAGGGCAAGCTTGATTCCAAAGGACAGGACAAGAGTCCTGTACATGAGGCTGGAACACAGTAATGTTGCTGTGCTTGGCCACCATCAGGCACCATGAAATGAGGTAGCTCCGTACTTATAGGAAAGCAAAAGTATAATGCAACCAAGGCTCAGAGATTTTAAATAACTTCCCAAGGTCGCCTGCCCAGTTAGTGGAGGAGCTGGGGTTCAAGTCCTAGTCTGGGCAACTCCAAAATCCATCTTCCCCTTGGTGCAGAGGCACTTATGTTTTCAGAGGGACAAAATAATTTTAGCAGCAGACTGCCTGGTCCTGCCACTTGGGGGAGTTATTAAACATATGCAAGGAGTGGGGAAATAGATTCACTGTTGAAAGTGCCAACTGCCCTTATTTCCATCTTCTCTTACTCTGCTAGTTAGGGGAAGGAGCAAACCGGTGAGGTGAGAGTCAAACTATATCATTTGATTCCATTCAAGAGAAGGTGTTTTGAAGCTTCTGTCAGTGTTTGTGGTCCTCAAAGACTTTTTAAGAGGATCTTTAGTGCATTTTGAAATATGCAGAGTTTGGCCTAGTTTCAATACCTGATGTAGGTTGTGTGGAGCAAACTGCTACAGGGGAGAAATGGACAGAACTTGGAGGAAATTAGGCACACACTGCTCTGCAGCAGCAGAATGTCCCGGCCGGAAGTGACAAGGCCTGAGAAGGGGAAATCCCCGTAGGTGGATTGGTCAGGGTGACCTTGAAGAATTGGATGTGATAGAATTCTGGATTATTATGGAATATTCATCTCTTACCTCCATGGCTGGAGATACTTTTAATCTTAAAGAAGGTAGATTTGGTTCCAGTTTGGCTGGCATTGGAAGGGAGAAGGGGACAGACCCAGTGTGATGGAGAATTCAGTAAGTGCTAGAGAATGGAGCAGGATATATCTAAGCCTCTTGTGAGAACCGTCCAGAATTCTAGCCAAAATATTGACCATAGGGTTGGAGGTGGTGCTATGCTTTCTATAATTTGAATTTGTAAGTACAAGGATATCTGATAAAGTGAACTTATATCTTATAAACTGAATATAGATCACCCTTGGATAAGACCTTGGGGATCGGCAGCTAACAGATACTTGGTT
Organism: Canis aureus; assembly: GCF_053574225.1. Lineage (NCBI taxonomy): Eukaryota > Metazoa > Chordata > Mammalia > Carnivora > Canidae > Canis > Canis aureus. The sequence goes on from NC_135647.1 coordinate 7,935,086, forward strand.
ACGATCTCCAGGGTCCCCTTTCCCAGATACCTGATATCTGTAGGTAGTTATGCCTAGGAATTAGTATTCTTAACTCACTCCCCACAGAATTCTGATGTGCAGCCAGATGTGGGCATGACTGGTTTCCTCTCGTGTTTTTAACATCTGAGGAAACGGAGGCCCAGGGAATCTGATGAGGTTCATTGTATCACAGAGCTCTTCTGTAGCAGAATTGAGGATAGAAGCAAATTCTTTGACCCAGCAGAGTGCATCTCATGGGAAAATGGGTTTGGGATGAGCCTCCTAAATTTCCTATAATTTCTATGATAGATGAGCATGCCCTTCTAAGGCCTGAAAATGGGGGCACAGGTGAGCAGTTGGGTGTTTCAGTGACCTGGACACCTGCCTTCCCTGGGTACCAGCTGGCTTCTACGTGCCATGGCATAATATCAGCCTCTCAGTTTTTCCTGAAATGCTGATACAACCAGTGGAGGCAGATCGGGAGCACTTTTCTGGATAGCACAGCACTTTTCTCTATGGCTTTCTGGATCCACATAGCCCTGGGGATCAAATGGCCCCTTTTGTTCTCAAAGAAAATTCACACAGAATAAGCACTTTTGACATTAAAATGTACACAGGCTAAGCAGTTGCCAGCTACAATCATCCATTCTTTCCAGGCCTTTTTTTCTGTCTTTTGCCTTGTGTTTCAGAGGCAAAATGACCTTTCAGCATTTTCAGCTGCAGTCTCGAGTCACAACTAGCTCTGTGTGCACCGGCCTGGAAAAGCCCTGGATGCTGGGACAGGTTTTCTGTCTGGCTACCAGTCCTGTCTCCCTCTGGTCCTTTTGCAAGCTACTGCCAGAGAATCATCCTGGACAACCCATCAGGCCAGTCTTCATAAAAAATTCTGTCCACTCCTACCGTCTGCAACTTAAAACCTACCTCTTCGCCTCTGACCCTGACCAGCCTGGTTCCCACCCCTCCCACCAGGCAATGCAGCTGCCCCACTTAGAGCCCTGCCCCAGCTGCCTGGGGCATTTGTGACTCTATGCCCTTGTTATCTTTTATTGCTGCAGCCTGAAAGACCTTCCTTTTTTGAGCAGATGTTTCCCAAAGTAAAAAAGGCCTTTCTGGCAGAGAAAATACAAAGTGCAAGATGCTGTTTTCACTGTGATGTCTTTCTCCACTCACCTCAGTTCTGCTCACAGATCCCCAGTAATACTTTGTGCCACGACTTGATTTCATTTGTCTCTCCCCAGCCAGACTGCCAGCTGCCTGACAGGTGTTTATCTTATATCTTCATACCTAACAAGACTCTGGACCCAAAGGGGTACTGGCGTCAGTGTTGATTGAACAAATGATTGAAGGATTGAATTCCATTCACCCTAACAGGGTTCTTTCTCTGGGGTGAGGGAGAGGAGGAATCCTAAGGAAGCAAGCTGGCTTTGGGCATCTGTCCTCTATTTTTAGAGAACAACCCTATAAATGGCCTTAGTAATGACCAAAGGCACGATGTTTCTTTGAGTTTTAACATCCAGGCTTTCCCTTGAATATGGTGTTAGATCAAACTTCTGGCCACTGGGGTTCAGGTGGGATATAGGATCAACATACTTGAACTAAATTCCTGGGGGTTATCTACTCATGGGATTCCAAATTTCTGAGACTCTCATCTTTTACAACTTTTGGTAGTCAGTGGGACTTTGCATAACCATGGCTTTATTTATCCATCTTCTACTGATGGATTTTGCATTCATCTACTCAGGCTACCATAGCAAAGTATCACAGACTGGATGGCCTCAACAACAGAAAGTTATTGTCTTACAGTTCTGAAAGCTAGAAGTCTGAGATTAAGGTGTTGGCAGGGTTGATTACTTTAAAAAAATTTTTTTTAAGACAGAGTAAGAGAGCACAAGTAGGGGCAGGGAGGGGTAGAAGAAGAGGAAGAGAGAATCTTAAGCAGGCTCCACACTCAGAATGAAGCCTGACTTGGGGCTCGATCTCATGACCCTGAGATCATGACCTGAGCCAAAATTAAGAAGTTGTTGAATTAGACAAACAACTGAGCCACCCAGGCATCCCAGGGTTGATTTCTTCTCTTTCTTCTCTCTTGTTGGCTTGTAGATCGCCATCTTCCTTTATCTTCACATGGTTTTCTTTCACTACATGTCTGTGTCCTAATCTCTTCTTATAAGGACACATATTGGATTAGAGCTCACCTCAATGACTTCATTTTAACTTACCTCTTTAAAGACCCTATTGCTAAATATAGTCACATTCTGAGGTACCGAGATTTAAGACCTCCAACAAAACAATTTTGGGGGCACATGATTCCATCCACAATGGACTGTTAGGCTGTTCTTACTGTTTCCATGGTATTAAGCCATGAAGACACCCTTTTGGATTTCTTTGTACACACATGGGGTAATAAGATAAATATGGGGAAGTAGAATCACAGGATCTCGGTATAAAGGAATTGATTTTTGAGCTTGTCTACATGTGATTGCTCTCCAAATGGTTATAGGAATTTACCTCCTGCCCTGCAATGTAGAGTAGGTATTTGTTCACATTCTCACTGGTACTTGGTATAATTATATTTTTGTTTTTGCCAATCTGATCGGTGTTAAAAAAAAATATACAGAGAAAAGTAATTCTACCACCTACATCTATCCTCAGTTCTCTTGTCCCATTCCCTGGAGAAAGCCACTATTATCTTTTTTTTTTTTTTTTTTTTTTTTGCAGTCTTTCAGAGAAATTCTATACCCTGCATATGGCTTTTCAGAAATATAAGCATTTCCCATGTTATTATATAAACTTCCTAAAAGTTGTTTTTAATAGCTGTGTGTACTAGTCTATGAATAAATGTGCCATAGTTTTGAAAACATCCCCCTAATTATTGGGCATTGATTATTGCTTCAGTAATGAAAAACTCCTTTTATTTTATTTTTATTTTTTTTGAAAAACTCCTTTTAGAAAAGTTTTAAATTCATGAAAAGAACAAGGCACCCATAATCCCAGAAACTGTTGACATTTTATTGTATTTCTAGTTTTTCTTTTGCAGTTTAAGAACTTTTCTAGTTGTTCTTCCTTTTTTTTTCAAGTAGGCTCCATGCCCAGCATGAAGCCCAACATGGGACTTGAACCCATGACCCTGAGATCAAGACCTGAGCTGAGATCAAGAGTTGGATGCTTAACCGACTAAGCCACACAAGTGCCCCTTTAGTTATTCTTTCTATAGGCACTGATTTTTACAAAAGTCTAATACTTACTAGAGAGTTTGGTTTTTTTTTTTCTTATTTAACTTTACAGTTGAGTATACCCCAAGTGATCAAAATCTTCCATCCCTTTCTCTTCTGTTCCAGTGAACACATCAAGGAATGAAAACTAGTGAGGCCACGATGGGGGTTGGCTTGAACACGGTCTATAATTTTAAAAACATTTAAAAGATAAATCAATTGCCAACTTTGTCTTTTAAAATTACTATCAGTAAGAAGACACTTTGACAGGAGAGAGGGATCATGGCAGACTAGGAGGAGCTTGAGCTTACCTTGTCCCATGGTAAGCTGACCCCCTGAGGCAACAGTTACATTTATGCAACAAACTCGGAAAACAATGTGAAGACTGGCAGAATGGATCTTCCACAGCTAGTCATAGAGAAAAGACCACATCATAAAGGGTAGGAGAAGTGGAGATGCCATTGAGATCCAAACCCTCAGCACAACTAACCACAAATAGGAGGGACACCACAAACACAGAGGAAGTAGAGGATCAGAATGCACATTAGGTTCCCTTGGCTGTGGGGATACTCATTGGGAAAACAAATCCCCATAACTCTGGCTTTGAAAATCAGTGGGACTTACTTTTGGGACTTTAGAAATCATTAGGGCTTAACCCCAGGGGAATTGGAGGTGATAGGAAACTAAGTCTGCATCCTTGAAGAACCAGCATGATAAATAACTTGGTGGGAGACACAACATAGAGCAGTAGTTTGAAAAGACCCTGGGGGTTTATATGAAAGATTTATTGAGTAATATTAAGGCATGTGCTGGAGGGGCGGGGATCTGCAGAAGATTTCTCTGGGAACAAAAGTGCTAGTAGATGACATTTTTCTTGCCTCACCACCTAGCTCAGATAGTCAGTTACTTGCAGGAGCCAATTCTAACACTCTCCATCTAAGTTTTTGGCACTGCATGACCCACCCTGGCATTCCCCTGCAGACCTGTCCCAACCCAACACACTCACTGGGGCAGGCATCCCTCCAAAGCAGTTCCTACTCCAGCCAGTCATCCCTCCAAGGCAGGTAGCCTCAACTAGGATCAGCATCACTTCAAAGTAAGTCCTGCACTGAGGAGGTAGGGTAATAATACCACACACCAGCAGGCATTCAGTTCCTGCAGCAGAGCCTCTTAGCTGGCTCTACAAGGAGAAAGTCTTGCCCTGTGATATACACGCAGCCCTCACAGAGGCTAAGCGCAAACAACTAAGCTGGATCCCAGGCACCTAACAGTGAGCCCATGGTGATCATAGCCAGGCCTCACATTATGAGAAGCAAATCATGCCAATGTGCCCATAGAAGATGAAGTGGGTCATAGCAACCAATTGGGCTGAAGGCCAGAACTATCCACTAGTGTGTCCATGGAAACTGTGGCTCAGCCACAACAGTAGAGGGCACAGAGTCCACATATAGAATACCCTTAGATATCTGGTCCTAGAGACCAGGGGATTGCACTATAAGACACCACAGGACCCTCTCTTTAAAAGACCACTACTTTGAAGACCAGGAGTTTCTGATAACCTACCTAATATAGAGAAAAAAAGAGAGAGAGAAATAGACAAAATGAGGCATAAAATATGTCTCAAATGAAAGAACAAGGCAAAATCATAGAAAAAGAGCTAAACAAAATAGAGATTAAAATATCCTTGATAAACACTTTGAAGTAATGTTATTAAGATACTCATTGGACTAAAGAAAAGAGTAGACAAACTCAGAATTTCAACAAAGATGTAGAAAATATAAAAAACAAAGGTATAGAAAATATAAAAAAAACAACCATTCAGGGCACTTGGGTGGCATCTGACTCATGATCTCAGAGTCATGAGATTGAGCCCTGTGTAGGGCTTCATGCTGGGTGTGGAGACTGCTTAAAATTCTCCCTCTCTCTCTCCCTCCCTCCCTCTTCCCTTCCCCTCTAAAAAACCACTCTCTAAAAAATAAAACGAAACAAACCCCCCAAAAAACCAACCAGTCAGAGCTGAGGAACACAATAACACTAGTAAACTAGAGGTGGCAAAAGAACAGATCAATGGTATGGAAGCACCCAAACTGAAGAGCAAAAAAGAAAAAAATAATAAAAAATGAAAATAGGTTTAGGAACTACAATGATGTCATTGAGCATAACATTCACATTATAGTGATACTGGAAGGAGAAAAAGAAACAAGGGTACAGAAAATTATTTGGAGAAATAACAACTGAAAACTTCCATCTGTGGAAGAAACAAACACCCAGGTGTAGGAAGCAGAGAGCTCCTAACAATATAAACTCAAGGAGGTCCACAGCAAATCACATAATAATGATAATGAAAAAAATTAAAGATAGAATCTTAAAAGCTGTAAGAGAAAAGAAAAACAGTTATATACATGGAAAGTTTCATAAGGTTACTAGATAATTTTTCAGCAAAAAAAATTGTGAACCATAAGGGAGTGGAATGATATATTTAAATTGCTGCAAGGAAAAAAAACCTGCAACCAAGAATACTCTACCAGGCAAGGTTATTGTTCAGAATTGAAGGAGAGATGAAGAGTTTCCCAGATAGAAGTTAACAGAGTTCATCACCATTCAGCCAGCTTACAAGAAATGTTAAAGGGAATTACATGGAAAGAAAAGATCATAATTAGAATAAACCTATCAAAGTAAAAAATTCCACTGTTAAAAGCAAACATATAATTAAGGCAATTTAATCACTTACAGAACTAGTATGAAGATCAAAACACAAAAGTAATAAAATCATTACATTTACAAAAATTAGTGAAGGGATATGAATAATAAAAAGATGTAAAATATGACACTATATACATAAAGCATGGAAGTGAATAAAATATAATGCTTTTAGAATATATATGAACTTAATATATTCTCCAAACACATAGGATGTTATATATGAACCCAATGATGACCACAAACAAAAAGCTATAATTGATATGAAAAAAATAAAGAGAAAGTAATGCAAGCATTGCAACATAGACATTAAACCACAAGGGAACCACAAATAGACATTAAACCACAAGGGAAGACAGTGAGAAGAAAAAAACTAAGAACTACAAAAACAATCAGAAAAAATAAAAAAACAATACCAATAAATATTTACCAGTGATTACATTAAATGTAAATGGACTAAGTGCTCCAATCAAAGCACATAGGGTGACTGAAGGGATGAAGAAACAGGACCCATCTACATACTTCCTACAAGAGACTCGCTTTAACTTAAAGCACATACAGACTGTGGTTGAAGGGATGGAAAAAAGATATTCCATATAAGTAAAAGTTGGCGGGGTTGGGGAAGCCAGGGAAGTTATACTTCCATCAGAGAAAAAAATGCTTTAAAACAATGACAGGGCAACCTGGTGGCTCAGTGGTTTAGCGCCACCTTCGGCCCAGGTTGTGATCAAGTCCTGTGTTGGGCTTCCTGGGTGGAGCCTGGTTCTCCCTCTGCCTGTGTCTCTGCTTTTCTCTCGCTCTGTGTCTCTCATGAATAAATAAATAAAATCTTTAAAAAAACAAACAAAAAACGAAAACAAAGACTGAATCAAGAGACCAAGAAAAGCATTCCAGGATGAAAAAGGGACCAATCAAGAGAATATAGTAATTACAAATATCTATGCACCTGGGCACTTGGATGGCTCAGCGGTTAAGCATCTGCCTTTGGCTCAGGTCATGATCCCAGGGTCCTGGGATTGAGTCCCATATTGGGCTCCCCGCGGGGAGCCTGCTTTCCCTCTGCCTCTGCCTCTCTCTGTGTCTCTCATGAATTAGTAAAAAAGATCTTTAAAAAAAATCTATGCATACAACATTGGAGCATCTAAATGCATAAAGCAAATATTAATAGATATAAGAGGAGAAATTGATATTAATAGTAGACTTTAATACCCCATGTACATCAATGGATAGACCATTTTGACAGAAAATCAACAAGGAAACAGGCTTTGAATGACACATTAGACCTGATGGACCTAATAGATAAATACAGAATATTCCATTCCCCCCAAAACTAGAATACACATTCTTTTCTAGTATACATGGAACATTTTCCAGAAGAGATCATGTTAGGCCACAAAACAAGTCTCAAGAACTTTTAGAAGACTGAAATCATGTCAAGTATTTTTTCTGACCACAATGATATGAGACTAGAAATCAATTACAAGGAAAAAAATAACCTAGAAAAGAATCCAAACACATGGAAGCTAAACAATATTCTACTAAACAACCAATGGCTAAATGAAGAAATCAAAGAGGAAATAAAAAAATACATGAAGACAAAAATAGAAACACAATGATACAAGATCTTTGGAATGCAGCAAAAACAATTCTAAAAAGGAAGTTTATAGTGATACAGGGCTACCTACTTCAAGAAAGAAGAAAAAAATCTAATAAATAATCCAACCTTACACCAAAGAAACTAGAAAAGAAGAACAAACAAAGCTCAAAGTTATAGAAGGAAGGCAATAATAAAGACTAGACCATAAATAAATAAAATAGAAACTAAATGCATACAAGAGGCACCTGGCTGGCTCAGTCAGTTAAGCATCCGACCCTTGATTTTGGCTCAGGTCATGCTCTCAGGGTCCTGGGATTGAGTCCTGTGTTGGGCTCCATGGTCCATGTGGAGTCTTCTTGGAATTCTCCCTCCTTCTGTACTCCTCCCCCAACTCATGCTCTCTATTTCTCTATAAAATAAAATGAAATAAATGACCGAACACGTAAATAAATAAATGCAAAAGGTCAATGAAACCAAGAGCTGGTTCTTTGAAAAATAAAATTGATAAACCTTTGGCCAGACCCATCAAGAAAGAGAGAAATAACTCAAAGTGAGAAACGAAGGAGAAATAACAACCAACATTATGTAAATACAAAGGGTTATAAAATATGAAAAACTATATGCCAACAAATTAGACAACCTAGAAGAAACAGATAAATTCCTAGATGCCACCAAAAAAACTATTAGAATTGATAAATGAACTCCGTAAAGTGGCAGGATACAAAATTAATATACAAAATTCTGATGCATTTCATTACACTAATGAAGCAGAAAAATAAGTTAAAAATCCCATTAAAGTTGCTTTTCATGTTCACACAATGGAATTTTATTCAGCCATATAAAATATGAAATCTTGTCATTTGCAACAACATAGATAGACCTAGAGGGTATTTTGCAAAGTCACATAATTCAGAGACAGAAGGACAAGTATCATATGATTTCGTGTACATGTAAAATCTAAAAACCAAAACAAATGAACAAAGAAAATAGAAACAGACTCCTAGAGAACAAACTGGTGGTGGCCAAAAGGAACGTGGATTGGGGGATAAATGAACTAGGTGAAGGGGATTTAGAGCTATAAACATTTAGTTATAAATAACTCACAGAGATGAAAAGTACAGGATAGGGGATGTAGTCAATAATATTGTAACTATATGGTGATAGATGGTGACTATACTTACCATGGTGAGTGCTGAGAAACATACAGAATTGTCAAATGGGTTGTATACCTGAAACTAATATAACTGCATACCAATTTTACTTCAATAATAAACATATGGGATCCCTGGGTGGCGCAGCGGTTTGGCGCCTGCCTTTGGCCCAGGGCGCGATCCTGGAGACCCGGGATCGAATCCCACGCCGGGCTCCCGGTGCATGAGCCTGCTTCTCCCTCTGCCTGTGTCTCTGCCTCTCTCTCTCTCTCTCTCTCTGTGTGTGACTATCATAAATAATTAAAAAAAATAATAAACATATTAGAAATGTTTTAGATATCTCAGAATCCATCAGAAAATGAGGCTGAAGTCTGCTTCTCTGAGGCCTCATTTAACGTGTCCACTGCTAAGGGACTTGATTTAGCTTCTTGGTAAGTGGGGTGTGTTTGTAAAGGAAATATGGTCTTTTAAAGCAAAGCCACTCTTTCGTCCATAAAGTTGAATGATCTTTTAAAAACCTGCAAAGAAGCATCTTTTTATGACCGAATGAGTTCACGGCCTTCTCTGGCTCACCGGATTTGAATTGCTATTAATAAAGATAATTTATCCTAATGTCAATAAAAAAGATTAGGAGAAAGAATCTCAGTAGAGAAGAGTAATAAAGTACACAAAACCTCAAAGCTATCTGAGACCTTTAAAAGTCTTCAATCTGTAAGCATATTTTGCATTAGTAGATCTTGTATGAATAAGGTATTTAAATTAAACCTAAGGTATGTCAATACTAAATATAGCTGAAGTTAAAATATTGACCCTGGTTAACATAATTTTGGTATTCTTAAAATGTGTAAAAACTCATAATAATAATAATAATTTGCAAACTAGATGCTAATTATGCTGGGGAAAAAAACCCAGTAGGCATAGAACTGCTCTGAACTGGATAAAGGCATACATACCACACATAAACTCACTGCAGTCATTTGAACATCAGTCCTGGTGAGCAAAAGTGTGACAAGTATTTGAAGAGGGAAAATTCCAGTGTGTTGCTTTTTGGATGTTGCAGAATCACTGTCTCCCAAGAGTCTGAAGCAGGGAGGATGCTAGAATTACAAGAAAGGGCTGAGAGAAGCTTTGTAACTGAGTAGGTTAAAAGCTTAAAGCAAGGTCTCCAGTGCTTCCATTATTTTTGCTGTCATATAGGGACCCCATGAGTGGGTGTCCTCTTAATGTTTCCCAACAGGAAAGCATTTAGTCTCAAACTTTATTTAAAGTCTAGGTTTTATAGTATTTCTTGAGAGAGATTTAAGATAAAGCAAGGAGGCAGTCAAAGGCATTAGAAGTGACACCTCTTTCAATTATAAATCATAAATTATCTCTGTCCAAAGATCTCTGTCTGGACTTAAAAGTGGATGGTTTTTCTGAATTGGTGGAAAGTAATGACATCTTGTGGACATTTACAGTAATTGCAGGCAACTCATATTGCATTATAAAGCCAAGTTTTCATTCATTTTTTTCCGCCCACTGTTCCTTCCTTGGTAGGTTTATTAGTTCATTCATTCACACTCTTAACACTTAAACAGCAAATGACAGTCTATTGGAGCAAAGGTTTGATGACTGTGTTCCTGTAGGGTCAAATTCTGCACTGTCCTCTCTCTACCTTAGAAAAAACAAACAAGGTGTCACTATCCATTTTTAAGTTAGGAACCTGATATCTGAAGAAGTTGATCAACTTTCCCATGGACAATCAGTGAGTGATAGTGTCAGCTTTGCATCATCGGGCTGATCTCTTGGACTGAAGTCTGGTATTGCCAAACTATGTAAGTTAATTTTGAGAATTCTATCAGAAACTCTTCTTGTGCTATTAGTTTGAATAAAGTATAGTTGGGACTTGTTCTTTTTAAGCCTTATTAATTTCTAGATGAAGAATGATCCTTTTAAGAACACAGAAATGTCCATAAATGGTCATGAGTTTAATCTCCTAAGAAGCACAGTTGTGATGGGGATTTCACTTTAAGGGGAAGAAATTTGTTTGGGAAGTGATAGAGGAAGGATCTGGAATGTGGGAGACAGGAACAGGTTGGCAAATAAGACAGAGTGCATTGTGATTAGTAGATTACCTCTGTGGGTAAGTGGGACACAGTCTGCTGGGATCCCTGGGAGACCATGTAAAGCACATCCCAGAGTTATGCCACGAGAATAGAGGAGGCTGGAGTATTGATGGACAAAATCTCTTTTGTCGTTGAGATAATTTGCCAACACCATAGCATGTCCTGCAAGCAGGCAAGGCATGATTAATAGCCGCATAGTGTCCTGGGCATGCTCATAGGGGATTTCCATTAGAAGCTTCTGCATGCACAAGGGAGTTGAGTGCTGAGAGGAAATGGGTGGGCAGTTGCTATATCCCCACACAGATACACCTGCTCTTCCTATGTCTGATATCATTACCACTGTGATTCACATGTCTGGCACCATACAACATGATGAGAGACATAAAATAAATTTAAAGATACAGGATCTCTACATATCAAAATAGGCTAATCAAGAATTCATACACACTTGAATAAAAGTAACATGAAGTTTATTACTTAGTGTCAAAATGAGTAAAGGAGATATCAAACCCTGTAGGTTCAGAGAAGAGAGTTATCAGAAAACCTTTCTGAGGAAGAACTCTAAGGAATGATGGGATTTGGGCAAAGAGAGTGAAGAGGGGAGGAGAGATTGAAAAAAAAGTATAGGAAGGTACACATGGAAAATTTCTCAGGATGTATCAGTACTTAGGCCACAAAACAAATCTCAATAAATTTAAGAATACTGATATTATATCAATTATCTTTTCTGATCACAACTATTTTAAAGTGGAAAGCAATTACAAGAAAAAAACTGGGAAAAAAAACCCACAAACACATGGAGGTTAAACAATATTCTATTAAATAACTAATGGGTTAATGAAAAAAAGGGGAAGTAAGAAAATCCCTGGAGACAAAATAAAATGGAAAAATAATGGCTCAAAACCCTTAGGATGCAGGAAAGGCAGTTCTGAGAGAGAAATTTATATGCAGAACTATTTCAAGAAACAAGAAAAATCTCAGATGATCTAACCTTACATCTAAAGAAACTAGAAAAAGAAGAGCAAAGCCCAAAATCAGTAGAAAAAAACAATAAAGATTAGAGTGGCAATGAATAAGAGACTAAAAAGATAAAATAAAAATAACTGAAACTAAGAGCTGGTTTTTGAAAAAAATTAACAAAATTGAATCTTTAGCCAGACTCATAAAAAAGAGAGAGAGTACTCTTAACAAAATCAGAAATGAAACAAAAGTTACAACTGACCACAAACATTCAAAGGATTATAAGACAATAGAATGAAAAATTGAAATGGATAAAATCCTAGAAATACACAATCTTTCAAGACTAAATAAAAAAGAAATACAAAATATGAGCAGACTGATTCCTAGTAACAAAATTGAATCAGTCAAAAATCTCCCAAGAAATGAAAATCCAGGACCAGATGTCTTCATAGGTAAATTCTGACCATTCACTCCATTCATTCATTCATTCATTCATTCAGAGACTGTGTATACATGTGTTCAAGTGAGGGTGGGGAGGGACAGAAAGAGAGAGAGAGAATCCTAAGCAGTGTCCACATCCAGCAGGGAGCCCAATACAGGGCTCGATCTCATGACTGAGATCATCACCTGATCTGAAATCAAGTTGGATGTTTAACCAACTGAGCCACCCAGGTGCCCCTGACCAAATATTTAAATAAGAGTTGAAAGAGAGGGAAGGAGGCACCCAGATGGTTTAGGCAATTAAGCACCTGCCTTCAGCTCACATCATGATCTCAGGGCCCTGCCTTCAGCCCCACATCGGGCTCCCTGCTCAGCAAGGAGTCTGCTTCTCCCTCTCCCTCTGTGCTCTTGCTCTCTCTCAAATAAATAAATAAAATCAGAAAGAAAGAAAGAAAGAAAGAAAGAAAGAGAAAGAAAGAAAGAAAGAAAGAAAGAAAGAAAGAAAGAAAGAAAGAAAGAAAAGAAAAGAAAAGAAAAAAAGAAAGAAAGAAAGAAAGAAAGAAAGAAAGAAAGAAAGAAAGAAAGAAAGAAAGAAAATGGCAGAATAGGAGGATCCTAAGCTCGCCTTGTCCCAGATGCACTAAAACAAGAACGGCGTGTATTACATGTCACTCTGAAAATAATCTGAAGACTACCAGAACAGATCTTCCACAGGTAAGTGTAGAGAGAAGGCCACATCAAAAAGAGTAGGAGTGGTGATACAGTCAGGAATCAAATCCCCAGACTGACTAACCACAAACCAGAGAGACATCACAAGCACAGAAGAGTGAGGGGATCAGACCCCAGACTGGGCACCTGTGGACTTGGTGACCTGCATTAGAAAGATAAGCCCACATAATATGTAGCTTTGAAAACCAGCAGGGCTTAACTCCAGGTGAACTGGAGGACTGTAGGAAGCCAAGTCTCTTGCCCTTAAAGAGATAGTGTGCTAATAACAGCATGAGACACAGCCCAGAAGCACAGTGGGAAAAGTGCCTGGGATATACCTGCAGATTTACTTACTAATGTTGGGACAAGTGCCACAGGAGCAGAGAACTCCACCAGATTTCTTCAGGAACAAATATGCTGGTAGGGTGGTTTTTCTTGCCTTCTCCCAGCCTAAATAGCCAGATGCTTATGAGAGCTGGTTCTACTGTTCTCCAAAGACCTTGCTAGCATCATGCACCCTGCTCTAGTGTTTCTCTGCAAATCCACTCTACCCAACCCACTTGCCCTGGAAGGGACTCCTCCAAAGTGGCTTCTATCCTGTTACACCCAGCAGGTAGTAATGTTGGCCAAGACCAGCACCACTCCAAAGGGACTCCAGTCCTGGGGAGGAGGGAAGCTAACCCACCCCACACAGCAGTACTCCTACTGTTCCTACAGACAGGCCTTCCAGCTGGGTGTGCAGGGAACAAGTCCTGCCCTTCAGTGCACTCACAACTGTCACAGTGACTAACTGTAGACAGCTAGGCTATGAGCTGATCCCTTCCAGGAACATGCTGCAGCAGTGCCTCTCAGCAAAGAGGGGAGAAAACTCTGCCTAATAGTGCTCCCTAGAAGGTGAAGCATGTCATTACAGCTAGCTGGATTGAAGGCCAGCATCCACCACAAGGGAGCCAAAACAGGGGCAACCCTAGAGTACCTGGTTACAGTGACCACAGGACCCTTCTACACAATTCTACTCATTTCAACACTAGGAGACATAGGTGACCTGCCTAATATATGGAAAAACATAGAGAGACAAATGAGGAGATGGAGAAACTTGTCCCAGGTGAAAGAAGACAAAACCATAGAAAAAGAATTTAACAAAATGAAGAAGAGCAATATATGTGATAAAGAGTTCATTGTAATGGTCATAAAAAAATTCACCAGACTTGAGAGAAGAGTGAATGAACTCAGTGAGAACTTCAACAAAGAAATAGAAAATATTAAAGAACCAGTGAGAGCTGAAAAATACAGTAACTGTAATAAAAAATACACCAGAGAGAATCACTAGCACATTAAAGGATGCAAAACAAACAAACAAAGAAAAACAACCCGACAAATCCCAGCTTGGCAATCTGGAAGACAGAATAATGGAAAGTAAACAAGTTGAAGAGCAAAAAAGAAAAAGAAATGGAAAAAATGAGAACAGGTTAAGGGATCTCTGTAACATCATTCAGTGTAATAACATTTACATTATAGGGATCCCAGAAGAAAAGGAAGAAGGGGACAGAAAGTTTATTTGAATAAATAATAGATGAATACTTTCCTAATCTGGCAAAGGAAATAGACATTCTAGGTCTAGAAAGTCCCAAAGTCCCCAAATACGATAAAACCAAGGAAGTCTATAGCAAGACAAAATTAACATGAAAAAATTAAAGATAAATAATCTTAAAAGCTGTAAGAGAAAAGAAAACATTTACAAATAAGGGAAATCCCATAAAGTTAAAGACTGGTTTTTCAGCAAAAATGTTTCAGGCCTAAAGGGAGTGGCATGATATATTCAAAGTCCTGAAAGAAAAAAAACTGCACCCCAAAATATTCTACCCTCCAAGATTATCTTTCAGAATTGAAAAGGAGATAAAGAGCTTCACAGACAACAAAAGTTAAAGGAGTTCATCACCACTAAATCAGCTTGATAAAAATGTTAAATTAGGAAATTCTAGGACTAGAAAGAAAAGGCCATAACTAGAATAAAATTATGGAAGGGAAAATATTAATATGTAAAAGCAAACATAAAGATAGTAGATTAATCATTTATAAAGCGAGTATGGGAGTGAAAAAATGAAAGTAATAAACTCAATTATATCTACAAAAATTAGTCAAGGAAAGGGGTGCCTGGGTGTCTCAGGTGGTTAAGCATCTGACATTGGCTCAGGTCATGATCCCAAGGTCCTGGGATTGAGCTTCACATAGGGCCCCCTGCACAGCAGGGAACCTGTTTATCCCTTTCCCTCTGTCTACCACACCCCCTGCATGTGCTCTCTTCTCTCTCTGTCAAATAAATAGATAAAATATTTTTTAAAGGTTAATTATGGGATACAAATAATAAAAAAGTGGCTGCACCAGTAGCCTTTTCTTTCTAGTCCTAGAATTTCCTAATTTAACATTTTTATCAAGCTGATTTAGTGGTGATGAACTCCTTTAACTTTTGTTGTCTGTGAAGCTCTTTATCTCCTCTTCAACCTGCACCCCGATGTTTATAGCAGCAATGGCCACGATAGCCAAACTGTGGAAGGAGCCTCGGTGTCCAACGAAAGATGAATGGATAAAGAAGATGTGGTTTATGTATCCAATGGAATATTACTCAGCTATTAGAAATGACAAATACCCACCATTTGCTTCAACGTGGATGGAACTGGAGGGTATTATGCTGAGTGAAGTCAGTCAGTCGGAGAAGGACAAACATTATATGTTCTCATTCATTTGGGGAATATAAATAATAGTGAAAGGGAATATAAGGGAAGGGAGAAGAAATGTGTGGGAAATATCAGAAAGGGAGACAGAACATAAAGACTGCTAACTCTGGGAAACGAACTAGGGGTGGTAGAAGGGGAGGAGGGCGGGGGGTGGGAGTGAATGGGTGACGGGCACTGGGGGTTATTCTGTATGTTAGTAAATTGAACACCAATAAAAAATAAATTAAAAAAAATAGAAATGACACATTCATTTCAAACTAAAAAAATAAAAAAATAAAAAAAATAAAAAAGTGAAATATGACACTGTAAACATAAAATGTGGAGGGGTAAAACTCTAGTATTTTTAGAATGTGTTTGAATTTAGGTGACCATCAACTGAATATAGACTGCTGTACACATATAAAACCCATGATAACAAAAAATAAAAACCCTTTAATAGATACATGAAAAATAAAGAAGAAAAAAACACAAAGCAAAACACCAGGGAAAGACATAAAACTACAAGAGAAGAAAAGAAAAAAGAAACAGAAAAATGACAAAACAAGCAGAAAATGGTTAACAAAATGATAATAAGTACATACCTGTCAATGATTACCTTAAATGTAAATGGACTTAAATGCTTCAATCAAAAGACATAAGATGACTGAATGGATTGAAAAAAAAAAAAGACGCATCTATATGCTGCATATCAGACATTTCAGGCCTAAAAACACATATAGATTTAAAGTGAAGGATGGAAAAAGATATTCTCCAAAAGATATTCTAATGGAAGAAGAAAAAAAGTGAGGGTAGCAATACCGTATCAGACAAAATAGTTATTAAAATAAAGATTATAGCAAGAGACAAAGAAAAGCATACATAATAATAAAAGAATCTATCGAACAAGAGGACATAACAATTGTAAATATCTATGTGCTCAACATGGGAGTACTTAAATATATAAAGCAAATATTAATAGATATAAAGAGAGAAATTGACAGTAATACAATAATACTAGGGGACTTTAACACCCTACTTGCATCAATTGATAGGTTATTCAGATAGGAAATCAACAAGGAAATAGGCTTTGAAAACACATCAGACTACATGGACCTAACAGATATATAGAGAGCATTTCATCTCCAAACAGCAAAATACACATTTTTTTCAGGTACTCATAGGATGTTCTCTAAGATCACATGGTAGGCCGCAAAACAAGTCTTAATAAATTTAAGAATATTAAAAAAACATCAAGCATTTTTTTCTGACCACAATGGTATAAAAATAGATACCAATTACAAGAAAAAAAAAAAAAAAAACACGAACAGGCAGAAGCTAAAAACATGCACTAAAATTCAATGGTTTAGTGAAGAAATCAAAGAGTAAATTTAAAAAATCCCTGGAGGGAATTGAAAATGCAAACACATGCTTCAAAATCTTTGGGACCCAGAAAAAGCAGTTCTAAGAGGGAAGTTTATAGCAATACAGAACTATCTTAGGAGATAAGAAAAATCTCAAATAAACCATTTAAAGTTATATCTCAAGGACTAGAAAAGACATCTAATTAACAAGAGAAAGGATGAAAGATCGTGTGATTATCTTAATAGAGACAGAAAGGCATTTTAAAATGCAACATGTGTTCATGCTAAAAATTCCCAACAAAGTGATTTTGGTGGGAACATACCTCAGTGTAATACAGGAAATGTATTACAGGCATGACAAACCCAATGGTAAAAAACTGAAAAGTTTTTGTTCTAGAAAAGGAACAAGACTAGGATGTATAGTCTCACCACTTTTATTCAACACAATATTAGAAATCCTAGTCACAGCAATCACACAAGAAATAAAAATCCTTTAAATTGTTAACAAAGAAGTAAAATTACCACTATTCACAGATGACATGATACTGTATATAGAAACCCCTGAAGATGCCACTATAACACTATTAGAACTAGTAGATGAATTCAGTAAAGTTCCAGGATATAAAATCAACACAAAGAAATACGTTGTATTTCTGTACACTAAAAACAAATTGGCAGAAAGAGAAAATAAGAAAAAAAATCCTATTTACAATTGCATCAAAAAGAATAAAATACTTGGAAACAGAAGCACCTGGCTGGCTCATTAAGTAGAACATGTGAGTCTTGACCTTGAAGTCATGAGTTTGAGCCCCACATTTGGCATGCAACCTACTGGATGAATGAATAAATAAAATAAATAAAATACTTAAGAATAAATTTAACTGAGGGTAAATAACTATACTCTGAAAACTGTGAGACATTGAAGAAAGAAATTTAAGATGATACAAATAAATGGAAAGATATACTGTGCATGAATTGGAAGAATTAATATTCTCAAAATGTTCATGTTATCAAAGCATCCTACAGATTCAATGCAATCTTCATGAAAATACCAACAGTATTTTTCACAGAATTAGAATCAATAATCATAAATTTTCTGTTGAGCAAAAAAGGACCTCTGTTGAGCAAAAAAGCAAGATAGTCAAAGCCATCTTGAGAAAGAAGCACAAAGGTGGACATACCATGTTCCCAGATTCCAAACTATACTAAAAATTACAGGAATCAAATGGTATAATAATGGCATAAAAATAGATACATAGACCAATAGAATGTAACAGAGTCGAAATAAACCCACACTTAAATGGTCAATTAATCTATGACAAAGGAGGCAAGAATGCACAATGGGGAAAGATAACCTCTTCAACAAATGCTGTCGGGGCACCTGGGTTGTTCAGTTAGTTAAGCATCTGCCTTTGACTCCTGTCATGATCCCAGAGTCCTGGGATCAAGCCCTGCCTTGAGCTCCCACCTTAGCAGGGAGCCTGCTTCTCCTTCTGTCTGCCCCTCCCCTCCACTCTTGCTCTCTCTCTCTCTCTCTCTCAAATAAATAAATAAATAAATAAATAAATAAATAAATAAAATCTTTAAAAAATGTTATTGGGAAAACTGGACAGTTGCATGGAAAAAAAATGAAACTGGGCCATTTATCCCATACTCAAAAACATACTCAAATTGGATTAAAGATCTAAATGTAAAACATGAAGCATTAAAATTCCTAGAAAAAAACATAGGTAGTAAACTGTTGGACATGAGTCTTAGCAAAATTTTACTTAGCCTCTCTCCTCTAGCAAATGAAAAAACAAATCAAATATGAACAATAGGGACTGAATCAGGCTAAAAAGTTTTCCCATATTTAAGGAAACCATCAACAAAACTAAAAGGCAGCCTACTGAATGGGAGAGCATTTTGCAAATGAGTTCAAAATTAAAATAAAAAATGATAGCTTTGGTCACAGAAAGAGAATCCATTAGAGAGAAGACAAAAGGTAGTATGTGGAGCCCACTTAGCAGACAGTATAGTCATCCACCAAGAGAGTGCTTCTTATAACTTGATGGTGGCAGTGATGGAGAAGAGTTGATGGAATCAAGAGGTATTTAGGACATGCAGCAGATTGGAATTAATAAGCCGAAAGGGCTGATAGGTGACAGTGATGCCATTCACTGAAATAAGAAATAGTAGAATACCCAGGCTTAGACAGAATGATGAGTTCCATTTTATACAACATATATGAGATGCCTTTGAAATGTCCATGAAGAGAGTTAGGTTTGGCAGTGAGGTTCTAGAGCTCAGGGAAGAGTTTGGGCCTGAAGATAAATTTTGAAACTGTTTAGAACATGGGTGGTAGCTGAAGCCATGACTACAGGTGAGGTTTCCGAAGAAACCAAGTGGCATAGAGAAGAGAACTAAGGAAGCCCAACATATTGAGGTTCGGTGGAAAGGAAAGAAAAACAAACATATGGCATTAGAAGTGGAAACAAGGATCCAGCCAGAGGTATGGATGGTGAAAATAATTATAAAGGGTTATCTACAATTACATGAGCTATTTGAAAATGTAGAGGAAATGGAAAATTTTCTAGAAAAATAGAAATTAGCAATTATAAAACATGAACAGGCCATAACAACAGAACAGATTGTTAAAGCGACTAAAGATCTACTTATCCCTGAAAAAAGAAGCCATGCACAGATATTCTTTATAATTGAGTTCTTTCTAACCTTTCAAGAACTGAAAACTTTGGTCTCTCAGGTCTTTACCTTGGAAATGCACCTAACTTGGCAAATGAAAAACTAGGGAATCTAGAAGAGAGCATAAAATGTTAATGGTATGGTAACCAACAGAGTCAGGGGAAGACAGACTCATGGCCTAGTTTCTGCATGAGTATTCATAGTAAACATTCCCTGCTTGATACCCAGTGGTAGTAGTTTTCAGTATTTCTAACTCTGGATCAAGTCAGAACATGAGCATTGGGACCTTCACATTTGTAGCTAATTACACAGTGTGGAACATCTGCAAGGCATTATAGAGGGATGCTGTAGTACATAAATTCAAGACCATTAAAATCTTATTTTCTAGAAATCCTTTATAAAATATTTGGGTCCAAGTATCTTCAAAGAGTTGAGCTTGTGTTTGGAGTTGGGTTGATTCCCCTCTCTCTTATTTGTGAAGTCTGACAAAATAAAAATGGTGTTATTGTATAAGGTGACATAGTTTGAACTCTCATTGGATGGAGAACTTGGAAACCTATTTTGGAAGCCCTGGAAACAGACCACAGTAACAAATAAGCAAGGTGCTAGCAAAGGAGGTTGGTTGAGGAAAGACAGCAATGAGATTTGCAGACTGTGAAACAGCTGAGATCAGTGTGGCTGAGTAGAGACACTGGGTGACTGTGTGGGACTGTAGACGTGATTTAGAGAGCTGTGAGAGTCTCTCCCAGGTAATCTTTGGTCTTGGCCTCTCTGAGAGCAGAGGTCAGTTTCTGATACTAGATCTTGGGGCGGGGGTGGGGGTGGGGGTTGGAAACAAATATGGGTCCTGGAGCCCGTCTTGTTTGGTACATGCTTTTCTCATAGTATCATTCTGGACCAGGACATAAAACTGGAAACTGTTTTAAGTTCATATTATTAAGTTCTCAGAGGTGGTTGAGTGACATTAGCATCATGGTGGTATAAGACACTCCTTTTTGTCCACCATTTTAAACAATGAATAAGACATCTACTCATGAACAAAGGTAACTTGTGGATGTAGTAGGATCCAACATCATAGGCCAAGGAAGTCTCATTAACCTATACATCTGATAATAGGCAGATAAACCTGGATGTGGAATAAGCAGAGCTAGAAATATGCCCTAACTCCTCTTGCCATGGTTAGTAAAAGACCTGAAGGATGCTGACCTAGGCAGATACTCACAGACAAGAAAGAATTTGCAGGAGTCGGGGATCCCTGGGTGGCGCAGCGGTTTGGCGCCTGCCTTTGGCCCAGGGCGCGATCCTGGAGACCCGGGATCGAATCCCACATCAGGCTCCCGGTGCATGGAGCCTGCTTCTCCCTCTGCCTGTGTCTCTGCCTCTCTCTCTCTCTGTGACTATCATAAATAAATAAAAAAAAAAAAAAAAAAAAAAAGAATTTGCAGGAGTCCATCTTTCCCAATTGGAGATCCAGAAAGCCATTGTAGCAAAAAGAAAAAAAGTGTATATATTTATAATCTATAGAAATATATACTTGTATTGATAATCTATACAAATATATATTTACAACCTCCGTATATACACATATACATGTATATATACATATTTTTTTTAAAGTTTGGTCATAGTAGAGATAGTAAGAGGAATTTTTCCAGCACTGCCACCTCCCCCAAGGAAACACTGCATGAAGCAGAACTATCCAATAGTGAAGACCTCTCCCATAGTGGAAAAGAACAGACAGTGATTTGTGTGGGACATGGTTGAACAAACCTATTTCTCTCCAGCAGACCCCAGAGTACTGATATTCCCCTGGTGGGAATATCTAAGGGTTAAACGGGTGCAGTTCTTTCTGATTATACCCATGACTTTAGCAGGGAGTGCAGTCATGAGTCTCTGGGAGTATCTCGACCAAAGATCTTCCCACTAGGTCCACAGGCACCCCAAATGCCCCAAGTTCTAAACCTACACTTCTCCTTACTCTGTTGTCAGCTCCTTGTGTGTACTTCCTAGTGTGGTGGTGGAAGCAAGCCTAGTAAAGGGAATGATATCTGAAAAATAGACCATGATTTATGGGCAAGGGGGGAAGAAACATGCTCACAAACATGAGCTATAGTACTTCCTCTGTAAAACCCAAAATGTGAAGGAAATCCCAGGCATAACAGCATTAGTGAAAAGTATTCACCATGGAGGCAACTATTAAAGATTTAAGTGGTATCTTTTACTTCAAATATGAAAGTAGCAATGCAAAACTATAAAGAGCATAAAAAAAATCAAAGAAACTTGTCATTACTGGGGTGCCTAGGTGGCTGAGTTGGTTGAACGTCTGCCTTTGGCCCAGGTCATGATCCAGGATTCTGGGATCAAGCCCTATATTGGGGTCCCCACTCTGCAGGAAGTCTACTTCTCCTTCTTACCTTCCCCCATTCATTCTCTCTCTCTCATAAACAAATAAAATCTTTAAAAAAGAAACTTGTCATTACCAAAAGATGACAATAATTCTCTAATAAACAAACTCAGTGGCATGGAATCATGTGATTTAGCTGACAAAGAAATGAAAATACTTTTGATAAAACTCAATGAGCTACAGAAAACTCAGTTCAATAAATCATGTGAGAAACAACATCAACAAAATGAGATATTTGTCAAAGAGACAGAAATCATTAAAAAGAACCAAGAAAATTCTATAGGTGAAGAATTTAATGAATGAAATGAAAAAAAATGCAACAAGAAGCATTGCAACAGAGTAGAACAAATGGAAGATAAAATAAGTAAACTAGAATATGGGAAATTTGAAGCAACTAAGTCAAAGCAGAACAATGAAAAAAGAATGAAAAAGTAGAAAAAGCTTATGTGATCTATGGACCCCATCAAAAGAAATATTAGGACAATTGGGATTCCAGAAAGGACAAGAGGGGAGGAACTTTATTTAAAAAATAATAACTGATATCTTAATAAACCTGGGAAAGGACCTAGTTCACAAAGCTAAGAGATTACTCCTCTCTAAATGCAAAATGATCTTTTCAAAGAGACATTATAATGACATTGTGAAAAATGAAGATAAAGAGAGGATCCTAAAAGCAACCAAGGGAAAAAAGACTGTAACCAACAAAGAATTCCCATTAGGCTGTCACCAGATTTCTTTTTTATTTTTATTTTTATTTATTTATTTATTCTATAAATTTATTTTTTATTGGTGTTCAATTTGCCAACATATAGAATAACACCCAGTGCTCATTCCGTCAAGTGCCCACCTCAGTGCCCATGACCCAGTCACCCCCACCCCCCACCCACCTCCCCTCCCACCACCCCTAGTTCGTTTCCCAGAGTTAGGAGTCTCTCATGTTCTGTCTCCCTTTCTGATATTTCCCACTCATTTTTCTCCTTTCCCCTTTACTACCTGTCACTATTTTTTTATATTCCTCAAATGAATGAGACCATATAATGTTTGTCCTTCTCCACTTGACTTATTTCACTCAGCATAATACCCTCCAGTTCCATCCACATCGAAGCAAATGGTGGGTATTTGTCATTTCTAATGGCTGAGTAATATTCCATTGTATACATAGACCACATCTTCTTTATCCATTCCTCTTTCGATGGACACCGAGGCTCCTTCCACAGTTTGGTTATTGTGGACATTGCTGCTATAAACATTGGGGTGCAGGTGTCCTGGCGTTTCACTGCATCTGTATCTTTGGGGTAAATCCCCAGCAGTGCAATTGCTGGGTCATAGGGCAGGTCTATTTTTAACTCTTTGAGGAACCTCCACAGAGTTTTCCAGAGTGGCTGCACCAGTTCACATTCCCACCAACAGTGCAGGAGGGTTCCCCTTTCTCCACATCCTCTCCAACATTTGTGGTTTCCTGCCTTGTTAATTTTCCTCATTCTCACTGGTGTGAGGTGGGATCTCATTGTGGTTTTGATTTGTATTTCGCTGATGGTAAGTGATGCGGATCATTTTCTCATGTGCTTGTTGGCCATGTCTATGTCTTCCTCTGTGAGATTTCTGTTCATGTCTTTTGCCCATTTCATGATTGGATTGTTTGTTTCTTTGCTGTTGAGTTTAATGAGTTCTGTATAGATCTTGGAAACTAGCCCTTTATCTGATACATCATTTGTAAATATCTTTTCCCATTCTGTAGGTTGTCTTTGAGTTTGTCGACGGTATCTTTTGCTCTGCAAAACCTTCTTGATGAAGTCCTAATAGTTCATTTTTTGCTTTTGTTTCTCTTGCCTTCATGGATGTATCTTGCAAGAAGTTACTGTGGCCAAGTTCAAAAAGGGTGTTGTCTGTGTTCTCCTCCAGGATTTTGATGGAATCTTGTCTCACATTGAGACCTTTCATCCATTTTGAGTTTATCTTTGTGTTTGATGCAAGAGAGTGGTCTAGTTTCATTCTTCTGCATGTGGATGTCCAATTTTCCCAGCACCATTTATTGAAGAGACTGTCTTTTTTCCAGTGGATAGTCTTTCCTGCTTTGTTGAATATTAGTTGACCATAAAATTGAGGGTCCACTTCTGGATTCTCTATTCTGTTCCATTGATCTATGTGTCTGTTTTTGTGCCAGTACCACACTATCTTGATGACCACAGCTTTGTAGTACAACCTGAAATCTGGCATTGTGATGCCCCCAGCTATGGTTTTCTTTTTTAAAATTCCCCTGGCTATTCGGGGTCTTTTCTGATTCCACACAAATCTTAAAATAATTTGTTCTAACTCTCTGAAGAAAGTCCATGGTATTTTGATAGGGATTGCATTAAACGTGTAAATTGCCCTGGGTAACATTGACATTTTCACAATATTAATTCTGCCAATCCATGAGCATGGAATATTTTTCCATCTCTTTGTGTCTTCCTCAATTTCTTTCAGAAGTGTTCTGTAGTTTTTAGGGTATAGATCCTTTACCTCTTTGGTTAGGCTTATTCCTAGGTATCTTATGCTTTTGGGTGCAATTGTAAATGGGATTGACTCCTTAATTTCTCTTTCTTCAGTCTCATTGTTAGTGTATAGAAATGCCACTGACTTCTGGGCATTAATTTCGTATCCTGCCACACTGCCAACTTGCTGTATGAGTTCTAGCAATCTTGGGTTTTCTATGTAGAGTATCATGTCATCGGTGAAGAGGGAGAGTTTGACTTCTTCTTTGCCAATTTAAATGCCTTTTATTTCTTTTCGTTGTCTGATTGCTGAGGCTAGGACTTCCAGTACTATGTTGAATAGCAGTGGTGAGAGTGGACATCCCTGTCTTCTTCCTGATCTTAGGGGAAAGGCTCCCAGTGCTTCCCCATTGAGAATGATATTTGCTGTGGGCTTTTCGTAGATGGCTTTTAAATGTTGAGGAATGTTTCCTCTATCCCTACACTCTGAAGGATTTTGATCAGGAATGGATGCTGTATTTTGTCAAATGCTTTCTCTGCATCAATTGAGAGGATCATATCGTTCTTGTTTTTTCTCTTGCTGATATGATGAATCACATTGATTGTTTTACGAGTGTTGAACCAGCCTTGCATCCCGGGGATATATCCTACTTGGTCATATGTCACCAGATTTCTTAGCAGAAGCCCTACAGATCAGGAAAGAGTAGACTGACATATCTAATAAATTGGAAAAAAATCTGCCAATGAAGAATATGCTCTTTGGCATAGTTATCCTTCACATATGAAGGAGAAATAAAGACTTCTCCTTCAAAGAAAAGATGAGGGAATTCATCGTGATCAGATCTACCTTGCAAGAAATGCTGAAAGGAATTCTTCAGGCTGAAATTAAAAGATGAAATTAAAGTGGTGTCTGTTACTTCAAATGTGGTATCTGTTACCTCAAATCAGCAACATGAAAACATAAGCAAACACACAACACATTGATAAAGATAAATATATGGTCAGACTCAGAAAACTAATTCTGAAACGTGATGGTGTATGAATCACTTAATTATACTATAAAGTTTAAAGAAGAGTATTAAATAATTATAGTTACCATGATTTGTTATGACATCAAAAATATAAGAGGGAGAAAGAAAGGGTACAGCTTTGGTAGGTGATCAAAGTTGAGTTAAATTAAACTATTTTATCTATAAGATATATTACATAACCCTCATAGTAACTACAAAGCAAAAACCTAGGACAGGTTCATAGAAGAAAAGGATAAAGGGAACCAGAGTGACATCAGCAAGATGAAAGGTTAGGAGGTCCCAATTCTTGTCTCCTCTTCACATGCACAAAACATTAAGGATAGTAAATAAATATAGACTGAAGAAAGAGCTTGGGGAAAGCTCTGGACTACACAGAACAAGCAAAAGCAATTTGAGCTCTAAAATTAAGGATGGCAGCATAGAACAGACAGGAAGTACTTTTTCTGTGTCTCTCCATCCCCTAGTCAGAAGTCACCCTGGGCAGGGGTGGGGGTGAAAGGTATAGATTCCCTCAGAGAATGTACACCCCACAGAGAAAAAGGAGAGCAGCAGAAGCAAGCCCCACCACTGTAGAAGTTCACAGCCCGTGCTATAGAGGTTACCCACAGTGTTCACCAACACTCACCCTAGTGAGAGTGGCCTGAAATGCCCTCTGCATCTACTTCCAGAGGCTGGAGCTGTCACTAAAGTGAGACATGTCCTGGGCAGCCACAGTTGCTACTGTACCCTGTATTCAGGGGTTGGCTACCACACACGGCTTCTCACCATATGTAAGATCAGGGACCCACCTCTGGTCCCACCTCTGGTCCCCCACCATTACTGGGACAACTCCTTTGCCCTAACCTCCACATCCAGGACCTCAAGTCATGCTTTGGCTGCCATTTTGGTTGCTTTTGTCATCCTGGGCCCCACCACTGGGTTTCAAGTCATAGGTCTGAATTGTCATTGCAAAGGGCACTGCAACTGCCCAAAGCACTATCCCCACATTGGCGGTTTGAGTCCATCACTTTTAGAACTGGGTTGTTACTACCCTAAAAACCATCCCCTCCCCTAGATCCATGCTCTAAATTGTTATTGCCGAGGGTGGTACTACTGCCCTAAGCCCCACTTGGCATGCATGTTGGGTTCTGCAAGTCACTGGGGCCAAGTCAACTCCATAGGTCTAAAAATCACAGCACTGAATATTGCCAGGGCCATGAGGGTGCTATTCAGAGCCAAACACTCTGGGTTCCTCATGGGGGTGTAATAGACCACCACTGGAATCATGCTGCTATCCTGTGACTGTACCCTAGATCCAGAATTGAGACTTTGACCCAATATCCCCAGGCTGTGCGACTACTGCACCCTGTGCATGGTCCCAAGATACCTCTCCATCTTGCCATCCCAGGGCCTATGCCACTGCTGCATTACTCCTTCTGCCCACCAGCCAGAGTCACAGGGGTAAGCCCTCAAGACCTAGTACCATGGGATATCTACACATTCCACAAGTGGCCTCAGCAAGTGGCCTGTGCTCTAGGCCCCAGGTGCTATGGTAGTTCCATGTATGCTGATCCTAGGCTCCTGGTCCCAACACTATTATGAGTTCTCTGAGTGCCAGCACACCAGAGCAGGTTCCAAGAAGAATCCCCCTGACTGGAACTTTTGCCCATTGGAAAAAAGAAGAGAAACATCCACCAGGCCTCACCTCTGAAGATCCCAATTAGCTCTACCTGTCACTGACACAGGTCCTCTGAAGTCATAGATACAGAAAATCCCTTCAGTGAGATAAGCATCAACCTCAGCTGATGGAGTGGAATGGAGACTACAACATTGTGCCTTTTGAGCAACAAAAGATGGTACATTCCACTAAACTGGTGCCCTTATAGAAATTGCTAGGTGAAGCCAGGCTGAAAAGAGTAGGAGAGGTCACTGAACCCTCAGATATATAGGTATCAACACAAAGCAATCAAAAACACAAAAAGGCAAAGAAACATGATATTGCCAGAGGAAAACAATAATATCCCAGTAAATGACCCACAAAGAAAGAGAGATTTGTGAGTTATCTGAAAAGGGATTTAAAATAGTTATTTTGAGGAAGCTTTGTGAGATTCAAAAGAACACAAACAAGTGAATGGACTCAGGAAAGCAATAAATGAACGAACCAAGAAGTTCAACAAAGAAATAGAAGTCAAAGACCCCTTCGTGGCTCAGCCAGTTAAGCATTTGGTGTGGGCTCAGGTCATGATCTCAGAGTCCTGGGATGAAGCCCTGAGATGCTCCACGCTCAGCAGGGAGTCTGCTTCTCCCTCTGCCCCTCACCCCCACTCATGCATGCTTTCTCTCAAATAAATACATCTTTTAAAAAACAGAAAAAAAGAAATAAGTAATAAGAAACAAATTCTGAAAATAAGAAATATAATAAGTGAAATAAAAAATGCAACAGATAGCTTCAAAGACAGGTTCATTCCAGCAGAAAAAAAGAGTCAATGAGCTTGAACACACATCTGTTGATATTCAGTTTGAGGAGAATAAAGAAATCAGAATGAAAAAGAGTGGAGAAAAACCATGAACCTGTAAGACACAATTCAAAGAAGTAATGACAGTGCTAGAAGTAGAAGAGAGGGAGAAAGGGAGAGAAACCTATTTAAAGAAATAATGGCTGGAAACTTCCCTAATCTGAAGAGTGATATGGCCATCCAGGTACAGAAAGCTAAAAGATCCTCATATTTAACCCAAAGAGATCTTCAATGAGATACATTATAATCAAGCTCTCAAAAATCAAAGACAAGGATAGAATTTTGGCAGAAGCAAGAGAAAATAGTATCATCTTATAGAAGTGAATCCTAATAAGGCTATAAGCTTATCCTCAGCAGAAACCTTGCAGTCCAGGAAATAATAGTAGGATATATTAAAAATGCTCGAAGAAAAAAAGTCAACCAAGAATATCTTGCCCAGAAAGCTCTCGTTCAGAAATGACAGGAAGATTAAAGACTTTCCCAAACAAAACTTGAAGGAATTTATCACCACTAGACCTGCACTATAAGGAATGCTTAAGTGAGTTCTTCAAGGTAAAACAAAGGGTAAAACAAAAGGATGGTAATTCGTAACATGAAAACATAGGAAAGTATAAAATTCACTGGTAAAAATAAATACATAGTCAAATTAGAAATAGTCTACTTCTGCAATGTGGTTTGTAAATCACTTTGAAGAAAAGCTTGAGAGACAAAAATATTGAAAATAACTATAATACCTACATTATTATTAATTAATGGACACATAAAATAAAAGATGTAATTTGAGACATCAGCATAAATCACAGGGGCTGGTTGAAACATAAATGGATAGAAATTACTTATGCAATTGAAGTTGTATTCAGGTAAAAACAGACAGCTATTAAATATACTATGAAATCCTCATGGTAACCACAAAACAAAAACCTGTAATACGCATAAAAGTGATAAAGTAAGAAGAACCAAAGCATACCATGGCATAAAAATCATCAACTTACAAAGAAAGATAGTAAGAAAGGAAAAGACAAAATAAATACAAAACAATCAGATAACAATAAAATGGTGATAGTAATTTTTTATCAATAATCACATTAAATGTTAATGCTTACATTTTGCCATTAAAAGACAGAGTTGCTGAGTGATGAAATAGCAAAACTATATGCTGCCTGCAAGAGACTCTCTTAAGCTTTAAGGACACTTACAGACTGAAAATGAAGGGATACTTCAGCCAGATGGAAACCCAAAGAGCACAGAGGTAACTTATACTTATGTCAGACAAAATAGACTTTCAGTCAGAGTGTACCAAGAGAGAAAGGAAGTCATTATATATTGATAAGGGAGTAAATTCATAAGGGAAATATAATGATTCTAAACATATAAGTGCCCAAATTGAACTACCTAATATATTAAATTATTATTAACAGATCTGAAGCAAAAACAATAGACATCAAAGCAATAATAGTAGGGGACTTCAATACATGACTTACAGTGCAAATTATTGAGACCACATATCAGTAAGGAATTAATCGAGTTGAATGACATTTAGACTAAATAGACCTAACAGACATTGAACTGAAGAATTAAATAGACAGCTTTAAAAAAAAAAGATTTTAGTTATTTATTCAGGAGAGACAGAGAGAGAGAGAGGCAGAGACACAGGCGGAGGGAGAAGCAGGCTCCATGCAGGGAGCCCGACGTGGGACTTGATCCCGGGACTCCAGGATCACGCCCTGGGCCAAAGGCAGGTGCTAAATCACTGAGTCACCCAGGCATCCCAAATACAGTGCTTTAAAAGCAGACCATAAAAGACACTGAATAGAGAAAACAATTCTGAAAAAGAAAACCAAATCTGGAGGCATCATGATTTTGGACTTCAAGCTATAACCATCCAGTTTACATGCCAGTGTGGTATTGGCACAAACACAGACCCATAGATCAATGGAACAGAATAGAAAACCCAGAAAAGGACCCACAACTATATGGTTAACTAATCTCCAAAAAAAGGAGGAAAGAATATCCAAGGGTAAAAAGTCCCTTCAACAAACAGTTTTGGGAAAACTAGACAGCAACATGCAAAAGAATGAAACTGGACCACTCTCTTATATCACACACAAAAATAAATTCAAAATGGATGAAAGACCTAAATGTGAGACAGGAAACCATGAAAACCCTTCAGGAACAACACAAGAAGCAACATCTTTGATCTTGGCCATAGCAGCTTCTTACTAGACACATCACCATAGGAAAGGGAAACAAAAGCAAAAATAAACTAGTGGGACTTCATCAAACACAAAAACTTCTGCACAGCAAAGGAAACAATCAGTAAAACTAAAAGGCAGCCTATGAAATGGGAGAAAATATTTGCAAATGATATATCTGATAAAGGATAAGCATCCAAAATGTGTAAAAAACCCTGTTGGGGTGCCTGGGTGGCTCAGTCAGTTAAGCATCTGACTCTTGATCTCAGCTCAGATCTTGATCTCACCCCATACTGGGTTCCATGCTGGGTGTGGAGCCTACTTAAAAAAAACAACAACAACAACTTATCAGACTGAATACCCAAAAAACAAATAATCCAGTTAAGAAATGGGCAGAAGACATGAATAGACTTCTCCAAAGACAATGTCCAGAAGGCTAACAGACATATGAAAAGATGCTCAGCATCACTCATCATCAGGGAAGTACAAATTAAAACCACAATGGGATACCACGTCACACCTACCACCTCACACCTTTAAAACTTATGAAAACAAATGATGCAATGATATTAAGATATACACTTTTGTATTTTTATTCTTATATAAGGTTATTTGCCAGCTGTTGTTGGCCTCTAGTTCAGTCTGTGTTATTTAAAATCTAATATATGAATTATTTGGATTGAATTCATGTTTGGGGCCATGTTGTTGTATGCATTGATATACAGCCTTGAATGTGAATAATTATTGAAAACTATATTTTACAGCTTTTTTTCTGGCTTTATTATATAAATTTTCTGTTTGGCCAATGATTTAATCATATAATTTAATGAATCTGTTTTCTTCTCTTTTTTTCAAATATTTGTGCTTTAGATGTAGTTCCTGGATGATGAATTTTCCATGTATGCTCAGTAGTCTTGTAATAAAGAGCATGTAGAGTGTTAAAAAAAATGGCTAAAATTAACAATGCAGAAAACAAGAGATGTTGGTGAAGATGGTGAGAAAGGGGAACTCTTACAGTGTTGGTGGGAATACAAACTGGTGCAGCTACTCTGAAAAACAGTATGAAGATTCCTCAAAAACTTAAAAATAGAAATATCCTATGATCCAGCAATTGCACAGACATTTACCCAAAGGATACAAAAATGTAGACTGAAGGGTTACATGCACCCTGATGTTTATAGCAGCATTATCAACAGTAGTCAAACTAAGGAAAGAGCCCAAGTATCCATCAACTGATGAATGGATAAAGAAGAGATGGTATATATGTATACAATGGGATATTACTCCAATGGGATATTACTCAGCCATCAAAAAGAGTGAAATCTTGCCATTTGCAATGAAGTGGATTGAGCTAGAGTGTATTATGCTAAGTGAAATCATTCAGAGAAAGACAAATACCATATGATTTCAATCATATTTAAGAGTGAATTTAGAATTCATCTAAGAATTTAAGAAACAAAATAGATGAACATATGGGAAGGGAGAAAAGGAGGGAAACAAACCATAAGAGAACCTTTTCTTTTTGAAGGTTTATTTATTTATTGAGAGAGAGAGCAAGCGCAAGTGAGAGGGGCAGAGGGACAGGTGAAAAGAATCCCAAGCGGACTTTGCCCTAAGCGTGGAGCCCAATGTGGGGCTTGATCTCACAACCCTGAAATTATGACCTGAGCTAAAACCAAGAGTTGGATCCTTAACCAATTGTTAAGGCTCCCCACAAACTATAAAAGACTTTTAATGATAGACAACAAACTGAGGGTTGGTGGAGGGAGGTGGGTGAGGGACAGTCTAGATAGATGATTGGTATTAAGGAGTGTACTGGTATGAAGAGCACTGGGTATTGTATTTAATTGATGTATCACTGAATTCTACTCCTGAAACAAATATTGTACTGTGTATTAACTAACTAGAATTTACATAAAAATTTAAAAAATTTAATTCAATTTAATTTAAAAAGAGCAAGCAGACTTGTCCATCAAAAGAATCAATGACCGGAGGAGGGGCAAGATGACGGAAGAGCAGGGTCTCCAAATCACCTGTCCCCACCAAATTACCTAGATAACCTAGATAACCTTCAGATTATCCTGAAAATCTATGAATTCGGCCTGAGAGTTAAAGAGAGAACAGCTGGAACGCTACAGTGAGAAGAGTTCACGCTTCTATCCAGGTAGGAAGACGGGGAAAAAGACATAAAGAAATAAAAGGCCTCCGAGGGGGAGGGGCCCGCGAGGAGCCGGGCTGAGGCCGGGGCGAGTGTCCCCAGGACAGGAGAGCCCCGTCCCGGAGGAGCAGGAGCTGCACCAACCTTCCCGAGGGAAAGGGGCCCGCAGGGAGGTGGAGCAGGACCTGGGAGGGCGGGGATGCCCTTGGGCTCCCGGGGACATTAACAGACACCTGCGCCCCGGGAGAGTGCGCCGAGCTCCCTAAGGGCTGCAGCGCGCACGGGGGACCCGGAGCAGCTCGGGGGGCTCGGGGGCGGCTCCGCGGAGGGGGCTGCGGGGCGGGAGCGCGAATCCACCAGCGCAGGCTCCGGAGCACAGGGCGCCGGGACACAGCCCAGGATCCGGCCTCCCCAGGGACAGGCAGAGGTGGGGAGGGCCCAGGACAGCAAGGACGCTCCTGCCCCAGCTGAGCAGATCAGCGGCCCCGCCCCGGAGCCTCCAGGCCCTGCAGACGGAGAGCTCCGGAGTTCCTGCGGGGGCTGAATCCAGGGCTCTAGAGCCACTGGGGTTGTTCCTCCTGGGGCCTCACGGGGTAAACAACCCGCACTGAGCCCTGCACCAGGCAGGGGCAGAGCAGCTCCCCCAAGTGCTCACACCTGAAAATCAGCACAACAGGCCCCTCCCCCAGAAGACCAGCTAGACGGACAAGTTCCAGGGGAAGTCAAGGGACTTAAAGTATACAGAATCAGAAGATACTCCTCCGTGGTTTTTTTTTTTTTTCTTTTTGATTTCTGATTATTTCCCCCACCCTTTTTCCCCCTTTCTTTCTTTTTCTTTCTCTTTTTCTTCTCTTTTTTCCTTTTTTCTTTTTTCTTTTTCTCTTTTCTTTCCTTCTTTCTCTCTCTTTTTCTCTTTTTCCCAATACAACTTGTTTTTGGCCACTCTGCACTGAGCAAAATGACTAGAAGGAAAACCTCACCTCAAAAGAAAGAATCAGAAACAGTCGTCTCTCCCACAGAGTTACAAAATCTGGATTACAATTCAATGTCAGAAAGCCAATTCAGAAGCACTATTATACAGCTACTGGTGGCTCTAGAAAAAAGCATAAAGGACTCAAGAGACTTCATGACTGCAGAATTTAGATCCAATCAGGCAGAAATTAAAAATCAATTGAATGAGATGCAATCCAAACTAGAAGTCCTAACGACGAGGGTTAACGAGGTGGAAGAACGAGTGAGTGACATAGAAGACAAGTTGATGGCAAAGAGGGGAACTGAGGAAAAAAGAGACAGACAATTAAAAGACCATGAAGACAGATTAAGGGAAATAAACGACAGCCTGAGGAAGAAAAACCTACATTTAATTGGGGTTCCCGAGGGCGCCGAAAGGGACAGAGGGCCAGAATATGTATTTGAACAAATCGTAGCTGAAAACTTTCCTAATCTAGGAAGGGAAACAGGCATTCAGATCCAGGAAATAGAGAGATCCTCCCCCCCCCAAATCAATAAAAACCGTTCAACACCTCGACATCTAATAGTTAAGCTTGCAAATTCCAAAGATAAAGA
This sequence comes from Canis aureus, assembly GCF_053574225.1. Classification (NCBI taxonomy): domain Eukaryota; kingdom Metazoa; phylum Chordata; class Mammalia; order Carnivora; family Canidae; genus Canis; species Canis aureus. The sequence goes on from NC_135647.1 coordinate 7,969,037, forward strand.
GAAGATCCTTAAAGCAGCAAGAGACAAGAAATCCCTGACTTTTATGGGGAGGAGTATTAGGGTAACGCAGACCTCTCCACAGAGACCTGGCAGGCCAGAAAGGGCTGGCAGGATATATTCAGGGTCCTTAATGAGAAGAACATGCAACCAAGAATACTTTATCCAGCAAGGCTCTCATTCAAAATGGAAGGAGAGATAAAGAGCTTCCAAGACAGGCAGGCACTGAAAAAATATGTGACCTCCAAACCAGCTCTGCAAGAAATTTAAGGGGGACTCTTAAAATTCCCCTTTAAGAAGAAGTTCAGTGGAACAATCCACAAAAACAAGGACTGAATAGATATCATGATGACACTAAACTCATATCTGTCAATAGTAACTCTGAATGTGAACGGGCTTAATGACCCCATCAAAAGGCACAGGGTTTCAGACTGGATAAAAAAGCAGGACCCATCTATTTGCTGTCTACAAGAGACTCATTTTAGACAGAAGGACACCTACAACCTGAAAATAAAAGGTTGGAGAACCATTTACCATTCAAATGGTCCTCAAAAGAAAGCAGGGGTAGCCATCCTTATATCAGATAAACTAAGATTTACCCCAAAGACTGTAGTGAGAGATGAAGAGGGACACTATCTCATACTTAAAGGATCTATCCAACAAGAGGACTTAACAATCCTCAATATATATGCCCCGAATGTGGGAGCTGCCAAATATTTAAACCAATTAATAACCAAAGTGAAGAAATGCTTAGATAATAATACACTTATACTTGGTGACTTCAATCTAGCTCTTTCTACCCTCGATAGGTCTTCTAAGCACAACATCTCCAAAGAAATGAGAGCTTTAAATGATACACTGGACCAGATGGATTTCACAGATATCTACAGAACTTTACATCCAAACTCAACTGAATACACATTCTTCTCAAGTTCACATGGAACTTTCTCCAGAATAGACCACATACTGGGTCACAAATCGGGTCTGAACCGATACCAAAAGATTGGGATCGTCCCCTGCATATTCTCAGACCATAATGCCTTGAAATTAGAACTAAATCACAACAAGAAGTTTGGAAGGACCTCAAACACGTGGAGGTTAAGGACCATCCTGCTAAAAGATAAAAGGGTCAACCAGGAAATTAAGGAAGAATTAAAAAGATTCATGGAAACTAATGAGAATGAAGATACAACCGTTCAAAATCTTTGGGATGCAGCAAAAGCAGTCCTAAGGGGGAAATTCATCGCAATACAAGCATCCATTCAAAAACTGGAAAGAACTCAAATACAAAAGCTAACCTTACACATAAAGGAGCTAGAGAAAAAACAGCAGATGGACCCTACACCCAGCAGAAGAAGAGAGTTAATTAAAATTTGAGCAGAACTCAACGAAATCGAGACCAGAAGAACTGTGGAACAGATCAACAGAACCAGGAGTTGGTTCATTGAAAGAATTAATAAGATAGATAAACCATTAGCCAACCTTATTAAAAGAGAGAGAGAAGACTCAAATTAATAAAATCATGAATGAGAAAGGAGAGATCACTACCAACACCAAGGAAATACAAACGATTTTAAAAACATATTATGAACAGCTATACACCAATAAATTAGGCAATCTAGAAGAAATAGATGCATTCCTGGAAAGCCACAAACTACCAAAACTGGAATAGGAAGAAACAGAAAACCTGAACAGGCCAATAACCAGGGAGGAAATTGAAGCAGTCATCAAAAACCTCCCAAGACACAAGAGTCCAGGGCCAGATGGCTTCCCAGGGGAATTCTATCAAACGTTTAAAGAAGAAATCATACCTATTCTACTAAAGCTCTTTGGAAAGATAGAAAGAGATGGAGTACTTCCAAATTCATTCTATGAGGCCAGCATCACCTTAATTCCAAAACCAGAAAAAGACCCCACCAAAAAGGAGAATTACAGACCAATATCCCTGATGAATATGGATGCAAAAATTCTCAACAAGATACTGGCCAATAGGATCCAACAGTACATTAAGAAAATTATTCACCAAGACCAAGTAGGATTTATCCCCGGGACACAAGGCTGGTTCAACACTCGTAAAACAATCAATGTGATTCATCATATCAGCAAGAGAAAAACCAAGAATCTTATGATCCTCTCATTAGATGCAGAGAAAGCATTTGACAAAATACAGCATCCATTCCTGATCAAAACTCTTCAAAGTGTAGGGATAGAGGGAACTTTCCTCAACGTCTTAAAAGCCATCTACGAAAAGCCCACAGCAAATATCATTCTCAATGGGGAAGCACTGGGAGCCTTTCCCCTAAGATCAGGAACAAGACAGGGATGTCCACTCTCACCACTACTATTCAACATAGTATTGGAAGTCCTAGCCTCAGCAATCAGACAACAAAAAGACATTAAAGGCATTCAAATTGGCAAATAGAAGTCAAACTCTCCCTCTTCACCGATGACTGATACTCTACATAGAAAACCCAAAAGCCTCCACCGCAAGATTGCTAGAACTCATACAGCAATTTGGTAGCGTGGCAGGATACAAAATCAATGCCCAGAAATCAATGTCATTTCTATACTAACAATGAGACTGAAGAAAGAGAAATTAAGGAGTGAATCCCATTTACAGTTGCACCCAAAAGCATAAGATACCTAGGAATAAACCTAACCAAAGAGGTAAAGGATCTATACCCTAAAAACTACAGAACTCTTCTGAAAGAAATTGAGGAAGACACAAAGAGATGGAAAAATATTCCATGCTCATGGATTGGCAGAATTAATATTGTGAAAATGTCAATGTTACCCAGGGCAATATACACGTTTAATGCAATCCCTATCAAAATACCATGGACTTTCTTCAGAGAGTTGGAACAAATTATTTTAAGATTTGTGTGGAATCAGAAAACACCCCGAATAGTCAGGGGAATATTAAAAAAGAAAACCATAGCTGGGGGCATCACAAGCCAGATTTCAGGTTGTACTACAAAGCTGTGGTCATTAAGACAGTGTGGTACTGGCTCAAAAACAGACACATAGATCAATGGAACAGAATAGAGAACCCAGAAGTGGACCCTGAACTTTATGGTCAACTAATATTCGATAAAGGAGGAAAGACTATCCATTGGAAGAAAGTCTCTTCAATAATTGGTGCTGGGAAAATTGGACATCCACATGCAGAAGAATGAAACTAGACCACTCTCTTTCACCATACACAAAGATAAACTCAAAATGGATGAAAGATCTAAATGTGAGACAAGATTCCATCAAAATCCTAGAGGAGAACACAGGCAACACCCTTTTTGAACTTGGCCACAGTAACTTCTTGCAAGATACATCCATGAAGGCAAAAGAAACAAAAGCAAAAATGAACTATTGGGACTTCATCAAGATAAGAAGCTTTTGCACAGCAAAGGATACAGTCAACAGAACTAAAAGACAACCTAAAGAATGGGAGAAGATATTTGCAAATGACGTATCAGATAAAGGGCTAGTTTCCAAGATCTATGAAGAACTTATTAAACTCAACACCAAAGAAACAAACAATCCACTCACGAAATGGGCAAAAGACATGAAGAGAAATCTCACAGACGAAGACATAGACATGGCCAACAAGCACATGAGAAAATGCTCTGTATCACTGGCCATCAGGGAAATACAAATCAAAACCACAATGAGATACCACCTCACACCAGTGAGAATGGGGCAAATTAACAAGACAGGAAACAACAAATGTTGGAGAGGATGCGGAGAAAAGGGAACCCTCTTACAATGTTGGTGGGAATGTGAACTGGTGCAGCCACTCTGGGAAACTGTGTGGAGGTTCCTCAAAGAGTTAAAAATAGACCTGCCCTACGACCCAGCAATTGCACTGTTGGGGATTTACCCCAAAGATTCAGATGCAATGAAACGCCGGGACACATGCACCCCTATGTTTTAGCAGCAATGTCCACAATAGCCAAACTGTGGAAGGAGCCTCGGCGTCCATCGAAAGATGAATGGATAAAAAAGATGTGGTTTATGTATACAATGGAATATTCCTCAGCCATTAGAAATGACAAATACCCACCATTTGCTGCAACGTGGATGGAACTGGAGGGTATTATGCTGAGTGAAGTAAGTCAATCGGAGAAGGACAAACAGTGTATGTTCTCCTTCATTTGGGGAATATAAATAATAATGAAAGGGAATATAAGGGAAGGGAGAAGAAATGTGTGGGAAATATCAGAAAGGGAGACAGAACATAAAGACTCCTAATTCTGGGAAACAAACTAGGGGTGGTAGAAGGGGAGGAGGGCGGGGGGTGGGGGTGAATGGGTGACGGGCACTGAGGGGGATACTTGACGGGATGAGCACTGGGTGTTATTCTGTATGTTGGTAAATTGAACACCAGTAAAAAATTAATTTATTAAAAAACGAATCAATGACCTATAAGACATTTGTAGTTATCCAAACACAGTATGAAAAAGAGTTAAGAAAGTCTAATGGACTAATGGGACATAATGAGACAAAGCAACATTTACATAATGAGAAATCCAGAATAAGGAAAAAAGGGACAAAAATATTTTTAAAACAATAATGGTTGAAAACACCCCAGACATTGGGAGACACAGATGTCCAGATCCAAGAGGCCTACAGGATCTTCAGTGTGTTGAACTCAATTAGAGCCACATCTTGATGGCACATTACAATTGTCAAAAATCAGTCAAAGAAATAATTTTGAAATCAGCAAGAGAAAAGATAGAAGTTATATACGAGGGAATCTCCATAAGACTATTGGTAGATTTCCTTTTTTTTAAAGATTTTATTTATTTATTCATTCATGAGAGACAGAGAGAGAGACAGAGAGAGACAGAGAGAGAGAGAGGCAGAGACAGGCCAGAGGGAGAAGCAGGCTCCATACAGGGAGCCGGACGTGAGACTCTATCCCAGGACTCTAGGATCACACCCTGGGCTGAAGGTGGCGCTAAATTGCTGAGCCACCTGGGCTGCCCTATTGGTAGATTTCATTTTTTTTTTTTAAAGATTTTATTTATTTATTCATAGACACAGAGAGAGAGAGGCAGAGACACAGGCAGAGGGAGAAGCAGGCTCCACACAGGGAGCCCGATGCCGGACTCGATCCTGGGTCTTCAGGATCACACCCCAGGCTGCAGGCGGCGCCAAACCCCTGCACCACCGGGGCTGCCCTATTGGTAGATTTCCTAACAACACTTTTCAATTAACAAAATGTAAAAGTACGTTATAATTTATCAATAATTACATTAAATGTAAATGAAAAAAATAAATGTAAATGTATTTTATTCTTTAATCAAAGACACAGTGGCTGAATGTGTGAAAAAACAAAATCTAACAATATGTTGCCTGTAAGAGATCTACTTTGCCTTAAAGACTCATACATAGAATGAAGGGATGGAAAAAGATATTGCAAGGAAATAGTAACAACAAAAAAAGCATGAGTAATTACTTATATCAAACAAGATAGACTTTAAGCTACAAATGATAAGAAGAATTAAAAAGGCCATTAAGTAATGATAAATAGGCCAATATGTCAAGAATGTATAATAATTGTACATGTTTATGCATCCAATACAGATGCAGCTAAACACATAAAGCAAAAATTAACAAGCTAAAAGGAAAAAAATACAGTAGTAATTGGGGACTTGAATGCCCCATTATTAACAATAAATTATCCAGGAAAATAATCAATAAGCTAATAATGAATTTGAACACTACAGAACAAATGGACCTAATAGACATATACAGGAAATCCTCCAACAACAGCAGCATACACATTCCTCTCAAGTGCACATGGAGCATATTCTGGGATATACCATATGCTATGCCACAAAACAAGTCTTAGCAAACTCATGAAGATTGAAATCATACTAAGTATTTTCTTTGACCACAATGGTATAAAACTAGAAATCATTGAGGAAAACTGGAAAATTTATATATGTGGCAATTAACCACCACTCTCCTGAAGAACTGATGGATTAAAGAAGAAATTAAAAGGGAAATTAAAAAATACCTTGAGAGAAACCAAAGTGGAAACAGTGAAACTTAAGGGATGCAGCAAAAGCAGTTCTAAAATGGAAGTTCATAGCAATAAACACCTATATTAAGAAACAAGATCTGAAACAATATCACCCTAAGCCTCTGGGAACCAGATAAAATAGACAAATCTGGCCCAGAGTTAGCAGAAGGAAAGAGATAATAAAGAGTAGAAAGAAGAAAATAGAGGAAAACAAAAGAAAAGTTTAACTAAATTGATTCTTTGAAAAAATAAGTGAAATTACAAAACTTCAGCTAAACCAACAAAGGAGAAAATAGAGGATCAAAATAAAAAATTATAAATGAAAAAAGAGACTTACACCACAGAAATGAAAGATGATTATAAGTGACTATATGGGGGCAGCCCGGGTGGCTCAGTGGTTTAGCACCGCCTTCAGCCCAGGGCATGATCCTGAGGACCCGGGATCGAGTCCCACATCAGGCTCCCTGCATGGAGCCTGCTTCTCCCTCTGCCTGTGTCTCTGCCTCTCTCTCTCTCTCCTCTCTGTGTTTCTCATGAATAAATAAAAATAAAATCTTAAAAAAAAATAAGTGACTATACGTGAACAAACTGGATAATCTAAAAAAAAAATTCTTAGAAACATACAATCTCCAAAACTGAATCAAGAGAGAAAATTTGAACAGGTCATTAATAGCAAGTAGATTCAATCAGTAATCAAAAATCTCCCAGTGAAGTAGAGCCTAGAATCAGATGCCTTTAGTGGTGAATTTTATCAAATGCTTAAAGAAGGATAAATGCTAATTTTTCTTAAACCCTTCAAGAAATCAGAAGAGAAAAAATTCCCAAACTCATTCATAGACTAGCATTACTCTGGTACCAAGGACAGAAAAGGACACTATAAGTAAACAAACAAACAAAAAACAAACAAACAAAAACAACTAAAATCAAACCAAAACAAAAAACCCAAAGACACACAAACTGCTGGGGACCAATATCCCTAATGAATATAAATGCAGATATTCTCAATAATATACCAGTTAACTGAGTGAAGTAGCATATCAAAAGAATCATTTACCATCATCAAGTGGGATTTATCTCAAGGATGCAAAGATAGTTCAACATGCACAAATCAGTTAACATGATACATCACATTAATAAAATGAAAGAAAAAAATCACATTTATCTCAGTACAGAAAAAGCAACTGACAAAATTAACAACCCTCTATGTTAAAAAATTTTAATCAGTTAGATATAGAAGGTATGTATCTCAAGATAATAAAAACCATATATGATAATAGCTAATGGCATACTCATTGGTGAGAGATAGAAATCTCCTCCTATAAGATCAGAACAAGACAAGGGATCTCACTCTCACTACCCTTATTCAACACAGCACTGGGAGACCTAGCCAGAGCCATCAGGCAAGAAAAAGAATATCAAAGCCATCATGATTGGAAAGAAGAAATAAAATTGTCTCAGGACACCTGGGTGGCTTAGTGGTTGAGTGTCTGCCTTTGGCTCAGGTCATGATCCCAGGGTCCTGGGATCGAGTTCTGCATTGGGCTCCTTGTGGGGAGCCTGTTTCTCCCTCTGCCTGTGTCTCTGCCTCTCTCATAAATAAATAAATAAATAAATAAATAAATAAATAAATAAATAAATAAAATCTTAAAAAAAGAAATAAAATTGTCTCTATTTGAAGATGACATGATTTCATATATAGGAAATCCTAGTCTCCACTAAGCAACTGTTAGATCTAATAAACAAATTCAGTAAAGTTGCACAACGAAATTAACAATGCAATATTAACATACAAAAGTAACTACAAAATCAGTAGAGTTATATCATTAGCAATAAGTTATATGAAAAAGATACAAATAAAAGATCCATTTGTAACAGCATCAAAGCAATAAAATATGTAGAAATAAATTTAACCAAGGAGACAGAAAGATCTCTACTCTCAAAACTATAAGACCCTGGTGAACAAAGTCAAAGACTCAAAAAGAAAGGCATCCCATGTTCAGAGATTAGAAAAATTAATTTGGTTAAGATGTCCATAGTATCCAAAGCCATCTATAGATTCAATGCCATCCCTATCAAGATTCTAATGGGATTTTTTAGACAAGTACAAAACATGATTCTAAAATACACAGGAAAACATTAAAGACCCCAAATAACCCCAAATCCTGAGAAATGGTATAGTAATGGTATAGTAATCAAAACAATACGGTAAGTGCATGAAATCAAACACCGACCGAAGAACAGAATAGAGAATTCAGAAGTATACCCATGCATACATGGTCAACTAATATTTGACAGGGAAGCCTGGAATAGTTCATGGAAAACAACATTCTCTTCTAAATAGTGGTGGAAAAATTGGACAATCACATGTAAAAGAAAAAAAAACATTATCCCTATTTTACACAACTCACAAAAGTTAATTCAAAATGGATTAAAGATTCATGTATAAGACTGGAAATCATATAAATCCTACTAGAAAAGAAAAGCTCCTTAGCATGGTCTTGGCAAAGACTTTTTTTGAGGACTCCTAATGCACAAGCAATAAAACAAACAAGTGGGACTACATGAAATTATAAACCTTCTGCACAACAAAAGAAATGATCAACAAAATAAAAAGACTACCTATGGAATAGGGAATATATCTGATCAGGGGTTAATACCTAAAAGACACAACAAAGTCATGTAGCTCAATAGCAATAAAACAATCAAATTTAAAAATGGGTAAAAATCCTGACTAGGCATTTTTTCAAAGAAGATATATCATACAGACAAGTGGTAAATAAAAAGGTGCTGAACATCAGTAACACGAGGGAAATGAAAATTCAAACCACAATGATATCACCCTCATGCCTGTTAGAATGGCCATTATCAAAAAGATGTGATATATTAAATGCTGGTGAGGATGTAAAATAAAGGGAATCATTGGAAATTGTTAGTATGACTGTACAGTGGTAGAGCCACCATGGAAATCAGTATTGAAATTTCTCAAAAAGTTAAAAATAGACCTACCATATAATTCAGCAATTCCACTTCTGCGACTGTATCTAAAGGAAACAAAAACACAATGTTGAGAAGATATCGGCATTATATATATTAGCATTATTTACAATATCCAAGACATGGTAACAGCCTGTATCCAACAACAGATGAATAGATACATAAGTTGGGTGTATACACTCACACATACACACACACACAATGGAATATTATCACTCATAAATAAGGAATCTTGACATTTATCACAACATGGATGGACTTTGAGGACATTATGCTAAGTGAAATAAATCAGGCAGAGATAAATACTTTATGATCACACATATACATAGAGCCTAAAAACAAACAATGCCCCCTCCAAAAACAAACAAACAATTCCAGATTAGGTTTGTGGCTAATAGAGGTGGAACGTTGTGGGAAGGAAAGTTGGATAAAGCTAGTCAAAAGGCATAACCTTTCAGTTATAAGGTAAATAAGTAATGTACAACTTGATGACTGATCTTAACAACTTCCAAACATACCATACACTATTGTTATGAGAATACCTCCTAAGAATTCTCATCACAAAGTAAAAAGGAGGTTTTCTTTGTCATACGTGCATGTGTGCGTAAATGTTTTTTTTTTCTTTTGTCTATAGGAGATGATGGATATTAACTGAATTTGTAGCGATTACTTCACAATATATTTAAGTCAAAGCATGCTGTACATCTTAAACTTGTATTACACTATAAAATTATATCTTATTAAAACTGAAAAAAAATACAAAAAAATTCCTTCACAGCATAAGAAAAATTAAAACAGTGGTGCCTGGGTTCCTCAGTTGGTTAAGCATCCAATTCTTGATTTCAGCTCAGGTCATGATCTTTGGGTTGTGAGATCAAGCCTAGTGTTGGGTTTTGTGGTTGGCATGGAGCCTGCTTAATAGTCCCTCTCTCCCTCTGCTTCTCCAACACCCCTCCTCTAAAAAGAAACAATGAAACAGATGAAGTGGTTCAGGGAAGATGGTAAAGTAGGACGCCACATAGGCCGCGACTTTCACCACCAGAAGATGTAGCTGACCTCCCTAATACACAGGAACATACACAGAGAATCAGACAAATAGAGCAAACACAGGAAATGAGGAACATGATAAAATCACAGCAAGAGACTTAAATGAGATGGAGATAAGCAATATGCCTAATAACTCAAGTAATAGTAATAAAGATACTCACTGGACTTGAGAAAAAATAGAAGAACTCTGAGTACTTCAACAAAGTGATAAAAAATATTTTTTAAAAAATGAATTAGAGATGGGGATGCCTGGGTGGCTTAGCGGTTGAGCATCTGCCTTTGGCTCAGGGTGTGATCCTGGGGTCCCAGGATAGAGTCCTGCATTGGGCTCCCTGCATGGAGCCTGCTTCTCCCTCTGTCTGTGTCTCTGCCTCTCTCTCTCTCTCTCTCATGAAAAAATAAATAAAATCTTTAATAAAAAATGAGTTAGACATGAATAATTCAATAACCAAAATAAAAAATACACTAGAGGGACTCAACATCAGATTATAGAATGCAAAAGAACAAATTAGGAAGACATGTAATGAAAGCAACTAAGCTAAACAGAAAAAAAGAATAAAAAATGAAAATATGTTAAGCAAACTAATGTCATCAAACATAATACAAGTGTAACACTAAAGAAAGTTATCAAACTACAAAGGAATAGAGTGAAAAAGAAGAAAGGAACAGAGAGAAACTACAAAACTACGAAAACACCAGAAAACAAAAAATGGCAATACATTTATACCTATCAATAATTACTTTTAAATGTAAATGAATTAAATGCTCCAATCAAAAGACATAGGGTATCTTACTGCATAAAGAACAAGACTCATCTACATGCTGACTATAAGGACCTCAATTCAGTCCTAAAGCACATACAGACTGAAAATCAAGGGCTGGACAAACACACCATGCAAATGGAAGCAAAAGCAATAACAAGCCAGAGTATCAGTACTTAGACAAGATAGACTTTAAAACAAAGACTATAGCAAGAGACAAGGCAGGGCACTGCATTACGATAAAAAGATCATCCAACAAAGAATATAACAATTGTAAATATCTATACACTCCACTTAGGAGTACCTAAATATATAAAGCAAATGTTAATAGACATAAATGAAGATATGTATGATAATAAATAATAAAAGGGGGCTTCAATACTCTAACTACATCAATGGAGAAGTAACCCAGACAGAAAATCATTGAGAAAAAGGGGTTTTGAACAACACCAACAAGATGGACCTAAAAGCTATATACAGGGTATTCCATATAAAAATAGCAGAATACACATTATTTTCAGGTTCACATGGAACATTCTCCAGGATAGATCATATGAGGCCTCAAACAAACAAGTCTCAATGTATTTACTATTATTTTTGAAATATCATGCATCTTTTCTGACCACAATAGAAATGAATTATAAGAAAAGATCTGAAAGGAACACAAAACATGGAAACAAAATAAAATGCTACTAAAAAAATAAGAGGGTTAAGTAAGAAGTCAAATTTAAAAAACGGAGACAAAGTAGACATAATGGTTCAAAGTCTTTGGGATACACCTAAAGCAGTTATAAGAGGGAAGTTTAAGTGATACAGGCCTGCTTCAATAAATAAGAGAAACCTCAAATAAACAATCTAACTTTACATTTAAAAGAACTAGAAAAAGAAGAAAAACCAAAGCCTACAGGTAGTGAAAGTAAATACTAAATATTAGAGCAGAAATAAATGAAATATAGACTAAAACCAATAAAACAAATCATGTAACCAAGAACTCATTCTTTAAAAAGATAAACAAAATTGATAAACATTTACCCAGACTCATCAAGAAAAAAAGAGGACCAAAGTAAAATAAGAAATGAGAAATAAGAACCAACAAAAAAGGAAACAGAGGATTATAAAAAACTATTATGAAAAATTATATGCCAACAAACAGGACGATACAGAAGAAACGGGTAAATTCCTAGAAACATAATTATCCAAAACTGAATCAGGAAGAAAGAAAATTTGAACAAACTAGTTGCCAGTAATCACATTGAGTGGGTAACGAAAAAAACTCCAAACAAAAGTCCAGGACCAGATGGCTTCACAGATGAATACCACAAGCATTTAAAGAAGTATTAATACCTATCCATTTCAAACTATTCCAAAATATAGAAGAGGAAGGAAAAATTCAAAATTCATTCTTTGAGGTCAACATAACTCATACAAAACCTAAAGACACACACAAAAGAGAAAACTGTAGGGCAATATCTCTGATAAACTTAGAGGCTAAATTTCTCAACAAAATATTAGCAAATCAATACCAAAAATGCATGAGAACATCATTTATCACAATCAAGTAGAATTTATTCCAGGAAAGCAAATGTGATTCAATATTCACAAATTGATCAATGTGCTGTATCACATTAAGAAGAGAAGGGATAAAAACTATATGATCATTTCAATAGTTGCAGAAAAACATGTGACAAAATAGTATATCTATTCATGATTAAAAACTATCAATAAAGTGAGTTTAGAGAGAACATACCTTAAAAAAATAAAGGCTTTATATTAAAAAACCACAGCAAACATTCATGCTGAATGAAGAAAAACAAACCTTTTCTGCTAAGATCAAGAACAAGACAAAGATGTTCACGCACTAATTTTATTAACATAGTACCGGAAATCCTAGCTGCAGATCAGGCAAGAGAAACAAATAACAGGCCTTAAAATTGGTAACAAAGTAAAACTTTCAATATTTCAAGATGACATGAAACTATACATAGAAAACCCAAAAAACTTCACTAGAAAACTGTTAGAACTGATAAATGAATTCAGTAAAGTTGCAGAATAGAAAATTAATATACAGAAATCTGTTGCATTTCTAAATGCTAATAATAAAGTGGCAGAAAAAGAAATTAAGAAAACAATTCGATTTACTATTGCACCAAAAAGAATAAAATACCTAGAAATAAACATAACCAAAGAGGTGAGAGACATGTACTCTGACAACTATAAAACACTGATAAAAGAAATCAATCCTGACACAAAAAAATGGAAAGATATTCTATGTTCATGCACTAAAAGAAATATTATTAAAATATCCATGCTACCCAAAGAAATATTCAGATTCAATGCAACCCATATCAAAATACCAACAGCATTTCTCATAGAACTAGAACAGACAATCCTAAAATTTGTATGGAATTACAAAGACCCTGAAAGCCCAAGCAATCTTGAGAAAGAACAAAGCTGGAGGTATCAGTCCCAGATTTCAAGATGTAGTACAAAGATGTAGTAATCAAAATGTATGGTGCTGGCATAAAAATGGGCATGGATCAATGGAATAGAATAGAGTTCTCCCCCCATTCCTCACTTATGTGGTCAATTAATCTAATACAAAGGAAACAAAAATATACAATGAAAAATACTGGACAGCTATGTGCAAAAGAATTAAACTGGACCATTTCTCACACCATACACAAAAATGAACTCAAAATTGATTAAGGACCTAAATATGAGACCTGAAATCATAAACCTCCCAGAAGAAAACAGGCAATAATGTTTTTGACATCAGCCTTAGTAATATTTTTCTAGATAGGCCTCCTCAGCAAGAGAAGTATAAGCAAAATTAAACTATTGGCACTACACCAAAATGAAAAACTTTTGTACAACAAAGGAAACTACCAAAAGGAAAGGCAAAATAAAAAGCACTCTACTGAATGGGAGGACATTTACAAATGATATAACCAATAAGGGGTTAAAATCAACTGAACTTGTTTTACAAATTAATTTTAATTTGGCTATCTTTGATGGAAATAGTATTAGTTTAGAGAAAAAAACTATTTTTCAGTAACACACATTTAGGGGTGTTAGATTCCAGTACTGATGAATTGTTCTTGAATGCTTGTTATTTACTTATAAAACTGCACTAGATCACAAATCTGTACGGATTCCTTGCATATCTGACTAATTTCTATCCACTGCTTACACAGTATAGGCTTGACTTTGCAAGCTAACCTGTAGAACTGCCTCTTAAAATGAGACAATTGTTTAACTGAATTGACTTAATTTACTTTGTTATGGAGTGTGAAATAAAATATAAAGACTAAGTACATGTGAGATTTCCAAAATAATGGCTCTATAAAGGACGGGGGCTCAACATAGTACAACATAGTACTAGGGAATATCTGCAATTGAATGCAAGGCAGTTTCATTTCTCAAATCCTGACCTATATCCTTTTCCAACAGGAAGTAGCTAGAGTCACCCTATTCCTCAAGAATAAGAAATACTGGGTCTACAGAATGTTGAATTTAAGGCAGAACATATGCAAAAGGTCATAGAGAGAATATATATATATATATATAAAATCTTCTATATATATATATTTTTTTTCTTTTTCTGAGGTCTTCACTAGAAGGTATGCCTTTTTACCTGATCATTGGGGAACTATAGTTCTAAGTTGTTGTGGGTTTTTTTTTTTTTTTTTTTGGTCTTAAGCTCATGTTGCTATCTATATTATTGCTATAGCATAGGAGTACAAATCACCTCCTCATATCTGGCTCTATATAGCTTAAGCTCTATATAGCTTAAGATAAAAATATAGTTCAGAGGCTTATAATGGTATATAAATAAAAGTAGATGTAATAATTATTTTTCAAGTAAGTGGTAAAATGTAGGCCTATGCATTCAAAAATACAAAGGCACTACTGCTACTAATAAAACAGTCAGTGAGGAGGAGTTAAAGCCATGCTTAAAGTTTATAGCCTTAAATTTATGTATTTATAAAGAATAAAATCTAAAAATAAATCAGCTGAGGATTCTCCTTAATAAGTTAGAGTTAGATAAGGAAGTTAAACTCCCCCCAAAGTAGAAAGAAGGATATAGTAAGGTAAAAGAAAAAATTAACAATACAAAATAAGAAAGATAATGAAATTAAATAAATGTTGGTTCTTGGAAAGGATTAGTAAACTTTATTAAATCCAGGATACACTGATTAAGTGAATACAGGTAGAAAACACAAATAACTAACATGAGGAATAAAAAAAAGAGAAAACATAGGAGATTCTGCTGCATTCACTAAAAAAATTATAATATATTATGAGCAGTTTAAGCAGTGTTTGATAAGGTAGATGAAATTGACATGTTCCTAAAAAATGTCAGGGGTGACTGACTTTAAATGTCACAAGAAGAAATATAAAACTCAAAATAATATTAAATACATTGGATTTATAACAACCTTCTCAGAAAGAAAATTTCAGACTCAGAAGTCCCACTCATTAGTTCTTTCAAACTTTTTATAGAACTAAAGCTAAATTTTACAACTCTTTAGAGATTAGGAAACTTAAAAATATGATCTCCAGTGCCTAAGGACACTTGACACCAAAATGTGAAAAATATAAAATAAGTTTCAATCTCAATCTCAAAAATCCTAAATATTATCAAAGTGAATTGGGGAAAATGTGAAAAAGATAATAAATCTTGCTTTTATTGGTTTATTCTGAGAATATCAACTTGGATTAGTATTCAAAGTAACCAATGTGATTAACATGCTTGCTAAATAAAGAGGAAAAATTATAATGATCATTTTAACAGAGGCATAAAATTTAAAACATTTAATATCTACCCACAGCTTTAAAAAGCCTTGGCAATGCCACCAAATACAAAGGATTATAAGACACTATAATAAAACATTTTAGGCCAACAAATTGGGCAACCTAAAAAATGAATAAATTCCTAGAAACATAAAATCTATTAAGTTGAATCATGAAGAAATAGGAAATGTGAATAGATCAATTATTGCTCAGGAATGAATTGGTAATAAAAACCTCCCTACAAACAATAGTCTGGGAATAGATGGTTTCACTGGTGAATTCTAACAAATATTTTAAAAATATTAACACTTTTCAAACTTTTCCAAATAATTGAGGAGTAAACACTTCACATTTTATGAGGTCAGTATTACCCTGATAACAAAACTAGACAAGGAAACTGCAAGAAAAATAATTGCAAGCCAATATCCCTGATAAAACATATATGCAAATATCTTCAACAAAATATTAGCAAAGCAATTTCAACAACACATTAGAAAAATTATCCACCATGACCCAGTGTTCCTTATTTCAGCTGTGCAAATATGGTTCAATAGCCTAAAATCCATTAGTGTGATACATCAAATTAATAGGAGGAAGAATAAAAGTCATATGATCATCTCAATAGGTACAGAAAAAGCATTTGACAACATACAATACCTGTTCATGATAAAAACTCCATTAGGCAGAGTTAGAGGGAGCATACCTTAATACACTAAAGGAAATACAAGAAAAACCTATAGCTAACAGCATACTTAATGGTGAAAAACTAAAAGCATTTCCTATAAGATCAAGAACAAGGGTATGCATTCTCACCACTTGTCCAAAATAGTAATGGAAATACTAGTTGCATCAAGAAATAAAAAATATTCAAATTGGTAAAGAAGAAATAAAACTGTCCAAATCATAAATGACATTATATACAGAAACTAAAGATACCATCCCCAAAACTGTTAGAAGTGATAAATAAATTCAGTAGAGCTGAAGGATATGAAATCAATATACAAACAGTTGCACTTCTATACAATAATAATGAATAATTAGAGAAATTAAGAAAATGTCCATTTCCAATTGAATAAAAAAGAACAAAATACCAGTAATAAATTTAACCAAGTGGATAAAAAACCTGTCACTGAGTACTGAAAAGACATTAAAAAGAAACTGAAGACCATACAATTAAATGGAAAGATATGCATGCTCATTAAATGGCACAATTAATATTAAAATGTGAACACTGGGGCACCTGTGGGCTCAGCTGGTTAGGCATCTGACTCTTGCTTTCAGCTCAGGTCATAATTCTCATGGTTTGTGAGATCGAGCCCTACATGATGCTCCATGCTCAGTGGGGGGCCTGCTTGAAGATTCTTTCCCTCTGCCTCTCTCCTCACTCGTTGTCACTCTCTCAAATAAATAAATCTTAAAAAAATAAACTGTCAACACTACCACTAACTACAGGTTAAACACCATCCCTACCAAAATCCTAATAGCATTTTTCACAGCAAAATCCTAAACTTTATATGGATTTACAAAAGACCCCAAATGGTCACAGTCTCTTGAGAGAGAAGAAAGTTGGAGGTAGGCAGCACAGTTCCAGATTTCAAAGTACATTGCAAAAGTGTACTTGTCAAAATGGTATGGTGCTGGCATAAAAAAAAGACACATAGAGTAATAAAACAGAAAAGAGAGCCCACAAATAAACCTATGGATATATGGTGATTAAATTTATGATAAACTTTCCAAAAACATGTAGTGGGGAAAGGACAATCCCTTCAATAAACAATGCTGGAAAAACTTGACAGCCTCATGCAAAATAATTAAATTAGAACACTTTCTATCACACATACACAAAAATAACTCTAAATTTATTAAAGACTTCATATAAGATCTGAAACCATAAAACTCATCTAGAACACCAAAATCAAAGGCAATAAAAGCAAAAGTGAACAAGTGGGACAACATCAAGCTAACATGCTTCTGCACCACAAATAAAATGATCAACAAAAGGTAGCTAACCTATTGAATTAGAGAATATATTATCAAATTATATATCTAATAAGGGCTTACTATTTAAGATATATAAAGAAGTCATACACTCAATAGCAGCAACAACAACAAACTATCCAATTAATACATAGGCAAAGGAACTAAATGGACTTTTTTTTTCAAGGCCAACAAGTACTTGAACAAGTGCTCAACATTACTTATCATGAGAGAAATGCAAATCAAAATCACAATGACATATCTCTTTATCTGTTAGAATTGTTGTAATCAAAAAGATAGATACCAAGTGTTGTTGAGAATGTGGAGAAAAGGCAGCCCTGCCCTGTAAGTGGGAACATAAATTGATTCAAGCATTATGGAAAACAGTGTGGAAGTTCTTCAAAAATTAAAAAATAGAGCTACCATAAGATCCACCAAATCTTCTTCTGGATATACATTCAAAAGATATGAAATTATTATTCCAAATAGATATCTGCATCCCCATATTTATTGCAAGATTATTTATAACTGCTAAGGCATATAGCAAACCTAAGTGTTGTTGACAGATAAATGGATGAAGATGGCATATACACACACATGTGCACACACACACAAACACCTACACACATACACACAGTGGAATATTATTCAGGCATATAAAAAAGGGTAATCATACCATTTGCAACAACCTGGATGGACCATGAGAGTATTATGCTAAGAGCAAGAAGACAGAAAGACAAATATTGTATGATCTCACTTATAAATGGATTCTAAAAAAGCCAAATTCACAGAGACAGAAAACCGACTGTTGTTTGCCAGATGTGTGTGGTGGGTAATGGGGACAAAGTTGAAGGTGGTCAGAAGATACAAATTTCCAGGTAAATAAGTTCTGGGAATATAATGGGCAATGTGGTAACTATAGTTAATAATAGTATAATCTATATTTCAAAGTTAAGACTTATAAGTTTGCATCACAAGAAAAAAATTATAAGTACATGAGGTGTTAGATTTAACTAGACTTATTGAAGTAGTCATTTTATAGTATATACATATATCTAATCATTATGTTGTATACCTTAAATCAATACAATATTATATGAATTATAGCTCAATAAACTGGAAAAAAATGACTTATGTCACTCTGGCACCCCACCCCAACCAAAAGAAGCCTTGGAAAATTAGGAATAGAAAGAAGTTCCCTTGATCTAATCAACACATACAAAAAAACCATAGCAACTGTTTTACTTGATAGTGAAATTAGGGATAAGAAAATACGTACTAGAATTCCTTGTCAATGTAATAAGGCAAGAAAAAGAAAAAAGATACAGTGTTGAAAAGGAAGAACTAAATATTAAATGCAAATGCTGTAATTTTATAAATAGTAAATCCAGTAGTAAATATATAGATACATTTTGAGATAAAAATATGCTTAGTGAAATCATGAAATACAAGGTTTAGATACAAAAGTAATTCTATACTGGGGCACCTGAGTTGCTCAGTGGTTGAGCATCTGCCTTTGGCTCAGGTTGTGATCCTGGGGTCCTGGGATCGAACCCCACATCGGAGTCCCCACAGGGAGTCTGCTTCTCCCTCTGCCTATGTCTCTGCCTCTCTATGTCTCAATTAAATAAATAAATAAATAAAAATCTTTTTAAAAAAGTATTTCTATACAAATAAACAGAAAGCAAAGGAAATTATCTAGACACAAATTAATATATATCATAGGATCCTATTTTACATAAAGTTCAAAAACCAGGAAAACAAAGTATGTTATTAAAAGTCATGGTACAAAAAAAAAAAAAATAAAAATAAAAGTCATGGTACTTACTTTTGAGAAACAGGGATGGGGCATTAGGGTCCTTCTAGAATGCTGGCAATGCTCTATTTTTTTATCTAAATGGAGGTTTTTACAAATATTTACTTTGTGACAGTTGAGCTGTAATATTTTGTATACTTATCTGAATTTTAAAATTTAATATAATAAAATTATAAAACCGTATAAGTCAATTTAAAAGCAATGGTGCCGGGATCCCTGGGTGGCTCAGCCATTTGGCGCCTGCCTTCGGCCCAGGGCATGATCCTGCAGTCCCGGGATCGAGTCCCACATCAGGTTCCATGCACGGATCCTGCTTCTCCCTCTGCCTGTGTCTCTGCCTCTCTCTTTCTGTGTGTCTCTCATGGATAAATAAATAAAATCTTTAAAAAAATAAGTAAAAGCAATGGTGCCTATAAACATAATTTACAATATACATAATTTTGGTTTCAGAAATAATCAATTATTTGAATGCAATAGAACAAAACCAATTAATTTATCACTACATGATTCTACCAAAGTATGTCAAAAAAATAAGGACACAATAAGAATGTACAAACCAAATACTGATACAGAAGTAATGCCAATAGTGATGTCACAAAGATGGCAACATAGGTAATTTCTGAATAAAAATATAAAAATATGCTCATTAACATCATACTAAGTCGATAGTAATACAGTAGTAGAGGAACTTAACACTTCAGTTACATCAATAGACAGATCACCCAAATACAAAATCAAAAAGAAGCAGTGGCCTTTAATGATACATTGGACCAGATGGATGTAATTGATAAATTCAGAACGTTCCATCCAAAACACAGGTGAGAACAACTTTAAGTGCACATGGAACTTTCTCCAGGAGAGATCACATATTGGATCACAAAAAAGTGTCAATAAATTAAGAAAGATGGAAATTATATTATGCATATTTTCTGATTACAACACTGTGAAATTAGAAATCAACCACAAGAAAAAGTCTGGTAAGAATGCAAATCTGTGGAGGAAAATAACATGCAACTAAACAATTAATGGGTCAACAGGAAATAAGAAATTAAAAAGTACAGGAAACAAATAAAAATGAAACACAATGGTCCAAAACCTCTGGGATGCAGCAAGAGCAGTTCTAAGAGGGATGCTACATAGTGGGAAGTTTATAACAACACAGGCCTACCACAAGAAGTAAGAAAAGAAAAATATCTAATAAAGAACCTAACCCTACACCTAAAGGAGCTAGGAAAAAAAGAATGAACAAAGCTCAAATTTAGTAGAGGGAAGGAAATAATAAATTGTGGAGTGGAAATAAGTGAGATAGACACTAAAGACAATAGCAATGATCGATGGAACCAACAGGTGGTTCTTTGGAAAGTTAAACCTTTAACCAAACTCATCAAGAAAAAAAGACAGAAGACTCAATTAAATAGAAGCAGAAACGAAAGAGAGAAATGATGACCAACAGAAATAGAAAAGATTATGGGAGAATATGATAAAAATCATATGCCAACAAATGAGACAGCCCAGGGATGGATAAATTTCAAGAAGCATAAAATCTTCTAAAAGTGAATCAGGAAATTAGTAAATTTGAACAGATCAATTAGTAGTAAGATAAATGAATTGGTAATAAAAACACTCTCCCCAAAATCAAAAGTGAAGCAACAGTTGGGTTCGCAGGAATTCTACCAAACACTTGACGAGTTATTACCTAGTCTCAAATTATTTTTAAAAATAGGTAAGAAAAATTCCCAACTCATTCTATGAGACCAGCACTACTCTGATCCCCAAACCAAAGACACTACAAAAAAGAAAACTATAGGCCAATATTCCTGATGAATTTAGATGCAGAAGTCTTCATCAAAATATTAGAAAACTGAATTCAACAATACATTTAAAGAATCGTACCTAAAAAAATAAAGGATCATCACTAATGATCAAGTGGGATTTATTCTAGAGATGCAAGAATAGTTTAATAGCCACAAATCAGTCAGTGTGATGCATTGACAAGAGGAAGGATAAAATATAATCATCTTATAGATCCAGAAAAAGCATTTAATAAAATACAAATCTGTTCACAATAAAAACCCTTAAATAAAGTGGGTTTAGAGGAAGCTCACCTCAACATAATAAAGGGCACTCACAGCTAACATAATGCTTAATGGTGGAACTCCTATCTCCTTATCTTCTAAGATTCAGGAGGAAGACAAAGATGTTTACTTTCACCACTTATAGTCAACACAATATTGGATGTTCTAGCCAAGGCAATGATAAAGAAATAAAATGTATTCAGATTGATAGCAAAGAAGTAAAACTGACACTATTTGTGGGGTACATGATACTACATATAGAAAGCCATAAAGACTTCACTAAAACACTATTAGAATAGATGAATTCAGTAAAGTTGCAGTGTATAAAATAAAAAATACAAAAATATGTCTTGTTTTTATAGAGTAACAAAAACTAGTGAAAGAGAAATTAAGAAAAAATCCCATTTAAAATGGCATTTGAAAGGAGAAAAATTATTTAGGAACAATTTTAACTGAAAAACAAAAGATCTGTACTCTGAAAACTGAAGACATTGAAGAAATACATTTTAAGAGGATACAAATTAAACGGAAAAATATACATGCATGCATTGGAAGAATTAATATTGTTAAAATATCCACATTACCCAAAGGAATCTACAGAAAAAAAATGCAATCTCCATGAAAGCACCAAAAGTATTTTTCACAGAACTAGAACAAATAATCCTAAAATTTCTATGAAACCACAAAAGACCCCAAATAGCCAAAACCATTTTGAAAAAGTGGAACAAAGCTAGACATATCATAATCCCATGCTTTATTCTATGCTACAAAGCTATAGGAATCAAACCAGTATGATACTGGTACAAAAATAAATAGATAGATCAGCATAACAGAACAGAGATCTCAGAAATAAATCTATGCTTATATGGTCAAATAATCTCAACAAAGGAGGCAAGAATGTAATATAGGGGAAAAGATAGTATTTCAATAAAATGGTATTGGGAAAATTGAACAGGCACATGCAAGAAAAAGAAATTGGACCCCTTACACCATACACGAAGACAAACTCAAATTAGATTAAGGACTTAAATGTAAGACCTGAAGTCATAAAACTCATAAAAGAAAACATGGGTAATAAACTCTTGGACATTGGCCTTAGGAACACTTCTTTGGATCTGTGTCTCCAGTTGAGAGCAATAAATAAATAAATGAATAAATGAATGAATTCAAAAATAAACAATTGAACTACATTAAGTTTTTGCACAATAGAAAGACCATCAACAAAATGAAAATACAACCTACTGTATGAGAGAGTTTATTTGCAAAAAATCTATCTCATAAGGTGTTAATATCCAAAATATATAAAGAAGTCAAATCATACAATTCAACACCAAAAAGACAAATAATCTAAAAATGGGCAGAGGAGATGAAAAATTATTTTTACAAAGAAAGCATACAGATGGCCAACAGACACATGAAAAGATGCTCAATATTACTGATCATTGAGAAAATGCAAATGAAAATTACAATGATATATTACCTCGTTGGTCAGAACAGTTAGTGTAGGAAAAAGAAAAAATAAGTGTTGCCAAGAATCTGCACTGTTTATGGCAATGTAAATTTGCATAAACACTATAGAAAACTCTATGGGGTTCTTCAAAAAATTAAAAATAGAAATAGCATAAAATCTAATATATCCACTCCTGGATATTTACCTGAAGATAATGAAAACACTAATTTGAAAAACAGATGCACCACTATGTAGCTTTGTTTACAATAGCCAAGATATAAAAGCAACCTTAGTTATTCATTGGTATATGAATAGATAAAGATGTGGTACACATACACTATGGAATATTACTCAGACATAAAAAGGAATGAAATCTGGCCATTGAAACAACATGGATGGACCTAGAAAATATTATACTATGTGAAAAAAGTCTGACAAAGATAAATCTCAAATGATTTCACATATATATGGAATCTAAATAAGAAAATAAATGATCAAGAGAGAAACAAAAGAAACAGAAACAAATTCAAAATACAGAGAAGAAACTTGTGGTTGCCAGTGGGATGTCGGTGAGAGAATGGGCAAAATAGGCAAAGGGTATTAAAAGGTACAAACTTCCAGTTATAAAATAAATAAGTCACATAGGGAATATAGTCAATAATATTATAATAATTTTGTATGGTGACTATGCTAACTGCAATTATTGTGGTGATCATTTTGTGATTCATATAATTGTCATATCACTGTTTTATACCTGAAACTAATAAAATTGAAAACAAAACAAAACAAAAAGGAATAAGTGTGGACATCTTTTTGATCTGTCTTCCTCAGTGGGAAGTTGAAAGTACCCCCTTGCCATTTTTATCAAATTAATATGACATAAATTTTAAAATAAAATAGTTAAAAGGCTTATAAGGTAAATAAAAGTACATGTAATATTATTTTAAGTGATAAAATACAGGCCTATGCATACAAATATACAAAAGTAATATTACTACTAATCAAATAGATCAATGAGAAGCAGATAAAGCTATGCTTCAGTTTATATCCTTATTAATATATCTGTAAAGAATAAGATCTGAAAATAATTAAGCATTCATCTCAAGAAGTTAGAATAAGATAAAGTAATTGAAAGTCCCTCTCCCAAATAGAAAGAGTAAAGGTAAGAGAAAAGGTTAATGAAATAATAACAATCAAGAAAGAAATTCAATAAAGCTAAGAGTTAGTTCTTAGAAAGGAATAATAAGTCTATTAAATCCAGAATAGACTCATTAAAAGGGAATAGGTAGAAACCACAAAT
Source organism: Canis aureus (assembly GCF_053574225.1). Lineage (NCBI taxonomy): Eukaryota > Metazoa > Chordata > Mammalia > Carnivora > Canidae > Canis > Canis aureus. The sequence goes on from NC_135647.1 coordinate 7,993,273, forward strand.
AACTAATGTTAGGGTTATAAAAGGAGACAACAATATATATCCCATTGCAAACATTTAAAAGGTTTAAAATAAATATGTTTTAAATAAAGAGTGTTTGGTAAGCTAGACAAAATTGACACATTTCACAAAAATGTCAATGATGATTGATCTTAACTGACACAGAAATGAAAAATCAGAATTATATTAAATAAATTGTATTTATAATCAACAACCTTTCTATAAAGAAAACTTAAGGCTCAGAAGTCTCACTAATGCTATCTTCCAAGAATTAATGCTAAATTTTATAACTCTTCAGAAAATAGGAACTTATAGAGATAATCCTCAGCACCTAATTAATCTTGATACGAAAATGTAATATTATAAGGAAAATACCAGTTGAATTTCAAAAATCTTAAAATATCAAAATTGGGGATATGTAAAAAGGACAATAAATCTTGGTTTTATTGGTTTATTTTGGGAATGCCAGCTTGGTTTGGTACCCAAAAGCCAATCAGTGTAATCAACATGCTTATGTAGTAAAGGAGGACAGTTACAATGATCATTTTAACAGATACATAAAGTGCAATTAAAGACATTCAATATCTACTCATGATTTTTAAAGTCCTTGGCAATACCACACAAATATAAAGGATATGACACTCCAAACAATTATATGCCAATATATGAGACAATGTAAACAAAACGGATAAATTCCTAGAAATATTTAACCTATCAAGATTGAACCAGGAAGAAATAGGAAATCTGAATAGACAGTTACTACTAAGGAGAACATATCAGTCATAAGAACTTCCCTACAAACCTCCCTACAAACAGATGGTTTCACTGGTGAATTCTATCAAATATTAAATAAAAATTAATACCAATCTTTTTCCAAATTTTCAATCCATGAGGAAATACTTCCAAATGCATTTTGTGAGGTCAGAATTACCATGATCAAAACCAAAGAAATTACAAGAAAAGAACATTGCAGGCCACAAACTCTGATGAAACACAGATGTGAATATTCTCACCAAATATTAGCAAATCTATTTCAACAATACATTAAAAAATTATTCATCATAATACAGTATGATTTATCTCAGCTGTGCAAGGATGGTTCAATATAGTCAAATCAATCAGCATGACACATCACATTAATAAGAGGAAGAATAAATGTCATATGATCATCTCAATAGGTTCAGAAAAAGCATTAAACAAAATACAACATCTGTTTCTGAAAAAAAACTCTCAACAAATTGGGTTAAGAAAATATACCTCAACATAATAGACTATATTTGAAAAACACACTGTTACTGGTAAAAAAAAAAAAAAAAAGGAAAGTTCTCCCTCTAAGATCAAGATTAAGACAAGGATGTGTACTCACCACCTTCATCCAACACAGTACTGGAAGTACCCACTGCAGCAATAAGACAAGAAAAAGAAATAAAGTATATTCGGATTTGTAAGGAAGAAGTAAAACTGTCAGAATTTGTGGATGATATATACAGACCACAAAAAACATAACTTATAAATGAATTCAGTAGAGTTGCATAATACAAAATCAATACACAAATAGTTGTATTTCTATACAATAATAATAATCAGAGAAATTACAAAAACACTTCTACTTATAACTGTATCAAAAGAATATAATACTGGGATCCCTGGGTGGCGCAGCGGTTTGGCGCCTGCCTTTGGCCCAGGGCGCGATCCTGGAGACCCGGGATCGAATCCCACATCAGGCTCCCGGTGCATGGAGCCTGCTTCTCCCTCTGCCTATGTCTCTGCCTCTCTCTCTCTCTCTGTGACTATCATAAATAAATAAAAATTAAAAAAAAAAGAGCTTTAAAAAAAAAAAAAGAATATAATACTAATCATAAATATAACCAAAGAGGTAAAATATTTGTACAGGGACTACTAAAAGACATTAATGAAAGAAATTGAAGATTGCACAAATAAATGGAAAGATGTTCTGTGATTATTGGAAAAATACTGTGAAAATGTGTTTATTAACAAAGTAAGGTACAGATTCAATGCAACCTTTACCAAAATTCTACTGGCAGAAATAGAAAAAACAGTCCTAAAATTTATATGGAGCCACAAAGACCCTACAAAGTTCAAGTGGTTTAGAGAAAGAACAAAACTGGAGGTGTCATACTTCCTGATGTCAAACTACATTACAAAGTTCTACTGATCAAAAGAGTATGATAGTGACATAAAAGCAGACATATACATTAATGAATAGAAGTTCAAAATAAACACACATAGTCAATGTATTTATGATGAAAAGTCAAAACTATACAATGAGAAGATGATAGTCTGATAAAGGTGGTGCTTGGAAAACTGGACAGTCACATGCGAAAGAATGGCTATTATACACCACACCCAAAAGTCAACTCAAAATTCATTAAAGATTGAATGTAACTACTAAAATCATAACACCTAGAAGGAGTTTTAAGAGGTGTGCTCCTTGACATCAGCCTTGGTGTTGATTATTTGAATTTGACACCAAAAAGCAACAAATGTAAACATAAACATAAACAAAACTAAAAATCTGCACAATAAAAGAAGCCACCACCACCAACAGCAGAAACAATCAACATAATTTGATAAAATATGTGCAAACCACATATCTAATAAGATGTTAATATTTTTTTTAATTTTTTAATTTATTTATGATAGTCACACACAGATAGAGAGAGAGAGGCAGAGACACAGGCAGAGGGAGAAGCAGGCTCCGTGCACCGGGAGCCCGACGTGGGATTCGATCCCGGGTCTCCAGGATCGCGCCCTGGGACAAAGGCAGGCGCCAAACCGCTGCGCCACCCAGGGATCCCATATTTTTAAAACCTAAGACAATAGCAAAAAACCCCACCTAGACCAACAATTTGAATAAAAATGGGCAGAGAAGATGAAAAGACATTGTTCCAAAGAAAACACAGAAATGACCAATAGGTACATGAAAATATGCTTTACATTGCTAATCAGAAAAATGCAAATCAAAACCACATTTAGATATCACTTCATACATGTTAGAATGGCTATCATAAAAAAGACAGGAGATAACAAGTACTAGCAATAGTGTGAAGAAAAGGGAGTATTTGTGCCCTGTTGGTGGGAATATAAATTGGTGGAGCCACTATGGAAAACAGTATGGAATTTTCTCAAAAAATAAAAAGTAGAACTACCATGTGATATTGTAATTCCACCTCTGGGTAATTATCCAAAAGAAACAAAAACACTAACTCAAAAGGATATATGCACCTGCATGTTCATTGAAGTATTATTTATGATAGCCAAGACAAGGAGGCTATGTAAGTATCTATCAAAGGATGAGTGGATAAAGAAAATGTGGTATATATATAGTCTCTCTCTCTCTCTCTCTCTCTCTCTCTCTCTCTCTCACACACACACACACACACACACACAACCCAAAGAATATTATTCAGCCACAAAAAGAAGGAAATCTCTCCATTTGTAATAACTTGAATGGACCATGAGGGCATTATGCTAGGTGAAATAATTCAGACAGAGGAAGAAAAATACCATATAATCTCTCTAATATTAAAGAAAAAAACCCATGAAGTCATAGGTTGAAATTCGTGGTTGTCAGAGGCTGGGGTGTGGAGTGTGTGTAATGGGTAAAGGGGCTCAAAAGGTAAAAACTTCCAGTTATAAAATAAGTCACAGGATATATAAGGCAAAACATGGTGATTATAGCTAATATACTGTATTGTATATTTGAAAGTTGCTGAGATAGATCTTAAAATTTCATCCCAAGGAAAAATGTAACTGAACGTGGTGACAAATATAAACTAGACTTCTTGTGGTTATTATTTCACAATATATACACAAATATTGAATCATTATGTATACTTGAAAGTAACAAAATATTATGTCAGTTATATCTGAATTAAAAATCCCATTTAAAATTGAGAAAAGAATAAAGTACCTAAGAATAAATTTAATAATCTCAAGGAGGTGAAATATCTGTACACTGAAAACTGTGACATGAATGGAAAAAATGAAGACAATAAAATGGAAAGATATTCTGAGCTCATGGATTGGGAAAATAAATACTATTAAAATGTCCACAGTACCCAAAGTGATTGACAGATTCAACACAATCCATATCAAAGTTCAAATGGCATTTTTTTCATAGAAATAAAACAATCTTAAAATATGTAGATCCACAAAAGACCTCAAACACTCAAGATAGAAAAAAGCTAGATGCATCACACTTCATCATTTCAAAGTACATTTAAAAATACACTCATCAAAACAGTATGGAATTGGCATAAATGCACACACACATATTAATGAAACAGAAAGACAGCCTTCAAATAAACTCATGCATATATGGTCAATAAATTTATGATAAAGTGTCAAAGAATATACCATGAGGAAAGGACCATCTATTCAACAAATGGTGTTGGAAACTGGACAGCCATGTGCAAAAGAATTGAATTAGACCTATATCACCATACACAAAAATGAACTCAAAAAATATGTAGAAATTGAAACTTTAAAACTCCTTTTAGCATACAAAATCAAATGCAACAAAAGTAAAAATAAGCATGCATAACTGTATCAAACTAAAAAGCTTCTACATAGTGAATGAAATACTCAACAAAAGGAAAAGTCACACTATTGAATGAGAGAATATATTTATAAATGATATATCTGATAAGGATTTAATATACAAAATATATAAAGTCATACACTCAATAGCAAAAAAATAAATATACCAAGCAAACCTAATAAGGCATTGGCATAGGAACTAAATAGACTTGTTCCCAAAAGTAATAAGTACTAGAGTCAGTATTAAACATCATTTTTCATCTGAGAAATGCAAATTAAAACCACAGTGAGACATGTATTTATCTGTTAAAAGAGCTGTCATCAAATAATAATAGTTGTCTATAATGTGGAAAAAGGGAACACTTCTGCATTGTGTATGGGCATGTTCATTCATTCAACCATTATGGGAAACAGTATGGAGGTACTATAAAAAATTAAAAGTAGAGCTTCCATATGATCCAGGAAATCCTCTTTTGTGTACATATACTCAATGGATATTAAATCATTGTTCAAAGATGTATCTGCAACCCCATGGTCATTGCAGCATTATTTACAAGAGCCAAGGCATGGAAACAGTGTGTTATTGACAGATGAATAGACAAAGGAGATGTACTATGTTATGTGTCTCTATGTGTATACACACATACAAAGTAGAATATTATTCAGGTATTAAAGAAGAAAAGAAATCCTTTCATTTGTGACAACATGGTTGGACCTTGAGGTTATTATGCTAAATAAAAATGTCAGACAGAGAAACATAAATAGTGTACAATCTCACTTATATGCAGAATCTAAAGCCAAACATAGAAATAGAGAACAGATTAGTGGTTGCTAGATATAGGTGCTGAGTGGTGGGGAAATAGCTAAAGGTGGTCAAAAGATACAAACCGCTAGTTATAAGATAAACAAGTTTTGGGGATGTAGTGTTCAACATGCTGACTATAGTTAATAATAGTGTATTTTATATTTCAAAGTTAAGAGAATAGATCTTAAAAGTTTGCATCAGAAGAAAAAAATGTAACTGCGAGTTATTGGATTTAACTAGACTTATTGAGGTAATCATTTTATAATATATACAAATATCAAATAATTATTAATACATTATTAAACTAATACAATGTTATATGTGAATTATATCTCAGTACAACTAGAAAAAAAATTAAGTATCTGACTCCAAGTACCCCACCCCAACAAGAACAAAAGAGCCTTAGAAGATTAGAAATAGAAAGCAGCTTCCTTTAATCAACATATACAAAAATCTGTAGTAATTGGGCTTCAAAGTTAAATGTTGAAGTCTTTCCTCTTGAAATTGAAGATAAAAAATATGTACTAGAATTCCTAGTAATTAAAATAAGGCAATAAAAAGATACAAGGGTAGGAAAAGCAGAAATAAATTTTTTATTAAATGCAAATGCCATAATTTTATAAATAGTAAACTCTGTAGTAAATACATACAGATAAATATCAGGATCGATAAATAAGCTTAGTAAGGTCATTAAATACAAGGTCTATATACAAAAGGTTTTCTATAATAAAAAACCAGAAAGCAAACAAAAATAGCTAGACAAAAATAAGTATATATTATAAGATTATATTTATATAAAGTTCAAGAAACAGAAAAACCCAAAGTATATTATTAAAAGTCATGGTAGTTACTTTTAAGAAACAGAGAAGAGGCATTAGAAGTCCTTCTAACATGCTGGCAATACTCTACTTCCTGATCTAGATGGAGGTTACACAAATGTTCACTTTGTGATAGTTGAGCTATATGTTTACAACTTTTTGTCCACTTATGTTCATGCATGTTAAAACTTAAAATAATAAAATTAAAAAGCCAGATACATCAGTTTATTAAGCGATGGTTTCTATAAACATAATTTATAATATTACATATATATATATATAGTTTTTGCTTCAGAAACATTCAATTATTGGAATGCAATATAAGAAAATAAACAAACATTAATTTATCACCATATAATTCTACTACCAAATTATGTTGAAAACATAAGGCTACAACAATACAAAAACGAACAAGCCTAACATGGACACAGAAGAAGAGAGTGCCAGGAATGATGTCACAAAGATGGCAATGTAGACTGTTTATGACATCATTTCCTCTCAAAAGAACAACTAACAACTACTCATGGACAAGACATCAGTGAGAGAATCCTAGAGCATGAGAGTGAGGCTGAAGCAACCCCTCCACCACGAAGACCTAATAACAATAGAAGGGTAAGAGGAATGGTTACAAGCCGACTGCATTGACTCTCCAAGATGCCAGTAGCTAAGGGGTCTTCCTGGAATCCATAGTTCCCCTGGTGGGAAAAGAGAACCCAATGTAAAAACATTCCCCAAGTATTGTAGGTCATTTCATGGGAGCCCCTATTCCAGTTTGCCCCGTGGGAATAACAGAGGAATCTGCCAGGCTCAGCCACTGGGGATCCCTGATGGAGGAGACAGGAGGGTCTTGCAAACACTGCCACTCAGATCTTGGCAAACTGAGTCCGTACCTACAGAGCCCAGTAGTAGTCCCAACTTGTGTCTTTTCTCACCTAAAGAACTAAATCAGTGGAACAGTCTGACCAGGAAACTCATGGGGTACAGCCTCCTGCAGATCCTCAGAGAGTTTTACTAGTTCTAGAGCATGGTGTACCCATGTCAGTGCAGAAGAGCTAGTCATGGGTATAACCAGTGGGGAGTAAGCATGACTCCTCCTTCTCTGCCCCTGAAGATCTTTTTTAGAAATTTGGGAGTTGCCTCAAGTGGGTCCTCCCAGGTTCACCCAGGCAGGAGAACTAAGTCATAGCCCCATTTGCTACAGAGCATTGCCCCAGTTCCATCTGACATGAAGGGCTGGCATATACCCCCAGAAGCTTTTAAGTTAACAATGTTTGAACTGAAAGGATGGTGGGCAGAACTGACTGTCCTCAGAGAAAATCTAGTTCTTGGCATAGAGGGTTTCCCTTTTATGTTCAGGCAGTGGCATTAATTAATAGCCTCACCCACTGTGGAACATGGCTCCCAGCCCCATCTGACAGGAAAGGCCAATGAAAACACCTGGAAACTGGTACATAACCCAGAAATGCTTAAACCAGGCAAGAGTCATGTGGGCAGATCTGATTATCCCCAGAGCCAAGCCAGTGACCGTGCTCAGCCAGTGGCATGGGTCAGCTTAAATCAAGACCCCAAACAAGGAGCCTTAGTGCCTCAGAAGCTGCTTCTCCTGCTGTAATTAGGCAGGAAAACTAATCCATAGCTCCACTTATGCTGAATACAGAATTTAACTCACCACCAGGGACCTTACAGAATACATGGGAAGCTGCATCACCTATCAAACAGTCATGCTTACAGTGGAACTTAGAAAGTATAGTCCATGGTTTTCCCTGTCTGTAGAGCTAAAACAATGGCTTCACCTGACTAGGACATTCAGTAAACAGTCTTGCCTGTCTTGGGTTCCCAAACAATAAGCCATGCAGCCCCTAGAACCTGATGTGCTGCCCTATTAGGGCATGGAAGTTAATTTATAGTCTGACTTACTGCTGAGTGTAATACCAGTCCTGATCATATGGAAAACTTGAGAAAATCCAGGAAAGTTTGAAGCCCATTCCTGAGCCTCACTTGAGCAGGAGCAAAGCTTGTAGTTTTATACAATTGTTCTCAGAGAGGGGCATACCTCCCCACCTCTCCATCCCTAGCCTCAGAGCTCAAACAATTTTTCTTGTATGAAAATATACCTTAATAGTAGGCCCCAACTGTACAAGGATGGCATATCCAGAAACCCAAACAGAGGTGACTGGTGAAGAACTATCTCTGTGAAAACAAATCTGAAAATTCTGAAAGAGGAGACCACTTACTCAAATGCATAGGTATAATTGTGAGGAATCAAGGATCATGAAAAATCAAGTAAGTATGATAACACTAAAGGAAACTAATAAAATTCTAATAACTGACCCCCAAAATGTGGATATTTAAGAACAAAGAATTCAGAATAATCCTCTATTTAAATAATTCACATGAATTACAAGAACACACAGACAACTAAATGAATTTAGAGAAAAATGCATGAACAAATCAAGAAGTTTAAGAAAAAACAGGAACCATAAAAAAACATACCGAGCCATCCTAGAGCTTAAAAAAATACAATAACTGAACTAAAAAACTTAATAAGGGATTCAAAAGCTGACTTGATAGAAGAATCGGCAATCTAGAAGACAGGACACTTGATTGGAATTGGTCAGAGGAGCAAAAAGGAAAAAAAAAAAAAGAATGAACAAGAGTGAAGAAAGCCTGTGGAACTTATGGGGCAGAAGAGCAATCTGGAAGACAGGACACGATTGACACTGGTCAGAGGAGCAAAAAAGAAAAAAAAGAAGAATGAACAAGAATGAAAGCCTGTGGGACTTATGGGACAGAATGAAAAGAACATTATTTGCATTATAGGAATTCCAAAAAAATGAGAGAGAGGGAAAGATAGTATATTTAAATCAATAATGGCTGAAATGTACCTGGGGAGAGAAATGGACATTCAGATCCAAGAGGCCCAAAGTAACTTTATAGATTGAACCAGAATGGGCCTATAGATAGCATTATTATCTATAATAATAATAATAGTTGTGAAAAATCAATGACAAAGAATTGTGAAAGTAGCAAGATAAAAGAGGTAAGTTAAATATAAAGAACCCCTCATAATTAACAGTGGATATCTCAATAGAAACTTTTCAAGCTAGAAGAGAATGGGATAAGATATTCAAAATATTGAAAAAAAAATCAACCAAGAATACTCTACCCAAGGAAGCTGTCCTTCAGAAATGAAAAAGAGATTGAGATTTTCCTGAATAAACAAAAGCTGAGGGAATTCATTACCATGAGGCATGTTTTATAAGAAATGCTAAAAACAGTTATTTGAGTGGAAATAAAGACACCAATTAACAACATAAAAACATAAGATGACAGTGCAAACCTCCCTGGTAACAGCAAATGTGTAGTCAAAGTTAAATTCTGTAATATGTTAATGGTTGTGCATATTTCAATTACAACTCTAGTTTTAAAAGCAAAGGTAGGAAAAATAATCATAACTATAATAATCTGTGCTAGTTATACAGTATAAAATATATTACATGTAAATTATAACATCAAAAATCTAAAATGTGAGACTAGGAGATGGAAAGCATAAGAATTCCATTGAAATTGTGGTTTCACTCTGTTTATAATAGAATGTTATAATTTCAACATATCTTCTGTAAGTTTCATGTTAGCCCAGGACAAAATCTGTAGTTATTCCACAGATTTTGTATCTGTATGATACAAAAATCAAAGCATATTTATAGCATATCAAAACACACAAAAGACACAGCAGGACAAGAAACAAAGAATAGTGGATCTACAAAACTGAAAGCAATAAAAATGGCAATATGGAGTCTTTACATATCAATAATTACTTTAAATGTAAATAGATTAAATTCTCCAATCAAAAAACATAGAATGGCTCAATGGATTGAAAAAGCCAAGATTCCTATTGACTGAGAGTGAAGGGATCAAAAAAATATTTCAAGCAAACCACCACCCAAACTCAACAAAAGGTAACTGTGTCACACAAAAGAGACTTTAAGCTGAAAATGATAAAAAAGTGACAAAAAGATAAAAACATAATGTTAAAGAAATCAAGAAGATATAACTTTAAATATCTACGCAATTTTTCTATAAGTCTGAATTTATTTCAAAATTAAAATAAAAAAGATATTGCTTAGGCTAAAGAGAATCCATTAGTGAGATGACAAAAGAAATTTATGGAGCCCATGTACCAGGCAGTATCGACATTCAAGAAAGCAATTCTGGTAACTCAGTAGTGGTGGCAATAGAGATAATGTAGATAATGTAGATAGAATTAAGCTGTATTTAGGATATACAACAAACAGGATTTAATGAGAATATAGGGCTTACAGATGGTTATGCCATTCACTGAAATAAAAGAGTAGAGATATCTAGGCTAACAGGAAGTGATGAGTTTCATTTGTACAACATATATGAGGTGCCTTTGGAAGGTCCATAAGGAAAGTTAGGTTAGGCAGTGAAGATTTGCAGTTTTACAGCTCAAGGAAGAGATTAGGACTGAAGATAAACTAAAACAATGAGTATGGGTGAGGTCTTCTAAAAAGGCAAGTGGAAGAGAAAAGCCCAACATATAAAGGTTGGGTGGAAAGGAAAACAAATATATTTGCATTTGAGATGAAACAGAGATGCAGCCACAAGCATACACAGACTAAAAACCATTATATGCAATTTCATGAGAGATTTGAAAATGTAGAGAAAATAGATAATTTTCTAGCAAAATTAAAATTACCAATTATAACTTAGGTTGACCATAACAACAGAACTGTAAAGCCCACTAAGAATCTACTTTCTATTGCAAAAAGGAGCAATGCCTAAGATATTTTTCATAATCAAGTTCTTTCTAACTCCAGAACCAGAAAACTTCTGTTTCTAAGGTCTTAACCTTGGGAACACACTTTATTTGGGGGAAAATGAAAAACTAGGAAATAATGATCACAGAATTAAGAGGAGAACATAAAACATTAATGGTATGGTAACCAACAGAGTCAGGGGAGGACTGACTTATGGCATAGTTTCTGCATTAGTATTCATAGTAAACATTCCCTGCTTGATACTCAGTGATAGTAGTTTTCGATATTTCTAACACTGGATCAAGTCAGAACATGAGGACTGGGACCCTCACACTTATGGCTACTTAATGTGGAACATCTGCAAGGCATTATAGAGAAATGTTGTAGTACATAGATGCAGGACCAGTTATAGTCTTATTTTCTAAGAATCTGCCATAAAAGATTTGGGCCCAAGTGTCTTCAAAAAGTTGAGCTTGTGCTTGGAATAGGGCTAATTCCTCCGTCTCTAATTTGCAAAGCCCTTTGAAGTAAAAATGGTGTCACTGTAAAAGGCAATCTAGTTTAAACTCTCATGGGATTTAGACCTGTGAACCCTGGAAATAGACTCAGTAACAAGTAATAAGAGTTATAACAAAAAAGATTCATTGAGTAAAAGAAGGCTATGAGATATTCAGGCTATGCAGTGGCTGGGATCAATGAGACTGGACAGAGACCATGGGTGACTGTGTGGGACTTTAGACCTGATTTGGAGAGCTATGACAGTCTCCTTTTGCTGATCTTTGCTCTTGGCCACTCTGAAAGCAGAGTTCAGTTTCTGATACTAGATCTTGGGGTGGGGGTGGGAGTTGGACACACAAATGGGTTCTGAAGCTCTTACTTGGTACATAATTTTCTCACTATATTATTCTGGACCAGGACATGAAATTGAAAAAATACTTTAAATGGTGATCAAGAGTGACATCAGCATCATGGTGGTGTAAGATGTTCTTTCTTTTGGTGCACCATTTTAAACAATGAGACATCTATCTGTAAACAAGCATATTTATGCATGTTGTAGGATCTAGCATCATATGCCAAGGGACCTGAGAATAGTCTTACCTACATATAAATCTGGTAACAAGTAGACAGACCTTGGCACCAGCTGTAGATCAAACAGAGCAAGCTAACCAGCTCTAGTCCCCTTTGGCATGTTGGGGAAAGACCTGGAGTGTGCTGACCTGGGCAGATACCTACAAACAAGACAGAATTTATAGAAGTGTGGCCTTCCTAAGATTATATATGTACCCCCATGTGTTTTCTATCTGTGTGTATTCATATTTATATTTATATTTATTTTTATTTATATCTGTATCTATGAATGAGTTTGGATATAGTAGAAATGGTAAGAGGATTTTCCCTGTACTGCCACCTCCATCAAGTGAACATTGCACGAGGCTGACCTATCAGAGGTGATCTCTCCCACAGGGAAAAGGAGAGAACTAAATGAGTACCTAGCTACCTAGTTGTGTGACCCATGTTGGAAAAACCGATCTCTCTCTAGCAGCACCCAGAACACTAAGGTGGAACCTCTATGACTGAGTAGGGGTGGGTAGAAGTTTGGGAAAGATTAGAATATCAAAGGATATTTTAAAAGGTACAGTTCCTGTTGATTGCAGTTAGGACTTCAGCACAGACTACACTCATGGGCCTCTGGGAGTACCACACCCAAGGAACTCCCCAGTGAGTTCACAGGAACTCCCGATGGCCCAAGAGCTAAACCCATACCTCCATGGCCAATTTCTTGTGTGCACCACCCACTGCAGTGGGAGCAAGTCTGGTGTACTGAATGCTGTCAGAAAGACACAATATCCATGGATAATAGAGAAATCACAAACTTTAGCCATATCACTCCCTTCTAGAAAACCAAGAAGGTTGAGAAAATTCAAGATATACAATATCAATTAGAAGTATATTCAATCTGAAAGCATCTAGTAAAGATTTAAAAGGTGTCTAGTACTTCAAATGTAAATGCAGCAACAGAAAACTATGAAAAACAGTAAAAAAAGAAATCAATAAAATCAAGGAAACTTGTCATTACCAAAAGATAGCAATAATTAAATGATCAAGTTCAGGGACATGGAATTATGTGATTTAGTTGATAAGAAAATCAGAATGCTTTTGTGAAAATTCAATGAACTACAAGGAAACTCAGGCAGACAATTCACTGAAATCAGAAAAAATGAATAAAATGATGTATTTGTCAAAGAGATATATTTGTTAAAAAGAACCAAACAAATTCTGGAGCTAAAGAATTTAATGAATGAAATATAAAATTCAATAGATAGAATCTGCAGCAGACTAGAGCAAATGAAAGACAAAATAAGTGAGTCAGAAAATAAGACGTTTGAAGTAACCCAAAGGAGAACAAATAAAAAGAATGAGAAAGAATGGAAAAAACCATCTCTGTAATCTACAGATTCCAATAGAAGAACAAATACTAGAAAAAAAGGAGATTTCAGAAGAAATAGGAAGGTAAATTATTTAGAAAAAATAACTGACAACTTTTTCCAAGCTCACAGAGGAACTTGGACAACTACTGCTGCTGCCCTGAAATTTGCCCTCCATCCCACATCAAGGCTCTGGCTCATTCTGATTAGAGTGGGGGGTGATAATGATGCCTTAAGCTCCATCCTGTGCCAGAGTTGTCCCTTGGGTCCCAGTTCATAGCACTGAATATACTTCCAGGGCTTTGCCCTGCTATTCTCTTCCCAGTATTCCAGGTTCCATCACATCACTGTGATGATGATCATTGGATCATTGGATGTCATTGGAGTCATGCTGCTATTTTGTGACTGTCTCCTGGGATCAGAAATGAGACTTTGACCCCAAATCCCAGGCTGTGCTATTGTACTGTGCCTTCTAAGCTGAACTCCACTGTACTTTGTCCTCCCAGGGCCCAGGCCTTTGCTCTATCTTTCCTTCCCCTTGCCAGAGTCACTGGGTATCAGTAGTGAGCTGCTGATATCCAAGTATTGGTACCATGGGATATCTAAACACTAGACACCAGTACCACAACTTCAGCAAAAGACTTGTGCTCCAGGACCCAGGTGCTATGGTAGTTCTGTGCCAGATTCTAGAATCCTGGCTCCAATACTGTTGTGAGCCCTCTCAATGCCAGCACACTACACACCAGGTACCATGAAAGATCTGCCTGGCTAGAAATTCTGTCCACAGGGGCAGAAAAAAAAAAAAAGGAACAGAAAGTATACAGCCATTGTTACTCTGAAGATCTCAATAGCTCTACCTGCTACTACCATCTACAGATCCTCTGTAGTCATAAATACAGAAAAGCTTTACATTCAGACAAACATCAACCTCAGCTGATAGAGTGGAATGGAGAATCTGCCACTGTGCCTTCTCAGGAACTAAAGACATGAAAGTGGTGCTCTTATGGCCATTGCTAGGTGAAAGTCTTTACTCACTGCAGCCAGGCTAAAGATACTGGGTTGGGATCCCTGGGTGGCGCAGCGGTTTAGTGCCTGCCTTTGGCCCAGGGCGCGATCCTGGAGACCCGGGATCGAATCCCACGTCAGGCTCCCGGTGCATGGAGCCTGCTTCTCCCTCTGCCTGTGTCTCTGCCTCTCTCTCTCTCTTTCTGTGTGTGACTATCATAAATAAAGAAATAAAATTAAAAAAAAAAGATACTGAGAGAGGTGAATGCACCCTTAGATGTGCAGACATCAAATACAAAGCCATTAGAAAAGAAAAAGTCAAGGAAACATGATATGAGCAAAGAAACAAAATAATATTCCAGTAAATGATCCCAAAGAAATAGAGATTTTATATTATGAGAGTCCCAGAAGTAGAAATGAGGAAGAAAGGGAAGGAAAATTCATTCAAAGAAAGAACAGCTGGAATTTTCCCAAATCTTAGAAGGGATATGGCCATCTAGGTACAGGAAGCTAAAAGATCCTCAGATTCAACCCAAGAGATCTTCACGGAGACACATTATAATCAAGTTCTCAGAAATCAAAAGACAAAGAAGTTTGAAAGGAACAAAATAAAAAAATATTTTATACAAGAGAATCCCAATAAGGCTATAAAGCAGATTTCTCAGCAAATACCTTGAAGGACAGGAGAGAGTAGTATAATATATTCAAAATGAACAAATTTTTTTAAAAAGTCAACAAAGTATATTTTACCTAGCAAAGTAGTCATTCAGAAATGACAGAAAAATAAAGACCTTCCCAGATAAACAAAAGTTGAGGAAATTTATTACCACTAGACCTGCACCATGAGGATTATTAAAGGGAAATCTTCAAGCAAATACAAAAGTATAATAATCAGTAAAGTGAAAATATATAGAAGTGTAAAATTCACTGGTAAAGGCAAATATGTAGTCAAGTTCAAAATAGTTTAATACTGTCATTGGCAGCATTTAAATCAATCTGAAATCAAAATAGAGGTTGAGACAAAAATGTCGAAAATAAGTATAAGAGCTACTATATTATTAGTTAATGGGCACACAATATGAAAATGTAAATTCAGAAATCACCATATTGTGGGAAGGTTAAAAGTAATGTATAGAAATCACTTATGCAATAGAAAGTGTTATTAGTTTAAAATAGAAGTTATATCTATAAGACATATTATAAAAGCCTCATGATAACCACAGAACAAAAATCTATAATATGTACAGAAACAACAGAAAGAACCAAGGCATACCACTACAATAAATATCATCAATTCACAAAGAAAGGTAGCAAGAATAGAAGGAAATAAGAAACTACAAGATATAAGAAAACAGTAAAATGGTAATAGTAAATTCTTAACATAAGTACTTTAAATGTAAATGTTTTAATTCTATAATTAAATTCAGACACCGAGTGGCTGAATGAATGAAAAAGAAACAAAATACAACTATATGCTGCCTACAAGAGATTCTTTTAAGTTTAAAGACACTCACGGGCTGAAAGTTAAGGGATTAAAAAAAGATATTTCAGCCATATGGAAACCAAAAGAACACAGGGGTAGCTCTACTCATATCAGACAAAATAGACTTTAAGTCAAAATGTAGGACAAGAAAGAAAGTCATTACATATTGATAAAGGGATCAATTCATCAGGAAGATAAAATGATTCTAAACATATAAGCACCTAAATATATTTAAAAATTGTTAACAGATGTGAAGCAAAAAATAGCAATGCAATAATAGCAAGGGATTTCAACACACTACTTCCAAGAATGGATATTATTCAGGTAGAAAATCAATAAGGAAATAATGGAGTTGGATGACATTTTAGACTAAATAGACCTAAGAGATATGTATGTGCAAATATTTCTACCCAATAGCAACAGTATCCATTCTCAAGCACACAGGGACATCCTCCAGTACAGTTTACATGATGGGTCATGAAATATGTCCTAGCAAATGTAAGAAGGTTGAAATCACACCAAGTATCTTTTTCAGACCACAATGCAATGAAATGAGAAATCAATAACAGGAGGAAAATGGGTCCCTGCACAATATCACTTTCTCTTAGAAAGAGCACAGAAGAAGAATTTTGCAAAGCACCAGGCCTATACATAAGGGTATTTGTTTACTAATTTTAGGGCATGTGCTGGATGGGCAGGGATCTGTAGGAAATTTCTCTGGGAACAGAATAACTGTTTGGTGGAATTTTTATTGCTCTTCATCCTGCATAGGTGCCCTGATGCTAGTAGGAGCCAATTCTGATGCTTTTCATCTAACTTGTTAGCACCACTCACTCTGCCCTGGCATTCTCCTGTGGACCAACCTTGTTCACCCACCTGCCCTAGCAGAAACTCCTCCAACACAGCTCCTGCCTTGCCATACATGGTGAATAGCATTGATAGGGACTGGTGCCCTTTTAAATTCACTCCTGCTATAGTTAGGAGGGGACCAATCCTGCCCACCAGCATGTTTATAATAATCACAGCTGAGTCTTGAAGCCAGCCGTACTGGGAGGATGACAATCCCAGACAGAAGCACTCCCACAGAAGGTACAGCTGAGCCTCTCATCTAGATGTGCCAGAGGCAAGCCCCACACACCAGCATGCACACAGTAGTTGTGGCCAGGCATTTCAGTCAGCTGGGCCAGGGTCCAGCCCCACCCAACTGTGTGCCAGCAGCAGTTATGGCCCAGTTACAAAAGGAGGGTGCATGCAGCCCATGCAGGAGACACCCATAGAGGCTGACCCTGGTGACCATCAGGGATTACACTATTGGACCCAACAGGACACCTTCTATGTAAAGCCATACCCTTCAAGAATAGGAGATCTATCTAGCAAATAAAAATAGTTAGACAACAAGGGAGAGAAATATTTTCCAAATGAAATAAGGTTAAACTCCAGAAAAAAAACTAAACAAAATGGACAAAAGCATTCTATGTGGTAATAAGTTCAAAGTACTGATAAAGATATCGAGCAGTCTTGAGAGAAGAGTGAATAAGCTCAATGAAAACTTCAAAGATATGGAAAATATTTTTTAAAATTCAGAGCTAATGAATACAATAATTGAAATAAAAAATACACAAGAGGGAATCAACAGATTAGATGAAGTGGAAGAAATGTGATCTGGAGGACGGGGTAGTGTACATCATCAAGCTGACAAAAGAAAAGAGAATTTTTAAAAATGAGGATATGTTAAGAGACCTCTGAGACAATATCAACTATATTAATATTCACATTTTAGGTTACCCCAAAGGAAAACAGACACAGGGGCAGAAAACTTATTTGAAGAAATAATAGTTGAAAATTTCTCTAACCTGGGGAGGGAAACAGAACATCTAAGTCTAGGAAGCTCAGAAACGCACAAAAAAGGATGCACCCAGAGATCTTCATTCAAGACACATAATAACTAAAATGTCAAAAATTAAAAATAAAGAAAATCTTAAAAGTAGCAAAAGAATCCATCAATAGATAAATGGATAAAGAATATGTATGGTATATATACAATATACACACACATTTTATATCTAAAATGGAATATTATTCAGTCATAATAGAAAATAAAAGATTGCCTTTTGTGACAACATATTTTAACCTTGAGGGGTTTTTGCTAAGTGAAATAAGTCAGGGAAAGACATATATCATATGATTTCACTTATATGTGAAAAAGAAAACAAGAACCAATGAACAAAAAGCAAAAGCTGAACCATAAATACAGAGAACAATGTTTGCCAGAGAGTGGGGGGTGGTAGAGGGATGGGGAAAATTAGAGAAGGGGAGTGAGAGATTCAGGCTTCCAGCCATGGAATGAATAATTTATGAGATAAATGGTATTGCATAGGGAATAGAGTCACTGGTACTGTAATAGTATTGTATGATGAAATGTGGTAACTAGTGAGCACAGCATAATGTAACAGCAACAAAAAAGCAGCAAGAGAAAAGTAAATTGTTATATACAAGGGAAATTCATAAAGTTATCAGCTGATTTTTCAGCAGAATTTTTCTAGGCCAAAAGGGAGTGGCCTAATATATTCAAAGTGCTGAAAGGAAAACACCTATGACTAAGAATATGGACTTGGCAAGTTTATGATTCAGATTGGAGAGATAGAACTTCCCAGACAATCAAAGTTAAAGAAGTTCATCACCACTAAACTGGCCTTACAAGAATGTTAAAAGACTTCTTTAGGGGCACCTGGGTGGCTCAGTTATTTAAGCATCTGACTCAATTTCAGCTCAGGTCATAATCTCAGAATTGTGAGATGGAGCCCTCTATTGGGCTCCACACTAGGTGAGGACTCTGCTTGAGATTCTGTCCTTCTCCCTTTTCTCCTCACCCTGCTCACATGCTCTCTCTCTAAAATAAATAAATAAATCTTAAGGAAAGACTTCTTTAAGCAGAAGATAAAGATAAAGTCATAGTAAAAGAAAATTATTTTTTAAAAAAAATCATTGGTAGAAGCAAATATATAGTAATGGTAGTAGATCAGGGTCTCCTGGGTGGCTCAGTGGTTGAGTAACTGCTTTTGGCTCAGATTGGGATCCCAGAGTCCTGGGATTGAGTGTCATATCAGGCTCCTCACAGGGAGTCTGCTTTTCTGTCTGCCTATGTCTCTGTCTCTCTCTCTGTATCTCTCATGAATAAATAAAATCTTTTTAAAAATGGTAGTAGATCAATCGTTTATAAAGCAAATTTGAAGGCTAGATGACAAAAGTAGTAAAATCAATTATATTTAAAGTAATTATATTTACAATAATAATAGGGGGATATGTGAAATAAAAATGTAAAATAAAATATCAAATACATAAAATACACTGGAGGAAGTAAAAATATAGTGCTTTTAGAATGGGTTTGAACTTACAGACCATCAACTTAATATAGACTGCTATATATATAGGGTGTTATATAAGAACTTCATGGTAATTAGAAATAAAAAGTCTACAATAGATATGTAATAAATTTTAAAAAGCATAGCATTGAAGGAGGTCATGAAATTAAATGGAGGGAGCAAGAGGAGAAGAATAAAAAGCTACAAAACAACCAAAAAGTAATTAACTAGAAGTCAATAAGTACATATCTACTAATAATTACTTTATTTTTTTAATTTTTTTAAAATTTTTATTATTTATGATAGTCACAGAGAGAGAGAGGCGCAGAGACACAGGCAGAGGGAGAAGCAGGCTCCATGCACCGGGAGCCCGATGTGGGATTCAATCCCGGGTCTCCAGGATCGCGCCCTGGGCCAAGGGCAGGCGCCAAACCACTGCGCCACCCAGGGATCCCCTAATTACTTTATTTTTAAAAAAAGATTTAAATATTCATGAGAGAGAGAGAGAGAGAGGCTGAGACACAGGCAGAGGGAGAAGCAGGCTCCATGCAGGGAGTCCAACGTGGGATTCAATCTTGGGTCTCCAGGATAATACCCTGGGTAGAAGCTGGTGCTAAACAGCTGAGCCACCCAGGCTGCTCCTAATAATTACTTTAAATGTAAATACTCTAATCAAAAGCCATGGCAGGCCTGAATAGATAAACATAAAAGACCCATCTATATACTGGGATTATTTTAGAACTAAAGATACAGATTGAAAATAAAGGAATGGAAAAAATATTCCATATAAACGGGAATTAAAAAAAAAGCTGGGGGCAGCCCAGGTGGCTGTACAAGGCTGTCATAGCCTAATTTTATCAATGGATAGATCATTCAGAAAGATAAATAAGGAAACTGCAGTTTTGATCAGATGGATCTAACAGATTAGATACATCTAAACACATTAGATCAGATGGATTTAACAAGTGTATATAGAACATTCCATCCAAAAACAGCAGAATACACATTCTTTTCAAGTGCACGTGGAGAGCTCTTCAATATAAATTACATATTGGGGCCATAAAATAAGTCTCAATAAACTTAAGAAAACTGAAATCATATTAAGCATTATTTTTTACTACAGTATAAAACTAGAAATCAATCACACACAAAAAACTGGCAATGGTACAAACACATGGAGGCTAAACTCATATACAATGAATTGGTGAAGAAAGAAATTGAAGAGGAAGTAAAAAAATACCTTAAAGCAAATAAAAATGGACACAGAGCAGGATGCTGGATTCATCACGAAAGTAGGAGAGAGAGAAGTCAATTAAATCAGAAAGAAGAAAAGTTATAACCAACACTAAAGAAATATAACAGGTTATAAAAGACTACACAATAAATTATATACCAAAAAAATAAATAAACCTTATACCAACCAATCAGACAACCTAAAAGAAATTTATAAATTCCTAGAAATATATAATATTCCAAGAGTCAATTGGGAAGAAATAAAAAATATGAACAGATTAATCACCAGAATAAAGTTTAATTATTAATAAAAAGCACATATATAAGTCAATGCCAGATGACTTTATAGGTGAATTCTATTAAATATTTAAAGAAAAGTTAAAATCCATCATTCTCAAACTATTTCAAAAATGAAGGAATGCTTCCAAATTCATTTACTATACCATCATCACCCTGATACTGAAAGCATGCAAGGACACTACAAAAAAAAAAATTAAAAAGCAATTCCCCTGAGGAACAGAGATGAAAATATCCACAATAAAAAATTAGCAATTTGAATTCAACAATACAGTAAAACAATCATGTACCACAATCAAATGGGATTTATAGCAATGATGCAAGGATGGTTCAATATCTGCAAATCAATCAACATGATATACCGCATTAACAAACTGAAAGATTAACACTATATAATCATCTCAATGAATGTAGAAAAACATTTGACAAATTTAACGCCCATACATGATAAAAAATTCTTAACAAAGTGTATATAGAGGAAAAATATCTCCAAACAATAAAGGGATATATGACAAACCCACAGAGCTAGCTAGCATCATATCACTGGTAAGAAGCTTTTCTTCCAAGATAGGAACAAGACAATGATGTCTACAGTCACCACTTTAATATAGTACTGAAGTCATACCTGCAACAGTCAGATAAGAAATAAAATGCACCATAATTGCTAAGGAAGAAGTAAAACTGTCACTATTTTTAGGTCAAATGATGCTATACATAGAAAATCCTAAAGTCTTTACCAAAAAACTATCAGAACTATTAACTTTAGTAATATTGGAGAATGCAAAATATATAGAAATCTGTTATATATACTAACTATGAATGTTAGGTACTGACATTAATTCTCCCATTTATAATTGCATCAAAAATACCTAGGAATAAATTTAATCAAGGAAATGAAAGACTTGTAGAATGAATACAATAAGATACTGACTAGAAATTTAAAAATGACATAGATGATGGGGTTTCTTAGTGGCTAAGTTGGTTAAGTGGCCTTTGGTTCAAGTCATGATCCCATGATCCTGAGATTGAAACCCACATTGGACTCCTTGCTCAGCAGGGAGACTATTTCTCCCTCTACCACTCCCCCTGCTTGTACATGCTCTCTGTCTTTCTCTTCCTCTCAAATAAATAAATAAATAAATAAAATATTTTAAAAATGACACAAATGAAGAGATATACTGTGCTTCTTGGATTGGAAGGATTAATACTGCTAAAATGTCCATACTACCAGAAGCAATCTACAGATTCAATGCAATCCCTATTATTTTTCACAGAACTAGAATACTAATAAAATTTGAATGAAACCAAAAATAGCCCAGATAACTAAAATATTCTGAGGAGTTAATTTGATGGTATCACCCTTTTGAGTTCAACTTAAACTAAAAGTGATACCAATCAAAATAATACGGTACTGGCACAAAAATACACACATAGATCAATGGATTGTAAAAGGGAGCCCAGAAATAAATCTGCAAATATATGGTGAATTAATCTATGACAAAAGGCAAGAATATACAATGGGGAAAAGATAGTCTTTTAAAAAAAATGATGATGGGAAATTGGACAAGCTATATGCAAAAGAATGAAAGTAGACAACTTTCTTATAACATGTGCAAGACCAAAATGGATTAAAGACCTAAGTGTAAGATGTGAGGCCATAAAACTCATGAAAGAAAAGAGGTTTTAAACTCTTGGACAGTGGTCTTAGCAATTTTTTGCGTCAGTTTCTTCTGGCAAGAACAACAAAAGAAAAATAAGAAATTGAAACTATATCAAAATAAAATGCTTTTGTACAGCAAAGGAAACTATCAAGAATAAAAGACAACATACTGAATAGGAAAAGATATTTGCAAATAATATTACTGATAAGATATTAATATACAAAATATATAAAAACTCATGCAGCTTAACATCAAAACAAATACTCTAATTTAAAAAAAATGGGATCTAGATGGCTATAGACAACGTGATAAGGTATCCACATCACTAATCATCGGGGAAATGTAAATCAAAATCACAATAGACTATCACTTCATTCCTGTCAGAATGAGTAGTATCAAAAAGACCAAAAAAATAGTCTTTGCAAAGATGTGCAGAAAAGGAAACTCTCATGAATTGATGGTCATAATGTAAATTGGTGTTAGCCCTTATGGAAAACTATTATATTTCCTCAAAAATTAAAAAACAGCAATACCTTATGATCCAGAAATTCCCCTCCTGGGTATTTACCCATAGAAAGTTAAAACAATAATTCAAAAAGATAGATGCACTCCTATTTTATTGCAGTATACAAGACAAAAGTGGTTAAAAAATCAATTCTATCTACAATAATTAGTTAAGGGATGCGCAAAATAAAAAGATGTCAAATACACTAAATACATAGGAGTAAAAATGTAGTTCTTTTACAATGTGTTTGAACATAAATGACCATCAACTTTAATATAAACTGCCATACATAGAGGGTGTTATATATGAACATTGAACACAAGTCATAAAGGTGTAATAGATACACAAATAATAAAAAGGAAAGGAATCAATATATATCACTAAATGAAGCCATCAAATTACAGGGGAAAGAGCAAGAGAAGGACAAACTACAAAAACAGCCTAAAAGTAACTAACAAAAGGCAATAAGTACATACCTACCAATTATTAGTTTAAATGTAAGTGGAGGAAATAAATCCAATCAAAAGATGTAGCATGACAGAACCATAACAACAACAACAACAACAACAATAACCAGAGCCATTGATATACTGCTTACAAGAGACTTGTTATAGACCTAAAGACACATACAGACTGGAAATTAAAAAAAAAAAAACCTGAATGAAATATTCCATGAAAATGGAAACGAAAATAATCTGAGTAGCAATACTTATATTAGACATAATAGACTTCAACACAAAGGCTGGGGATGCCTGAGTGGCTCAGCAGTTGAGCATCTGCGTTTGGCTCAGGGCGTGATCCTGGTCCAGGGATTAAGTCCCACTCGGGCTCCCTGTGGGGAGCCTGCTTCTCCCTCTGCCTGTCTCTCTGCCTCTTTCTCTGTGTCTCTCAGGAATAAATAAATAAAATCTTAAAAAACCCCACAAAGGCTATAACAAGAGACAAAGAAGGATGTTACCTAATGGTAAAGCTTTCAATCCAACAAGATGATACAACAATTGTAAATATCTATTCATCCAACATAGATGCAAATTGATACTTACAGAAAATATTAGTAGCTATAAAAGGAGAAATTAGGGACGCCTGAGTGGCTCAGTGGTTAAGCATTTGCCTTCAGCTCATGCCATGATCCTGGGGTCCTGGGATCGAGTCCTGCATCAGGCTCCCTGTAGGAAGCCTGCTTCTCCATCTGCTTGTGTCTCTGCCTCTCTTTCTGTGTCTCCCATGAATAAATAAAATTTTAAAAGAGGAGAAATTATCAGTAAAACAATACAGTATTTTATTGTATTTTTAAATGTATTCTTTTACAATAGGTAATTTTAACATCCCACTTACATCAATGGATAGATCATACAGAAATATAATCAATAAGGAAATAGGCATTCCATAACGTTAGATTAGATGGACTTAACAGACATACACAGAATATTCCAACTCCATAGAGAAGAATACATGTTCTTTTCAATTGCACATGGAGAACTCTTCAAGATAGATTACATGTTAAACCACAAAACAAGTCTTAATAAATTTAAGACTGAAATCCTATGAAGCAATCATTTTTGACCACTGTGGTATAAAACTAGGAATTAATTACAAGAAAAAAAATGGAAAAAAAATATGTGGAGGATAAACAGCTTGCTCCTCAATAACAAATGGGTGAATGAAGAAATCAAAGAGAAAGTACCTTGAGGCAAATGAAAATGGACACAGAGCATTTCAGAATCCTCAGGATGCAACAAGAGCAATTTTAAGAGGGAAAATTATAGTGATACCAGCTTATATCCAGAAAAGAAATATGTCAATTAAAGAATGTATGTTAATACCTAAAACAACTAAAAAGAAAAAAAGCCCACAAAGCTGTTAGAAAAAGGAAGAAAATAATAAAGATCGGAGCACAATAAATGAAATAAAGGCTAAAAATAAATCAATTAAACTAAGAGCTGTTCCTTTCAAAATATGAAAACTATTAATGAACATTTAGTAAAACTTGTGCAGAAAGCAAGATAGAGAACTCAAATAATTAAAATCAGAAATGCAGGAGAAGTTACAACTAAAATACATCCTAGTGTAGTACACCACAGAAACACAAAGGCTTATAAGAGACAAAATAAAAAAATTATCCACCAACAAAATTGGATAACTTATAAGAATATATACATTCAGAAACATACAACCATTTGAGAGTGAATCAGGAAGAAATAGAAAGTCTAAAAAGACTATTAGTAATGTAATTGAATTAGTAATTAAAAAATTCTCTAAAAAATAAGAGCCAATGGCTTTACAGATGAATTATACCAAATATTTCAAGAAGACTTAATACCTATATCATTCCAAACTATTCCAAAAACAGAAGAGGAAAAAATCCTTCCAAATTCATTCTACAGGGATGCCTGGGGGGCTCAGCAGTTGAGTGTCTGCCTTTGGCTCAAGGTGTGATCCTGTGGTCCTGGGATTGAGTTCTGCATTGGGCTCCCTGTGAGGAGCCTGCTTCTCCCTATGCCTCTGCCTGTGTCTCTGCCTCTCTCTATATGTCTCTATGTCTCTAAAATCTTGAAAAAAATCGTTATGGAAGACCAATATTACCTTGATACCAAAACCATATAGGGACACCACAAAAATGAAACTTGCAGATCAATATCCCTGAGGAACATAGGTGCAAAAATCTGTAAAAAAAAAAAAAAAAATTACAAACCGAATTCAACAATATATTAAAAGAATGATACACAACAGTCAGGTGGGATTTATTCCAGGGTTGTAAAAATGGTTCAATGTCTAAAAATTAATCAACATCATACACAACATTAAGAAAATAAAGGGAAAAATCATATAATTATCTTAATAAATGCAGTAAAAGCATTTGACAAATTCAATATCCATTCATGATAAAAACTCTTAAATACGGGTATAGAGGGAACATTCCTCAAATAACAAAGACATATATGACAAACCCACAGCTAACATCATATTCAATGATAAAAAGCTGAAAGCTTTTCTCTAAGATCAGGAATAAAACAAGAATGTCCACTGTCACCATTTTTATGGAACATAGTACCAGAAATCTTAGACATGGCAATTAGATGAGAAGAAATAAGGTAAGTAAAATTGTCACTAATTGCAAGTGAAATGATACAATATCTAGAAAATCTTAAATTGTCACTAATTGCAAGTGAAATGATACAATATCTAGAAAATCTTCATGAAATAACTATTAGAACTAATAAATTTAGTAAAGTTGGAGGATATAAAGTTAATATACAGAAGTCTCTGTGCTCTTATACAAACTTGTAATTCTTATACAGATAAAAGTATAGTAATTTATACAGATAAACTTGAATAATAATAAACTTATAGAAATTGACACTAAGAGGGATCCCTGGGTGGCACAGCAGTTTGGCGCCTGCCTTTGGCCCAGAGCGCGATCCTGGAGACCGGAGAGCGAGTCCCACGTCGGGCTCCCAGTGCATGGAGCCTGCTTCTCCCTCTGCCTGTGTCTCTGCCTCTCTCTCTCTCTCTCTCTGTGACTATCATAAATAAATAAATAAAAATTTAAAAAAAAGAAATTGACACTAAGAAAACAATCCCATTTATAATTGCATCAAAAAATAAAATGTCTAGGAAGAAATTTATTTTTTTATGATTAAAAAATTTTTTATTACATATTTTTTAAATTGGAGTTCAATTTGCCAACATATAGCATAACACCCAGTGCTCATCCCATCAAGTGCCCCCTCAGTGCCCGTTGCCCAGTCACCTCCACCCCCCGCCCACCTCCCTTTCCACCACCCCTTGTTCATTTCCCAGAGTTAGGAGTCTCTCATGTTCTGTCTCCCTTTTATATTTCCTACTCATTTTTTCTCCTTTCCCCTTTATTCCCTTTCACTATTTTTTATATTCCCTAGCAAGAAATTTAACCAAGGGAGTGAGAGATCTTCACAATAAGCCTCTAAGATATTGATGAAAGAAATTCAAGGTGATACAAATAAATGAAAAGATATGCCATGCTCCTGGATTGGAAGAATATTGTTAAAATGTTCGTGCCACTCAAAACAATCTACAGGTTCAATGTAATCCCTGTCAAAATATCAGTAACATTTTTCACAGAACTAGAAAAAATAATGCAAAAAAATTGTATGAAAGCAAAAATTAGTCCATTAGCCCAAAAAATAATCTGGAGAAAGGAGAGCAGAGCTGGAGGTATCCACACACAAAGTTCAAACTAAGCTCCCAAGCTATAGTAATCAAAATAGTATGGTACTGGCTTAAAAATAGGCATACAGATCAGCAGATTAAAGAGAGAGCCCAGAAATAAATCACATTTATATGATGAATAATCCATGACAAAAGAGGCAAGAATATACAATGGGAAAAAGATAATCTCTTCAATGAATGGTCTTGGGAAATCTGGACAGCTATATGCAAAAGAAAGAAAGTAAGCCACTTGCTTACACCATGTGCAAAAATGAACTCAAAATGGACTAAAAACCTGAATGTAAGATTTGAAATCATAAAACTCCTAAAAGAAACAGGTTTTATACTCTTAGACATATATTTTAGCAATATTTTTTGGTATCTTTCACCTAAGCCAAGAACAACAAAAATAAAATAAACAATTGGGACTAGTCAAGGTAAAAAGCTTTTGCACAACAAAGGAAAATATCAACAAACCTAAAAGGCAGCCTACTGAATGGCAGAAGAATTTACAAGTGATATATTTCTTATAAGGCATTGATATGAAAAATATATTTTTAAAAATTCATATACCTCAATACCAATAAAATCCACAAAGCAAATAATTTGATTAAAAAAATGGGCAGAGGACATGAATAGACTTTTTTTTTTTCCAAAATGACATATGATGGCCAACAGACACATGAAACGATGTTCAACATCAATTACCATCAGGAAAGGCAAACCAAAACCACAATAAAATATTGCCTCATTTCTATCAGAATGGCTAGTATAAAAAAGACAAGAAATAGCAATGGTATGTAGGGATGTAAAGAAAAGCAAATCCCCACACACTGCTGGTTACAATGTAATTTTGGTGAAGCCACTATAGAAAATTGAATGGAAATTCCTGGAAACATTAAAAATAGAAATACATTGTGATCCGGTAATTCCTCTCCTGGGAATTTACCCAAAGAAAACATAAACACTAATTTGAAAAGACAGGTGCACCTCTATGTTTATTGCAGCATCATTTACAATAGCCAAGATATGGTAGCAAACCCAAGTATCTTCAATAGATGAATGGATAAAGAAGTCACAGTATAAATGTACAGTGGAATATTAGTCATAAAAATGAATTTATAGCATTTCTGAGATGGATATATCTAAGGGTTATGATGCTAAATGAAATAAGTTAGAGGAAGTAATACAAATACCATAAGATTTCCTTTATATATAGAATTTTAAAAATAAAAGAAATGACCAAAAATTAGAAGCAGACTTATTAAACAAAGATCAAACTTGTGACCAGAAAGGAGAGAGTTGAGGGGTGAGCAAAATAGGTGAAGGGACTTAAGAGGTACAATCTTTAAGTCATATTGTAAGTCATGGAATAGAAAGTTCAGCAATGACAGTATAATCAATATTATAATAATTTTGGATGATAACAGACAGTAACTAAACTGATTTTGGTGACCATTTTTGATGTATATAAATGTTGAATCATTATGTTGTACACATATTATATTGGTATATTACAATTAATATATTAATATATCACAAATTAATTATATTATAAATTAATATATATGATTATTTAATATATTGTAACAACAAATTAATTGACATAGTCTTATAATTATTAATTATGATATAATTATAATTTATTAGTATATCATAAGTCAATAATACTTTGATTAAAAATAAAACAGTATCTTACTGGTATAAAGGTAGACACATGGACCAATGGAATAGAATAGCCCCAAAATGAATCAATGCATGGACAATCAACTAATATCTGAGAAAGGAGCCAAGGACACTCAATGGAGAAAGGATAGTGTGTTCAACAAATGGTGTTTGGAAAACCGGAGAACACATGGAGAAAAATGAAATTGAAGCCTCAATTTATACCTTTCACAGAAATTAATTCAAATGGATTAAAGACTGAAATAAATCCTGATACCATAAAAATCCTAGAGAAATACCAAGAGAAGGAATTTCTTGACATTGGTCTGGACAATTAAAAAAATGTGGCACTATAAGGGAAGGGAGAAGAAATGTGTGGGAAATATCAGAAAGGGAGACAGAACGTAAAGACTGCTATCTCTGGGAAACGAACTAGGGGTGGTGGAAGGGGAGGAGGGCGGGGGGTGGGAGTGAATGGGTGACGGGCACTGGGGGTTATTCTGTATGTTGGTAAATTGAACACCAATAAAAAATTTAAAAAAAACATGAAAAAAATGTGGCACTAAAAGCACAAACAACAAGAGCAAAAATCAATAAATTGGAGTATATCAAACTAAAAAGCTTATTCATGACATCACCATCACACAAATGGAAGTCATTCTTGACTTTGTTTTCATATACTCAACATATATATACTCAACTCAACAAAGCAAGCAACTATCAATGGACACGATACCACTGAGAAAATCCTTAAATATAGGGGTAAGGTTGAAAGACCCTCTTGAACCACAGAGACCAGAAATGGGCATTAGAAAATAAACAGAAACTGCTACTTGAGGACCACATTTCCACACCCCAGGCTGGCATAGCACTCCACTGAGAGGTTTCCCCTGAGCCTATGGTTCCTACAGTGAGAGGAAAAAAGCTCATGTTGGGCATCCAGCTCCACCAGCATTGTAGGTCATTTATTGGGAGCCCCCACTCCAGTCTTGCTCCAATGAGATTATGCAGGAATATGTAGGATTTACCACTGGGAATGTTATTGATTTAAAAAAATTTTAATTTAAATTCAGTAGTTAACAAATAGTATATTATTAGTTTCAGAGGTAGAGTTCAGTGATCATCAGTTGCATATAACATCCAATGCTCATTAATGCTACTGTGATGGAGAATGGGCAAAGGCCTTGCAACCACCAGTACTCAGATCTTAGCTGACCAAGTTTCAACCTGCACTGCCTAAGTAATATTCACAACCAGCATCTTTGCTCATCTGTAGAATAAAAATGGTGGTGTGGTCTGACCTGGGAACCTAGTGGAGTACATATATGGCTGATTCTGGTCCTTAAATTAGGAGATTTTCTGGTCCTGGAATATGGCCTGCTCGCACTAAGGCAGACTGGCTCATTGTTGAGTATAGCTCCCAGCCTCACCTGATCAGACAGGAAAGCTGTCCGGAACATCTAAAAAGCTGGACAGCTTAGAAACACTGAGCAGTCAGAGATGAGTACATGTGGAGTAACATAGGTAGCACCATTTGGAAAGGGAACTTGGGGACTGGGTCAGTTTGAGTTAAGACCATGGACAAAGACCCTTAGGTTTGGAGTGATTACTCCATTCCATACAGGCAGGGTAGCTGATAGCCCAATCCATTGATGAGTTTAGTTTCTGTGCCCTCTTAAAGAGGAAGCTTGGCTGGGAACACCTACTAGCCTGCTTGGAGCTGGACCTCCCATTCTGCCTAATGCCTGGCCAGAACACCCAAACCCATAACACTTGACAGAGACTACATAAAGCAGAATTGATCATCTGCAGAGCAAAGCCACTGGTACCATTTGGCCAGGGAACTCAGGAAGAAGATTGGCTTGAGTCAAGACCATGAACAAAGACTTCTTGCACTTGGGTTTATCCCCTAGCTCTGCTCATGCAAGGGAGACAATTCATAACCCCACCCAATTGTTCGGTGTAATTCCTACTTTCTCCCAACCAGAAAAGCTAGAAAGATCACCTGGAACTTCTTAATCCAATAATAATTGAGCAGAGAGGACAGCCGGTAGATCTGATCATCTGCAGAGTATAGCCATTGACACTGTTCAACCAGGGAACTTGGGGCATTGTTAACTTTGAGTCAAGAACACAGATAAAGACCTTTTCTGCCCTTGCAGTCAGTTTTCTCATTACTCCTGGGCAAAAAAATTAATTAGTAGTATTGCCCATGGTGAATATAGTCTTCAATTTGGCCAACCGGGGAGCTTAAACAGGACACATAGGAAGCTGTAAAGCTCATCCAACAGCTCTACTTACAGTGTCACTTGAATAGAGAACACAGACCATGGCTTTCTCTGTCTGCAGATCAAGACAAATGGCCCTATCTGGCCATGGAATTTAGTGCACACTCTTGCCTGATTCAGATCTACAAACTAGGAGCCATGCAGTTTTGGGGACTTGTCCTGCTGCTTCACCAGGGAAAGGAAGCTCATTCATAGTCCCACCTCTTGCTGAGTGTAGTACCTAGTCCTGATCATCTAATGAAAATCCAGGTGATTGGGAAGCTTATCCTAAAAGTTGGTTGGGCAGACAATCAAGCCAGCAGTTCTGTTCAGTTGTTTTCAGCCAGTGAACCTCTCTTTATCTCAGAGCTCAGGCAGTGGCCTCACCCCAAAATAATCCTTGATAGCAAGACTTACCTGCTAAACATTTTACATCAGACATGTTCAGCAATACAAGCTGAGCTGACTGGTGAAAAACTGTCTCTACCAAAGTAAAACTGTTAAATCTGGAAGAGGACATCACCTACTATAATGCATAGATAACAATGTAAGTCATCAAGGATCATGAAAAATCTGGTAAACTTGACACAATCAAAGAAAACTAATAAAGCTTAAACAGCTGATCCCAAGAAATGGACATCTACAAGCTATTAGACAAAGAATTAAGAATAATCCCTTTAAAGAAGTTTAGTGAACTGCAAGAACACAGACAACTAAGTAAGAGAGAAAAAAAAAAAGAGAATTTCGACCAAAAAATGGAAAGCATAAAAAAATCCTAGAGATAAAAAAATACTGAAGAATTCAGTATAAAGCTTTGAAAATAAAACTTGTCTATTTAGAAGAAAGAATCAATGAACTACAAGACATTTGAAAATATCCAGGAGCAAAAGGAAAAAATAATGAAAAAGAGCAAAGTCTATGTGACTTATAGGACAATATTTTTTAGAAAACCAATATTCTCGTTATGGGAATTCTAGAAGAGAAAAGGAGACAAAAAAAAGTATTTTCAAAGCAATTATGGTTGGAGAGGGAGGGGCAGGATGGCAGAAGAGTAGGGGTCCTCGACTCATCTGGCACCACAAACTTACCTAGATAACTTTCAAAACATCCTGAAGACCTACAAATTCGACCTGAGACTTAAAGAGAGAACAGCTGGAATGCTATAGAGAAAATTTTTTGCTTCTAACAAGGTAGGAAGGAGAAAAAAATAAAAATAAAAAAGAATAAAGTGAGGGAGGGGAACTGTGACTAGCAGAGCTAAAGCCTCCGGGACAGGAAAGCCCAGCCCTGAGAAGCAGGAACTTTAAAATCTGCTCCAGAGTTTTCCCTGATTGAAAAGTGCTTAGCCAGGAAATTGGGCAGAATCACAGGAGGGGCAGTGAAGCCTCAAGATTCCGGGGGTCACTATTAGAAGAGGGAAAAGCATACAGCAAACCAAGGTCTGATATCAGCAACTGGTTAGAGCACTGCAGCCCTCCGGGGCATTTGGGAGAAACCAGTCAGTTAGGTGGGCCAGCTGCAGAGCTGCCTTTATCCCAGAGGCTGGCAATGGATGGAGGTGGCCGTTTTCCATTCCCTTTGGGGGAGGTGGTCCCCGGGAACACGGGTCAAGTAGCACAGGGTCCTGGATCTCAGGGCTCCCAAGCGGACAAAGCTGGGGATCCTGTGTTCCCTGTGGGACAGGTGGAAGTGGGGAGGGCACAGGAAAGTGAGAACTCTCCTGCCCTGGGGCTCCCCATAAGCTGCGCAGATCAGTGCACCCACGCCTGCCCCCAGGAGCATCTAGGCCAGTGTGGACTGGGAGAATGTGATTAGCTCAACTCCCGAGCTGAAAATCTGGCTGTTGCCATTTTCACCCCCTCCTTGTTCCACCTTGTACCTGGGAGAGGTGGGGCCTCTAGGGAACAAAGGCCTCACAGGATAAACAGCTCACACTGAGCCCTGCACCTGGCAGGGGGGTAGGGCATCTCTGCCCAGTTACACACACCTGAGAATCAGTGCAGCAGACCCCTCCCCCAGAAGAACTGCCAGAAGTACAAGGGAACAGCAAGTTTACTACCAGCAGCACTGAAAGCTCCAGGACTGAGGGAAAATAGTATATTGAACTAAAGGGACCTTTTTTCTTCTTTTTCCATTATGACTCATTTTTATATCAGACAAAAAATTTCCAATATTTTTCTCTTTTCCCACCTTAACTATAATATTTTACCAACTCTTCATTTTTAAGTTTTTTCCTTTTTGACTTTCATATTTCTACAATTTCATGTCTTAGATATATTTTACACTTCTGGATTCCCTTCAACATATTCAATTTAATTTTGGTAGATATATGAGATATGGGTTTTTGTTTTTGTTTTTTTCTGTCTCATTTTATTTTACAATGGTGGAAGTTAGTACTTTCTAACACACCAACAACATACACCTGGAACCAAGTGGAACACTGTGTTGGCTCATTCTGTGAGATTATATTCTCTCTTCCTTCTCATCCTGCCCTCTCCCTCTTTTGTCTTGTTAATGTTTTGGTGGTCAATGTTGGGACTTTAAGTATAGCTGGTTTATATAAATCTGGGTTTGAGCATCTTCTAACATACAGAACAAAATGCACTCAGAATCAAGAGAATCACCCTTTAGGACCTCTCATGTAGACTACATTCTCTCTCCACTACCACTTCCTCACAATCCCCCCCCCCCATTTTCCTACTCTTTACTTTTTCCCCCCCTTTGTTTCTTCTTCTTTCTTTTTGGTTTTTGGATTTTTATTTGTACTACTTTGTTTTAAAATTTGTTTTTCACTTCAGTGGTCCTTTTGTTTTATTTTGTTCTGTTCTTTTTTTTTTTTCTTCTTTTATTTTCTGGTCTCTGACCTCCTTAGAATCATCTAAGGTGACCAATTACTTAGGTCGTAATTGATATTTTTGACTCAGCCTACTCATACAGCCACTCTACACTGGACAAAATGACTAGAAGAAGAATTCACCACAAAAGAAAGAACCAGAAGCAACACTGTCTGCCAGAGTGTTACAGAATTTGGATTTAAATACAATGTCAGAAATTAAATTCAGAAGTACAATTTTAAAGGTATTGGTGGCTCTGGAAAAAAGCATAAAGGACTCTAGAGACTTTGCTACTGCAGAATTGAGATCTAATAAGGCCAAAATTAAAAATAGATTAAATGAGATGTAATCCAAACTGGATGTTCTAATTGCTAGGGTTAATGGGATGGAAGAGTGTGAGTGACATAGAAGACAAGTTGATGGTAAGGAAGGAAGCTGAGGAAAAAAGAGGAAAACAATTAAGAGCCCATGAGGAAAGGCTTAGAGAAATAAATGATAGCCTGAGAAGGAAGAAGATACATCTAATTGGGATTCCAGAAGAGGCTAAGAGAGAGAAAGGACAACAAAGTATATTTGAACAAATCATAGCTGAGAACTTGCCAAATCAGGAGAAGAAAACAGGCATTCAGATCCAAGAGATAGAGACAATCCCCCCCAAAATCAGTCAAAACCATTTAACAGCAAATTTGCAATTTGAAACTTGCAAATTTCAAAGATAAAGAGAAAATTCTTTAAGCAGCTCGAGACAAGAGATTCTTAACTTATAGTGGGAGAAACATCAGTTTACCATTAGACCTCTCCACAGAGACCTGGCAGGCCAGAAAGGTTTGGCAGGATATATTCAGGGTACTAAATGAGAAGAACATGCAGCCAAGAATACTTCATCCAGCAATGCTGTCACTCAGAATAGAAAGAGAGATAAAGAGCTTTCAGGATAGATAGAAACTGAAAGAATATGTGACCACCAAACCAGCTCTGCAAGAAATATTAAGAGGGACCCTGTAAAAGAAAGAAGGCACACACACACACAAAAAACAATTCACAAAAACATGGACTGTGTAGGTAATACCATGACACTAAATTCATATCTTTCAATAGTTACTCTGAATGTGAATGGGCTAAATGAGCCCATCAAAAGACAGAGGATATTGGACTGGATGAAAAAGCAAGACCCATCTATATGCTATCTACAAGAGACTCATTTTATACCTAGGGAAACCTCCAGCCTGAAAATGAAGGGGAGGAGAACCACTTATCATTAAAATGGTCCTATAAAGAAAGCTGGGGTAGCAATCCTCATCAGATAAATTAGAGTTTATACCAAAGACTGTAGTAAGAGATGAAGAGGGACACTATATTATGGTTAAAGGCTCTATCCACACAAGAAGATCTAACAGTCATGAATATTTATGACCTTAATGTGGGATCTGCCAAGTATATCAATTAATAAACAAAGTAAAGAGATACTTAGATAATAATACACTAATAGTAGGACACTTCAACACGACACTCTCAGCAAAAGACAGATACTAAGCAGAACATTAACAAAGAAACAAAGGTCTTGAATGATACACTGGGCTATATAGAATCCACAGATATATACAGAACATTCCATCCAAATGCAACTGAATGTGTATTCTTCTCAAGTGCACATGGAACTTTCTCCAGAATAGACTACATGCTGAGTCACAAATCAAGTCTCAACCGATACCAAAAGATTGGGATTGTCCCCTGCATATTTTCAGACCACAATGCTTTGAAACTGGAACGCAATCACAAGAAGAAATTTGGAAGAAACTCAAACATGTGGAGGTTAAAGAGCATCCTACTAAAAGATGAATGGGGGATCCCTGGGTGGTGCAGCGGTTTGGCGCCTGCCTTTGGCCCAGGGCACGATCCTGAAGACCCAGGATCGAATCCCACGTCGGGCTCCCGGTGCATGGAACCTGCTTCTCCCTCTGCCTGTGTCTCTGCCTCTCTCTCTCTCTCTCTCTCTGTGTGTGTGACTATCATAAATAAATAAAAATTTTTAAAAAAATGAATGGGTCAACCAGGAAATTCGAGAAGAATTAAAAAGATTCATGGAAACTAATGAAAATGAAGATACAACCATTCAAAATCTTTGGGATACAGCAAAAGCATCCCTAAGAGGGAGATACATCGCAATACAAGCATCCCTCAGAAAATTGGGAAAAACTCATATACACAAAGTAATTTCGTACCTAAAGAAATTGGAGAAAGAACAGCAAGTAAAGCCTACACCAAGCAGAAGAAGAGAGATAATAAATATTCAAGTAGAACTCAATGAAATAGAGACCAGAGAACTGTAGAACAGATCAACAAAACTAGGAGCTGGTTCTTTGAAAGAATTAATAACATAGATAAACCCATAGCCAGCCTTATTAAAAATAAAGGAGAAAAGACTCAAATTAATAAAATCATGAACAAAAGAGGAGAGATTGCAACCAATACCAAGGGGAATAAAAAAGATTTTAAAAACGTAGTATGAGCAGCCACATGCCAACAAATTCGGTTATGTAGAAGAAATGAATGCATTTCTGGAAACCCACAAATTACCAAAACTGAAACAAGAAGTAATAGAAAACCTGAACAGGCCAATAACCAGGGAGGAAATTGAAGCAGTCATCAAAAACCTCTCAAGACACAAAAATCCAGGGCCAGATGGCTTCCCAGGTGAATTCTATCAAAAGTTCAAATAAAAAATAATACCTATACTACTAAAACTATTTCAAAGGATAGAAAGGGATGGAATACTTCCAAACTTGTTGAGGAGGCCAGCATCAGCTTGACTCCAAAACCAAAGACCCTACCAAAAAAGAGAATTATAGTCCAATACCGTTGATGTACACAGATGCAAAAATTCTCACCAATATACTAGCCATCAGGATCCAACAATACATTAAGAAAATTATTCACCATGACCAAGTAGGATTTATCCATGGGATGCAAGGGAGGTTCAATATTTGTAAAACAATCAACGTGATAGATCTCATCAATAAGAGAAAAAACAAGAACCATATGATCCTCTCAATAGATACAGAGAATGCATTTGACAAAAGACAGCATCCATTCCTGATAAAAACGTTTCAAAGTGTAGGGATAGAGGGAACATTCCTCAGCATCCTAAAAGCCATCTACAAAAAGACCACAGCAAATATCATTCCCAATGGAGAAAAACTGAGAGCCTTTCCCCTGAGATCAGGAACATGACAGGGATGTCCACTCTCACCACAGTTATTCACTATTGTACTAGAAGTCCTAGCCTCAGCAATCAGACAACAAAAAGAAATAAAAGGCATTCATATTGGCAAAGAAGAAGTCAAACTCTCCCTCTTTGCAGATGACATGATACTGTACATAGAAAGCCCAAAAGACTCCATCCCAAGATTGCGAGAACTCAAAAACAATTCGGCAATGTTTCAGGATACAAAAGCAATGCCCAGAAATCAGTGGCATTTCCATATGCTAACAAAGAGACTGAAGAAAGAGAAATTAAGGAATCAATCCCATTTACAACTGCACCCAAAACCATAAGATACCTAGGATTAAACCTAACCAAAGAGGTAAATGATCTACACTCTCAAAACTACAGAACACTTCTGAATGAAATTGAGGAAGATGTAAAGAGATGGGAAAATCATTCCATTCTCATGGATTTGAAGAATAAATATTGTGAAAATGTCTATGCTGCCCAGGGCAATTTACACGTTCAGTGCAATCTCTACCAAAATGCCACGGACTTTCTTCACAGAATTGGAGCAAATAATCTCAAGATCTGTACTGAATCAGAAAAGACCCCAGATAGCAAGAGGAATATTGAAGAAGAAAACCAATGCTGGGGGCATCACAATGCTGGATTTCAAACTGTATTACAAAGCTGTGATCATCAAGAAAGTGGTACTGGCACAAAAACAGACACATAGATCAATGGAACAGAATAGAGAATCCAGCAATGGACCCTCAAGTCTGTGGTCAACTAACATTTGACAAAGTGGGAAAGAATATCCACTGGACAAAGGACGGTCTATTCAATAAATGGTGTTGGGAAAATGTGAGACAAGAATCCATCAAAATCCTAGAGGAGAACACAGGCAACACCCTTTTTGAACTTGGCCACAGAAACTTCTTGCAAGATACATCTATGAAAGCAAAGGGAAACAAAAGCAAAAAACGAACTCTTGGGACTTCATCAAGATAAAAAGCTTCTACACAGTAAAAGAAACAGTCAACAAAACTAAAAGACAACCTACAGAATGGGAGCAGATATTTGCAAATGACATATCAGATAAAAGGTTAGTATCCAAGATCTATAACAAACTTATTAAACTCAACATCCAAGACACAAACAATCCAATCATGAAATGGGCAAAAGACATGAACAGAAATTTCACAGGGGAAGACATAGACATGGCCAACAAGCACATGAGAAAATGCTCCACGTCCCTTGCCATCAGGGAAATACAGATCAATAGCACAATAAGATACCACCTCACACCAGTAAGAATGGTGAACATTAACAAGATGGGAAACCACAAATGTTGGAGAGGATGTGGAGAAAGGGGAACCCTCTTGCACTGTAGTGGGAATGTGAACTAGTGCAGCCACTCTGGAAAACTGTGTGGAGGTTCCTCAAAGAGTTAAAAACAGAGCTACCCTATGACCCAGCAATTGCACTGCTGGGGAATTACCCCAAAGATACAGATGTAGTAAAAGACCGAGACACCTGCACCCCGATGTTTATAGCAGCAATGTCCACAATAGACAAACTGTGGAAGGAGCCTCGGTGTCCAACAAAAGATGAATGGATAGAGAAGATGTCATATATAATATATATATAATATGTATAACTGGAGGATATTATGATGAGTGAAGTAAGTCAATTGGAGAAGGACAAACATTATAGGGTTTCATTCATTCAGGGAATATAAAAAAATAGGGAAAGGAATAAAGGCGAAAGGAGAGAAAATACTGGGAAATATCAGAAAGGGTGACAGAATATGAGAGACTCCTAACTCTGGGAAACGAAGAAGGGGTAGTGGAAGGGGTGATGGGCCGTGGGATGGGGTGACTGGGTGGTGGGCACTGAGGGGGCACTTGACAGGATGAGCGCTGAGTGTTATACTATATTTGGCAAATCGAACTCCAATAAGAAAAATACAAAAAAGAAAGAAAGGACAATAGCATCATAAAAGCATAAGATAGTAGTGAAAACTTCCTGGTATTGTGCATTTGCTGTAAAAATTAAATTCTTTAATTATGATAATTGCTGCATGCTTACATCTCTCCATGTAAAATTAAAAAAAAAACAAATGTAGCAAAAATAACCACAACACATTAATCTGTTATAGGATATACAATATAAAAACAAATTGTGACTTGTAACATCAATAAAATGTGAGGAGAAGGAGAAATCTAAAGGTTATGAATGCTTTTGAGGTTGTTTAAAATAAGATATTACAATGTTATATAAACCTCACAGTAACTGTGAGATAAAACATTTGGTGTCTACCTCTGGTTCCTGGCACAGAGATCATGAAACCCTTCTTACTTCCTATTTTCTGTTGTACAGAGGCAATTTTGGGTGGGCTCCTGGATAACTTTTGCATGAGGGCTGGTCACTGGAATAAAAAGCCATGGTTAGAAGCTAGGAATTTTATTTTCCTCCCCTATCCCTCATTCTTTTCTCTTGAGAAGGGATAAGGTATGAAAATGAAGTTAATAATCAATCACAGAAGCTTCTGTGCTTCTGTGATCCTTCAGGATCTCACCCTTTGTAACCCTTCATCTGGCTGTTCATCTGTACCCTTTAAGTTATCCTTTAATAACCTGGTAAATATAAGTGTTCTCCTGAGTTCTAGGAGCTATTCTAGCATATTAAGCAAACCTGAGATGTTAGCAATGGGAACTTGTAGTCAAGTCACACAGCATTTACAGGAAACATGGGACAGAGAATAAGGTAACAGCAGATATGAACAATACTGTAGACAAAATGAACCTAAGAGACATTTACAAAACATTCCCTGACACCAACAGAATATACATTTTTTCTAGTACACAGGGAATACTTTCTAGGATAGACCATATGTTATACCACATAACAAGTCTTAGCAATTTTAAAAAGATTAAATCATATCAAGTACCTTCTCTGATCACAATGGTATGAAATTTGAAAGCAAGAAGGAAAATGTGAAAATTCATACACACATGGAAATTAAACATCTCCTAAACAATCAATGGATCAAAGAAGACATTAAAGTGTCATTTAAAAATAACTTGAGACAAAACAAAATAGGAAATAAAACACAACAAATCTAACAGGATGTGGCAAAAGTCTCTAAGAAGTTTACAGCAATAAACATCTACATTAAGAAATGAGAAGTCAAACATAGTAACTCTATACCTCAAGGAAACAGAAAAAAGACAAACTGAGGCCAAAGTTAGCAAAAAACTAAAGATTGGAGTAGAAAAAAATGAAATACAGAAACAATAAAAATTAACCAAACAGTTCATTTTTGCAAGGATGAACAGAATGACAAAATGTTAGCTAAACCAAATAGAAAAAAAAGAAAGAACCCAAATCAACAATTATAAATGAAACAGTAGACATTACAACTGATTCTACAGAAATAAAAATCCAATATGAACAACTATGCCAACAAACTGGACAACCTAAATGAATTGGAAAAATTCTTAGAAATACAACCTCCATGACTGAATCAGGAAAAAAATAGAAAATCTGAACAGACTACTAATAGTAATCAGATGGAATCAGTAATTAAAAATTTCTCAATAAAGAAAAGCCTAGGATAAAATTGTGAACCTTCTCTAATATTTAAAGAAGAATAAACACCAATCTTTGTTAAACTCTTCAAAAATCATGCAGAAGGAAAAACTTGCAAACTCATTTTACAAAACCAGCATTATTGATATCAAAGCTGAGAAAGGTCACCAAAAGTAAAGTACATTACAGGCTAATATCTATAGTGAATACCAAACTGAATTCAACAGCATGTTACAGAGATCAATCATTCACCATGATGAAGTGGGATTTATCCCTGAGAGACAAGAATTGTTCAACGTGCACAAAGTCAACATGATATATCACATTAGCAGAATGAAAGAGAAATTCATGTATTTATCCCAAGAGTTGAAGAAAAAGCATCTGACAAGATTGAAAATCACTTTATGGTAAAAACTCTTAACAAATTAGATATAGAAACTCACATAATACAAACCATATATAACTAATCCACAGCAAATATCACATTCAATGGTGAAAAAATGATTTTTTTTAAAGAATAGAACAAGAGAGAACTCTGGCCAGGGTGATTCAACATAGTACAGAAAGTCCCTGCTAGACTGATCTGGCAAGAAAAGAAATAAATAAAAGGCATCAGAATTGGGAAGGAGGAAAATGTTTTCTCTATTTGTAAATGACATGATTTTATATATAAAATATTCTACTCTCCACAAAAAATTGTTAAATCAACAAACTCTATTGAAATTGGATGACAAAATTAACAAAATTTACATACAAATTAAATAACAGAATTAATGTACTAACAATAAATTTTCTGAAAAATAAAGGAAAATATTCCATTTACAATATTATTATTATTCAAAAATAATAAAATACTTAGGAATAATTTTAACCAAGGAGGTAGAAATAAAAGTACAAAACATTGTAAAAGTACAAAACATTAGTGAAAGAAATCAAAGACACAAAGAGGTATCTATTTTCATAGATTAGAAGATTTATTATTCTTAAAATGTACATTATATCCAAAGCCAATACATTCAATGCAATCCCTATCAAGATCCCAATTTTTTTTTTACAGAAGTAGAAAAAAATTCCTAAAATGTATATGGAGTCACAAAAGACACACATAACCAAAACAAT
Source organism: Canis aureus (assembly GCF_053574225.1). NCBI lineage: Eukaryota > Metazoa > Chordata > Mammalia > Carnivora > Canidae > Canis > Canis aureus. Next base: position 8,035,084 of record NC_135647.1, read on the forward strand.
CCTGAGAAAGAACAAAGCTGGAGGTATAACACATCCTGATTTAGCCTATAGTATAAGGTTATAGTATTTAAAACAGTAGAGCACTGGCATAAAATTAAATAATGACCAATGGAACAGAATAGAGAACCCAGAAATATTCCCATGTATACATGGTAAACTAACATTTGACAAGGGAGCCCAACATACTCAATGGAAAAGGAGAGTCTCTTCTGAATGGTGCTGAGAAAATCAGATACTCACATTTAAAAGAATTAAAGACCCTTAGTTCATACCACTCATAAAAATTAACTCAAAATGAATTAAAGACTTTATAGACAGGAAGCCATAAATATCGTTGAGGAAATCAGGAAAAAATGTTCCTTAATCTGGTCTTGGAAATGATTTTTTGGATGACATTCAAAGCACAAACAACAAAACAATAAACAAGTGGGACTACATCAAACTAAAAAGCTGCTGTACAGAAATAGAAATAATCAACAAAATGAAAAAAAAACTACTTAATGAAATGGGAAAATATTTGTAGGCCATATATTTGATGAGGGGTTAATATCTATAAAGACATACAATTTAATAGCAATATAACAAATAGTGCAACTTAAAAATAGGCAAAAAACCTGAATAATAATTTTCCCAAAAAACATATAAAGTGGCCAATGGGTATATGAAAAGGTACTCAACATCACTGATCAATAAGGAAATCCAAATCAAAACTACAATGATGTCATCTCATGACGCTTAGAATGGCCATTATTAAAGACCATAGCTATCACATGCTGGTGAAGATGTAGAAAAAGAAAATTCTTGTACACTGTTGGTAAGATTATAAATTGATACTGCCACTGTGGGAAACAATATGGAAGTTCCTCAAGAAATTAAAAATGGACTCACTATATGATTTCTCAATTTAACTTCTGGGAATATATCTGAAGGAAACATACTATGTTGAGAACATATCCACACTCCCATGTCCTGAGCAGCATTATTTATGATAGTAAAGACACTGGAACAACCAAGTGTTCATCAACAGATGAATAGATAAATAAGTTGTGATACAAACACACACACACACACAATCATACATGTAATGGACTATTACTCGGTCAGAAAGAAGGAAATCTGACCTTTATGAAAACATGGATGAACTATAAAGACATTGTGTTAAGGCAAATAAGTTAGAGGTAGACAAATACAGTATGATCTCACTTATATGTGCAATCTAAAAAACAAGCATAAAAAAAAAAAAACAAGCATCAGTCGACAGACACTTGGGCTGTTTCCCTAATTTGCCTATTGTAGATAATGCTGCTATAAACATTGGGGTGCATGTATCCCTTTGAGTTAGTATTTTTGTATCCTTTGGGTAAATACCTAGTAGTGCAACTGCTGGCTCACAGGGTAGTTCTATTTTTAACTTTTTGAACAACCTCCATACTGTTTTCCAGAGTGGCTGCACCAGTTAGCATTCCCACCAATAGTTCAAGAGGATTCCCCCTTCTCCACATCCTCATCAACACCTATTGTTTCTTGTTTTTTATTCTAGCCATTCTGAGAGGTATGAGGTGATATCTGATTGTATTTGCATTTCCCTGATGATGAGTAATGTTAACACCTTTTTGTGTGTTTGTTGGCTATCTGTATGTCTTCCATACTGTATTTTTACTAAAACTTAAATAAAAACAAAAATAAATGCTCTTCCACTAGAAAAATAATAAAAAAGCAAACAAAAAACTTGAAAGCCAAAATAATAAAAAAAGAATTCAGATCTATGGTTAACAGAAGTGAAAAATTATAGGAGGGAGAATTGGATGAATGTGGTCAGAAGGTAAAATACAAGTATTAAAGATGTATTGTAGGACATGATGAATAATTAACGCTGCTATATGGTATATTTGGAAATGGTTAAGGGAATACCTCCCTGCCCCCCCCCCACTCAGAGTTCTAACAACAAGGGGGAAAAAAAAAGTTTTCTTCTGTTTTTTTTTTTTTTTGTATCTATATGAGATGATGGATGTTAACTACGTTTGTTATAATTACCTCACAATATATGTAAGTCAAATCATAATATACACCTTAAACTTTGGTGCTGTAAACGAATTATAACTCATTAAAAGTGGGAAAACATCTTCCTCAGAGCAAAATCAAGAAAAAATTAAAGAGGTTCAGGCAACATATTTGAGTGGGAGCATCCTGAGTTAATCCTGTCTCACAGACACTGTTAAAACAGCTACTCTATGCTCTGCAACTAACACTAAGAATGGCCTGAAAATTGGCATAATAAACCATCCACAGTTAATTGAGACAGAGGCCACATCAAAAAGGGGAGGAGGCATGGAGGTGTGGTTGGAAACCAAACCTCTGCCAAGACTAATAAATGTGAGGGATGCTCCAAGCACAGAAAAGTGAGAGGCACCCAAGGTGATGGGGCCCACACTGGAAAGATATTCTCTCCAGGCACTTTAAAAACCAGTGGGGCTTAATTCCAAATACATTAATAATCAGTGGGCTTAACTCTGGGACAACTGGAGGGCAATAAGAAACAAAGTCCTCACCCATAACAGGCCAGTATAAATAACTGGGCTGAAGACACAGCACAGAAGCAGTAGCTTGAAAAGCACCTTGGGTATGCATGAAGATTTATTTATAAGCTCAGAATGTTTATGAAGGGCCAAGTATATTCAGGAGATTGTTCTAATAACAAAAATTCTATCAGGGACCATTTCTCTTCCCCTCCCAAGCTTAGATAGCCAGACACTTGTGGGAGCCAGCATGAACACTATCTTGCTAGCACCACATGCCCTGATCCCACATTCCTCTGCAAGCCTAACACATCCAACCTACCTGTCTCATTAGACATCCCTTCAAAGTGACTACTTCCTCATCACACCATATAAGCAACCCTGGCAGGGATCAGTGCTACTCCAAGTAGCTCCACCCTGAAGAAAGAGGGAGATACTCCCCCGTACTAACACACCTGGTTACAGAAGCAGAGCCTTTTGCTGGCTGTGCAGGAAAAAAAAGCTCTACCACTTGGTGTGCATGCATCTGTGATAGAGAGGTAACTACAGACATCTACTCTGTCAGCCCTGCCCTGCAACAAATACCTCTCAGTTGGCCTCATGGGGAGAAAGATCTGCTGTTTGTTTTGCCACAAAACTGTTGCACATAGGCTGACTGCATACAACTAGACTGAGACCTGACCCCACATACCTACAAACCTTCTGTGGCCTCAGAAGGCCCATCAATAGTACAGACACCAAACCCTGCCCAGTGGATCCACAGCAGGCAATGCAGGTCACTGTAGTTGACTGAGCTGAAGAAAAATACAGCCTCAGCTACAATAGGAAGGCACACACAACCTGTACAGATGACACCCCTGAAGTGCCTTGTTCTGGTGATCAGAGCATCAGAAGATTTGTTTTACATAAGGGCACTACTTTTATGACTAAGAGGCATAGTTGACTTCCTGAATACATAGAAACAAAAAAACAGAGTTAAACAAAATGAGAAGACAGATGAATATGTCCCAAATATAGGAACATGACAAAGTCACAGCAAAAGAGCTCAATGAAATGGAGATAGAAATATGCCTGACAAAAAATTCAAGTAATGGTCATAAAGATATAGTTATCAGATATCCTTATAACCATTACTTGGTCATATGACCATTACTTTTCTCACTGAACTTGAGAAAGAAGTGGAAGACCTCCAATAAGAACTAAGAATTCCAACAAAGAGATAGAAAATATAAAGAATCAGAGATCAGATTCAATAGCTGAAATAAAAAATACAGTAGAGAGGATAAGTAGCAGATTAGAGGATACAAAAAAACAGGTCAGTGATCTGGAAATTAGGGTAATGAAAAGCAGCCAAGCTAAACAGAAAAAAAAATAATAAAAAATGAGAATAGGTTAAGGGAACTCAGTGAAATCATGAAGTATAATAACATTTGCAATATAAGGATCCCAGAAGAAGAAAAAGGTATGGGGGCAGAAATCTTATTTGAAGAAATAACAGTTGAAAACTTTCAAATTCTGAGGAAGAAAGGCATCCTGGTCCAGAAAGAACAGAGTACAAAGTAAGATAAATATAAGAAGTTCCATATCAAGGCACATAATAATTAAAATGGCAAAAATCAGAGATAAAGAGAGAAACCTAAAAGCAAGAGAGAAGAAAACAGTTGCACAAAAGGAAAACCTCATAAGGCTTCTTCCTGCTGATCTTTAACAGAAACTTTGTGGGCCAGAAAAATGGCATAATCTATTCGAAGTACTGAAAAAAACCAAACAAATCCTGAAACCAAGAACACTCAATAAGGTTATCATTCAGAATTGGAGAGATAAAAAATTTTCAGATAAATAAAAGGTAAGGAAATTCATCAGTAAATTAGCCTCACCAGAAATGCCAAAAAGAATTCTTTGAGTGGGAAGAAAATGTCATAACCAAATAAATAAATAAATAAATAAATAAATAAATAAATAAATAAATAGAAAAAATTACAGCAAAGGCTTACATATAGTAAAGATAGTAGATTAATCACTTACAAGGATAGAATACAGATTAAAACACAAGAGTAGTAAAATTATTCATACCTACAATAACTATTCAAGGGATACATAGAATTAAAAAAATGAATAACACGACATCCTATACATAAAATGTAAAGAGAGGAGGCAAAAATTTGTATACGTAGAATGTGTTTAAACTTAAGCAACTGTCAGCTGTAAAAAAGTTTTTATTTTAATTTTTTAATTTAAGCATAGAATTACCGTAACCAGCAATTCATTTTTTTTAAGATTTTATTTATTCATGAGAGACAGAGAGAGAGAGAGAGAGAGAGAGAGAGAGAGGCAGAGACACAGGCAGAGGGAGAAAGAAACAGGCTCCATGCAGGGAGCCCAGTGTGGGACTTGATCCCAAGACTCCAGGATCACGTCCTGGGCAGAAGGCAGGCACTAAACCGCTGAGCCACCCAGGGACCTTCCCTGTCAACTTAATATAGACTGCTATACACATAGAGTGTTATATATGAACCCAATGGTAACCAAAAACAAAAACGTAGGATACATACACAAAAAAGTAAGGGATACAGCACTAAATAAAGACATCAAATTTAACAGAAAATAAAGACATCCAATCACAAAGGAAGTGCAATTGCTGAGCTAGAGAGTATTATGCTAGGCAAAATAAGTCAGTCAGAGAAAGATAAATATATTATCTCATATATGGAATTTAAGAAACAAATGAGCAAAGGGAACAAAGTAGAGAGAGGCAGACTCTGAAGTATAGAGAACAAACTGATGGTTACCAGAATGGAGGTGGGTGGGAGAATGGGATAAATAGGTGATGGGGATGAAGGAGGGCACTTATTCTGATGAGCTCTGGTTGTTTTATTGAAGTACTTAATTACTGTATTATACATCTGAAACTAATATTACACTAATATTAACTAACTGGAATTTATTTTATTAAAAAAAATTTTTTTTTTTATTTATGATAGTCACACACACAGAGAGAGAGAGAGGCAGAGACATAGACAGAGGGAGAAGCAGGCTCCATGCACCGGGAGCCCGACGTGGGATTCCATCCAGGTCTCCAGGATCGCGCCCTGGGCCAAAGGCAGGCACCAAACCGCTGCGCCACCCAGGGATCCTAACTAACTGGAATTTAAATAAAAACTTAACGCATTATTTTGAAAAGTGGTAAATAAAAGGGATGAATCAAATAACAACAAAAAAACCCCAACAACCAGAAAACAATGAAAAAAATGACACTAAATAAATACCTATTAATAATTAGTTTAAATGTAAATGGACTAAATGCTCCAATCAGAATTCATAGGGTGATTAAATGCATGGAAAAACAAAAATCCATCTACTGGTTGCCTACAGGCGATTTACTTCAGATCTAAAGACACATACAGACTGAAGTGAGGGTTGGATAAATATATACCATGCAAGTCAAAGCAAGAAACAAAACAAAACAAACTGAAGTAATACTTACATATTAGACAAAATAAAATTTAAAACAAAAAATGTAGCAAGAGACAAAGAACGGCATTACATACTGATAAAGGGATTAATCCAACAAGATGATATAAGAAGTGTAAATGCCTATATGCCCAACATAGGGGCATATACATATATAAAGCAAATATAAACAGACATAAAGGGAGAAATTGATAGTAATACAATAATAGGGGGGACTTTCACTTCCCACTTATATCAATGGAGATATCACCCAACAGAAAAATCAACAGTGCCTTTGAATGACACACTAGACCAGATGGTCTTAAGATGTATACAGAACACTGCATCCAAAAACAGAATATGTACTCTTTTCAAGTGCACATGGAAAGTTTTACAGGATAGATTACATATTAGGCAATAAAACAAGACTCAATAAACTTCAGAACATTGAAATCATATTAGCATATCTTCTGGCCACAATTGTATAAAACTAGAAATAAGTTACATGAAAAAAATTGAAAACATAAATGTGGAGTCTATAATCTTTTTTTCATCAGAATGGCTTGAAAGTAGACATCAGTTACAAGAAAAAAATTTGGAAAGAACACACATACATGGAGGCTAAACAACAAGCTACGAAACAATAAATGGTTCAACCAAGAAATGAGTGAGAAAAAAAACATGGAGACAAATGAAAATGAAAGGCAATGGTTCAAAATCTTTGGGACATAGCAAAAGCAGCTTTAAAAGAGACATTTATAGCAATACAGGCATATCTCAAGAAATAAGAAGAACCTCAAGCAACCTAGCCTTACACCTAAAGGAAGTAGAAAAAAGAACAAAGACTAAAGATAGAAAGGAAAAAATAATAACTAGAGCAGAAATAAATCGAGACTAAAAAACAATAGAAAAGATTATTAAAAGGAAGAGCTGTTTTTTTCTTTTTTCTTTTTCTTTTAAATTGATACTTCATTAGACTCATCAAGAAAAAAAGAGAAGGCTCAAATAAAGTTAGAAATTAAAAGGAGAAATAACCAACAAAGAACTAGAAAGGATTAGAAGAGAATATTATGAAAAATTATGTCTCAACAGATTGGACAACCCTGAAGAAACAGTGTTTCTTTTTTTCCCCCCATTTCTTGAAACAGGATTTTTATTTTTATTTTTTTAACTTTTTTTATTGGAGTTCAATTTGCCAACATTTAACATAACACCCAGTGCTCATCCCACCAAGTGCCCCCCCTCAGTGCCCATCACCCAGTCACCCCAACCCCCTGCCCACCCCCCTTTCCACTACCCCTTGTTCATTTCCCAGAGTTAGCAGTTTCTCATGTCACCCTCACTGATATTTTCACTTATTTTCTCTTCATTCCCTTTATTCCCTTTCACTATTTTTTATATTCCCCAAATGAATGAGACCATACAATGTTTGTCCTTTTCCGATTGACTTTTTTCATTCAGCATAATACCCTCCAGTTCCATCCATGTCGAGGCAAATGGGGTGGGTATTTGTTGTTCCTAACAGCTGAGTAATATTCCATTGTATACATAGACCACATCTTTATCCATTCATCTTGTGATGGACACTGAGGCTCCTTCCACAGTTTGGCTATTGTGGACATTGCTGCTATAAACATTGGGGTGCAGGTGTCCTGGCATTTCAAGCATCTGCATCTTTGGGGTAAATCTCCAGCAGTGCAATTGCTGGGTCGTAGGGCAGATCTATTTTTAACTCTTTGAGGAACCTCTACACAGTTTTCCAGAGTGGCCGCACCAGTTCACATTCCCACCAACAGTGCAAGAGGGTTCCCCTTTCTCCGCATCCTCTCCAACATTTGTTGTTTCCCGTATGGTTAATGTTCACCATTCTCACTTGTGTGAAGTGGTATCTCATTGTGGTTTTGATTTGTATTTCCCTGATGGCAAGTGATGCAGAGCATTTTCTCATGTGTTTGTTGGCTATGTCTATGTCTTCCTCTGTGAGATTTCTGCTCATCTGTTCATGTCTTTTGCCTATTTCATGATTAGATTGTTTGTGTCTTGGATGTTGAGTTTAATAAGTTCTTTATAGATCTTGGATACTAGCCTTTTATCTGATATGTCATTTGCAAATATCTTCTCCCATTCTGTAGGTTGTCTTTTAGTTTTGTTGACTGTTTCTTTTACTGTGTAGAAGCTTTTTATCTTGATGAAGTCCCAAGAGTTCATTTTCGCTTTTGTTTTCCTTGCCTTCATGGATGTATCTTGCAAGAAGTTGCTGTGGCCAAGTTCAAAAAGGGTGTTGCCTGTATTCTCCTCTAGGATTTTGATGGATTCTTGTCTCACATTTAGATCTTTCATCCATTTTGAGTTTATCTTTGTGTGTGGTGTAAGAGAATGGTTGAATTTCATTCTTCTGCCCATGGATGTCCAATTTTCCCAGCACCATTTATTGAAGAGACCGTCTTTTTTCCAGTGGATAGTCTTTCCTGCTTTGTCGAATGTTAGTTGGCCATAAAGTTGAGGGCTCACTTCTGAATTCTCTATTCTAGAAACAGTGTTTCTAAAACTAAACCAGGAAGAAATAACAATTTGAACAGACCAATTACTAGTAATGAATTAGAATCACTAATAAAACTCCCCCAAAATGGAAAGGTTCAGGATCAGACAACTTCACAAGTTAATTATACCAAACATGTAAAGAGTTAATACATTTTTTATTCTCAAACTATTCCAAAATATAGGAGTGGAAGGAAAAAGTCTAAATTCATTTTACAAGGCCAGCATTACCATCCTACCAAAAACCAGAAAAAAAAACACAATAAAAAATATATAGGCTGATATCTATGAAGCTATAGTTGCAAAAAACCTGAACAAAACATTAGCAAACTAAATTCAACAACATATTAAAAAACTATTCACCACAATCAAGTAAGATTCCAGGGATTCAAGAATGGTTTAAAATTTGCAAGTCAATCAATGTGATATATCAAATTAACAAGAGGAAGGATTAAAAAACCTTGTTATGATCATCTTTAGATGCAGAAAATGCATTCAACAAAATACAACATCCATTCATAATAAAAACTCTCAATGAAGTGGGTTTAGAATGAACAAACCTCAATATAATGAAGAACGTATACGAAAACTTTACAGCTAGTATCACACTCAATGGTGAAAAATGGAAAGCTTGGTTTCTCTAAAATTAGGAGCAAGACAGAATGTGCACCCCTACCACTTTAATTCAGCCTATTACCAAAAGTCCTCCTGCAACAATCAGACTAGAAGGCATCCAAATTGGTAGAGAAAAAGTAAAAGCATCACTAGCTGCAGATTACAGCATAATAGGTATAAAAACCCTAAATATTCCACCAAAAACTATTAGAACTAATAAATAACCTTAGTAAAGTTTCAGGATACAAAATTGAAGAAATATGTTGTATTTCTATATACTAAAAACAAAGCAGCAGAAAGAGAAATTAAAAATACAATTCCACTTAAAATTACACCAAAAAGAATAGAATACCTAGCAATAAACTTTTTTTTGATATTTTTTTTATTTATTTATGACGGTCACACACACAGAGAGAGAGAGAGAGAGGCAGAGACACAGGCAGAGGGAGAAGCAGGCTCCATGCACCGAGAGCCTGACGTGGGATTCGATCCCGGGTCTCCAGGATCGTGCCCTGGGCCAAAGGCAGGCGCCAAACCGCTGCGCCACCCAGGGATCCCCCTAGCAATAAACTTAATGAAGAGGATGAAAGATCTATACTCTGAAAGCTATAAAGCACTGACAAAATAAATTGAAGATGAAAGACTAATTGAAAAGTAAAACACTGTGAATATAATCTCTAATATTGTAATAACATTGCTTGGTGAAAGATAGTAGCTTCATTTATTAAGGTGAGTGCTGAGTAATGTATAGGATGTTGAATAAATATGTTGTACACCTGAAACTAATAAAATATTCCATTAATTATACTTCAAGAAAAAATATAAACAAAATAAAAAGAGAAAGCTCAAATAAAATGAGAAATTAAGAAGTTACAACCTAGCATAGAATGAAAATGATTCTAATACTATAAAAAATTATATGCAAACACACAAGGTAACTAATGGATAGATTTCTAGAATCATACAATCCTCCAAGGCTACATCAGAAATAAAGAAGAAATATGAACAGACTGATTACAAAACTGAATTGTAATTTTAAAAAGTTCTGAAGAAACAAAAGTCTAGGACCAGATGGCTTCATAGGTAAATAAATTCTACCAAACTACAGAAGAGCTGAGGGAGAGGGAGAATCACAGAGTAAGGGAATCCTGAAATCATCTCATCCCACAGACACACCAAGGCAACAACATGTATTACAACTCACTCTGAAAATGATTTGAATCCTGTCAGAACAAATCTTCTACCGATAATTATAGAGAGAAAGACTCCTAAAAAAGGGTAGGAGGGGCAGATATCTGGACATGTAGCAAATTCCCAGATTGACTAATCATAAATAGAAGAGACATCACAAGCGCAGAAGAACAAAGGGACCAGACACCACACTGGGCACCCCTGACCCTGGGGACCTGTACGAAAGATGAGTCCCCATGTCTGGCTTTGAAAATCAGCAGAGCTTAACTCTGGAAGAGCTGAAGGGTTATAGGAAAGCAAGTCTCTTCTCGTGAAGAGCCAGCATGCTAAATAACTGCACGAGACACAGCATAGAAGCAGTAGTTTGAAAAGTACCTAGAGTATACATAAAGGAGATTTATTGACTAATTTATCACATGTGCCTGGGGGTAGGGAACTGTAGATTTCTCCAGGAACAAAAGTACTGGTGTCATGTTTCTTTCTTTCTTTCTTTTTTTTTTTCATTTAAAAGATTATTTTATTATTTTATTTTTTTATAAATTTATTTTTTATTGGTGTTCAATTTGCCAACATATAGAATAACACCCAGTGCTCATCCCATCAAGTGCCCCCCTCAGTGTCCGTCACCCAGTAACCCCCAACCCCCCCCTCCCGCCCACCTCCCTTTCCACCACCCCTAGTTCGTTTCCCAGAGTTAGGAGTCTCATGTTCTGTCTCCCTTTCTGATATTTCCCACTCATTTTTTCTCCTTTCCCCTTTATTCCTTTTCATTATTTTTATATTCCCCAAATGAATGAGACCATATAATGTTTGTCCTTCTCCGATTGACTTATTTCACTCAGCTTAATACCCTCCAGTTCCATCCATGTTGAAGCAAATGGTGGGTATTTATCGTTTCTAATGGCTGAGTAATATTCCATTGTATACATAAACCACATCTTCTTTATTCATTCATCTTTCAATGGACACAGAGGCTCCTTCCACAGTTTGGCTATTGTGTATATTGCTGCTATAAACATCGGGGTGCAGGTGTCCCGGTGTTTCACTGCATCAGTATCTTTGGGATAAATCCCCACACAGTGCAATTGCTAGGTCATAGGGCAGATCTATTTTTAACTCTTTGAGGAACCTCCTGGTGTCATTTTTCTATCCCTCCCACAGATGAAACAGCCAGACACTTGTGGGAACCAAATGTAATAATCTCCATCTACCTTGCTAGTAGCACGTCCTCTGTCTCTGTGTTCGCCTGTGAACATACCCTGCATGAAACAATCAAAAGTAGGTTCCTATACTACTAAACCCAGCAGGCAGTGCTGGACAGGACCAGTGCCATTACAAAGTGACTCCTGCCTGGGGAAAAGGAAAGCTAACCCTACACACTAGTGCTCCCGCTGTTCTTGCAGAAAATGCCTCTCAGCTGGCTGTTCAGGAAGCAAATCCTGTCCATCAGTGTGCCTACTGCTCAGCAGTAGATAATCACAGCCAGCAAGGCTGATGATGGCCAACGTCACCCATAAGGTTGTCTGCAGCAGCTGCAGTAGTGTCTCCCAGATGTTCAGAAGATGAAACAGGTCTTCCCAGAAGTTCAGAAGATGAAACAGGCCTTTGCAGTCAGTTAGAAGGCCAGCCCTACTCATCAGTGTTATTACAACTATACTTTACCACTCAAGATGGTGCATGCAGCCTGCACAGGGGACACCCCCAGAGCACCCTGGTGACCAGGGGCATTGTGCTACAGGTCACCACAGGACCCCCTTAAACAAGGCCACTACTTCCAAGACAAAGTGGTGTTGCTGACTTAATACATAAAAACAACCATAGAGACAAAATGAGGACATAGTGAAACATGTTCCAAATAACAGAACAAGATTAAATCACAGGAAAAGTTAAACAAAATGGAGATAAGTAATATGCTTGATAAAGAATTCAAAATAATGGTCATAAAAATGCTCACTGGACTTGAGAGAAGAGTGTATGAATTCTGTGAGAACTTCAACAAAGAGATAGAAAATACACAAAAAAAACCACTTAGAGCTGAAGAATATAAAAACTGTAATGAAAAGTAGAGTAGAGGGAATCAACAGGAGATTAGAAGATGTAGAAAATATTGGCAATTTGGAAGACAGGGTGATGGAAAGCAACCAAACTGAAAGGAAAAAGAAAAAATTAATGAGGATAGACTGATCATCTACAAGTGCAATGGCATTCATATTATAGGGATCCCAGAAGGAAAAAAATGACAGGAAAAAAGGCAGAAAATTTATTTGAAGAAATAATAGTTGAGAAGTCCCCTAATCTAGGGAAGGTAACAGACATCCAAATCCAGGAATCACAAAGATCTCCAGCAAGATAAACCCAAGAAGGTCTACACTATTGTAATAAATGAATGAAAAAAAAAAGAAAAGAAAATCTTAAAAGCAGCAAGAGAAAAGAAAATAGTTACGTATAATTGAAACACCATAGGGCCATTAGCTCATACTCCAGCAGAAACTGTGAAGGACAGAAGAGAGTAGCAGGATATAGTTCAAGTCCCGAGAGAAAAAAGTTACAACCAAGAATAGTCTACCCAGCAAGGTTATCATTCAGAATTAAAGGAAAGATAAAGATTTTTCCAGACAAACAAAAGTTAAAGGAGTTTACCACTACCAAAATGTCCTTATAAAAAACGTTAAAAGGACTTTTAAAGTGTAAAATGTAAAGTCATAACTAGACGTAAGAACATTATGAAAGGAACAAATTTCACTGGTGAAAGTAAACATACAGCAAAGGTTAGAATAATCATAAAGCACAGTGGCTAAAACAGAATAAATTCAATTATATGTAATAAAGTTTTTAAATTTTAAATTCAATTTGCCAACATATAGTATGATAGCCAGTGTTCATCCTGTCAAGTGCCCAACTCAGTGCCCATCACCCAGTTACCCCAACCCCCTGCCTACCTCCCCTTCCACAACCCTTTGTTTGTTTCCCAGAGTTAGGAGTCTCTCAGTTTGTCTCCCTCTCTAATTTTTCCCACTCAGTTCCACTCCTTTCCCTTAACATCCTTTTCTCTATTTCTTATATTCTCCATATAAGTGAACCCATATGATGATTGTCCTTCTCTGATTGACTTATTTCACTCAGTATAATACCATCCAGTTCCATCCACATCGAGGCAAATGGTGAGTATTTGTCTTTTCTGATGGCTGAATGATACTCCATTGTGTATATAGACCACATCTTCGTTATCCATTCAGTTTAAGGATATCGTGGCTCCTTTCACAGTTTGGCTATTGTGGACATTGCTGCTATGAACATTGGGGTGCTGGTGTCCCAACGTTTCACTACATCTGTATCTTTGGGTAAATCCTCAGTAGTGCAATTGCTGGGTCATAGAGTAGCTCTATTTTTAACTTCTTGAGGAATATCCACATGTTTTCCAGAGTGGCTGCACCAGCTTGCAATCCCACCGACAGTGCAAGAGGGTGCCCCTTTCTCTACATCCTCTCCAACACTTGTTGGTTCCTGTCATTTAGCCATTCTAAATGGTGTGAGGTGATATCTTATTGTGGTTTTGATGTATTTCCCTGATGGCAAGTGATGTGGAGCATTTTTTCATGTGCTTATTGGCCATTTCATGTCCTGTTTGGAGAGATGTCTGCTCAGGTCTTCTGCCAATTTCATGACTGGATTGTTTCTTGGGTGCTGAGTTTAATATGTTCTTTATAGATCTTGGATACTAGCCCTTTATCTGATAGGTCATTTGCAAATATCTTCTCCCATAATGTAGGTTGTCTTTTAGTTTTATTGACTGTTTCTTTTGCTGTGCAGAAGCTTTTTATCTTGATGAAGTCCCAATAGTTCATTTTTGCTTTTGTTTTCCTTTCCTTCATAGATGTATCTTGCAAGAAGTTGTGGCCAAGTTCAAAACGGGTGTTGCCCGTATTCTCCTCTAGGATTTTGATGGATTCTTGTCTCACATTTAGACCTTTCCACCATTTTGAGTTTATCTTTGTGTCTGGTGTAAGAGAATGGTCTAGTTTCATTCATCTGCATGCGGATGTCCAATCTTCCCAGCACCATTTATTGAAGAGACTGTCCTTTTTCCAATGGATAATCTTTCCTGCTTTGTTGAATATTAGTTGGCCATAGAGTTGAGGGCCCATTTCTGGGTTCTCTATTCTGTTCCATTGACCTATGTCTGTTTTTGTGCCAGTACCATACTGTCTTGATGATCACAGCTTTGTAACACAGCTTGAAATCCGGCATTGTGATGCCCTCGGCATTGGTTTTCTTTTTCAGCATTATTCTGGCTATTTGGAGTCTTTTCTGATTCCACACAAATCTTAAGATTATTTGTTCCAACTCTCTGAAGAAAATCCATGGTATTCTGATAGGGATTGCAATGAACATGTAAATTGCCCTGGGCAGCATTGACATTTTCAAAATATTCTTCCAATCCATCAGCATGAAATATTTTCCCCATCTCTTCATATCTTCCTCAATTTCAGAAGTGTTCTATAGTTTTTAGAGTATAAATCATTTACCTCTTTGGTTAGGTTTATTCCTAGATATCTTATGGTTTGTAGTGCAATTGTAAATGGGATTGACTCCTTAATTTCTCTTTCTTCAGTCTCTTTGTTAGTGTACGGAAATGGCATTTATTTCTGTGCATTGATTTTCTGCCACATTGCTGAATGGCTGTATGAGTTCTAGCAATCTTGGGGTGGAGTCTTTTGGGTTTTCTATGTACAGTATCATGTCATCTGCAAAGAGGGAGAGTTTGACTTCTTATGAATGCCTTTTATTTCTTTCTGTTGCCTGTTTGCTGAGGCTAGGACTTCTAGTACTATGTTGAATAACAGTGGTGAGAGTGAACATCCCTGTAGTGTTCCTGATCTTAGGGGAAAGGCTCTCAGTTTTTTCCCATTGAGAGAATGATATTCACCGTGGGTTTTTCATAAATGGCTTTTATGATATTGAGGAATGTTCCCTCCATCCCTACACTTTGAAGGGTTTTGATCAGGAATGGATGCTGTATTTTGTCAAATGCTTTCTCTGCATCTATTAAGAGGATCATATGGTTCTTGTTTTTTCTCTTGTTGATGTGATCTGTCACGTTGATTGTTTTACAAATGTTGAACCACCCTTGCATCCTGGGGATAAATCCCACCTGGTCATGGGAATAAACCTCTTCATATACTGTTGGATCCTATTGGCTAGTGTCTTGGTGAGATTTTTTGAGTCCGTGTTCACCAGAGATATTGGTCTATAATTCTCTTTTTTGATGGGATCTTTGTCTGGTTTTGGGATCAAGGTAATGCTGGTCTCCTCAAAGAGTTTTGAAGTATTTCCTGCCTTTCTATCCTTCCAAACAGCTTTTGGAGAATAAGGTTTTTTTGTTTTTTTGTTTTTTTCTTTAAACGTTTGATAGAATTCCCCCTGGGAAGCCATCTGGCCCTGGACTTTGTGTCTTGGGAGGTTTTTGATGACTGCTTCAATTTCCTCCCTGGTTATTGGCCTGTTCAGGTTTTCTATTTCTTCCTGTTCCTTTTTTGGTAATTTTTGGTTTCCAGAAATGCATTCATTTCTTCCAGATTACCAAATTTGTTGGCATGTGGCTGCTCATAATATGTTTTTAAAATCTTTTGTATTTCCCTGGTATTGGTTGTGAACTCTCCTCTTTTGTTCATGATTTTATTAATTTGAGTCTTTTCTCCTTTATTTTTAATAAGGCTGGTTATGGGTTTATCTATGTTATTAATTCTTTCAAAGAACCAGCTCCTGGTTTTGTTTATATGTTCTATAGTTCTTCTGGTCTCTATTTCATTGAGTTCTGCTTGAATCTTTATTATTTCTCTTCTTCTGTTTGGTGTAGGCTTTACTTGCTGTTCTTTCTCCAATTTCTTTAGGTATGAGATTACCTTGTGTATTTGAGTTTTTCCCAATTTTCCAAGGGATGTTTGTATTGCGATGTATTTCCCTCTTAGGGCTGCTTTGCTGTATCCCAAAGATTTCGAATGGTTGTATCTTCATTTTCATTAGTTTCCATGAATCTTTTAAATTATTCTCGAATTTCCTGGTTGACCCATTCATCTTTTAGTAGGATGCTCTTTAACCTCCATATGTTTGAGTTTCTTCCAAATTTCTTCTTGTGATTGTATTCTAGTTTCAAAACATTGTGGTCTGAAAATATGCAGGGGACGATCCCAATCTTTTGGTATCAGTTGAGACCTGATTTGTGACCCAGTATGTGGTCTATTCTGGAGAAAGTTCCATGTGCACTTGAGAAGAATGTGTATTCCATTGCATTCTGATGGAATATTCTGTATATATCTGTGGAATCTCTTTGGTCCAGTGTATCATTCAAGGTCCTTGATTTTTTGGTGATGTTCTGCTTAGTATCTGTCTTTTGCTGAGAGTGCCATGTTGAAGTCTCTTTCAACAGTGTATTATTAGTGCATTATTATCTATATCTATGTATATCTTTATTTTCGTTATTAATTGATTGATATACTTGGCAGCTCCCACATTAAGGGCATAAATATTCATGATTGTTAGGTCTACTTGTTGGTGGACCCTTTAAGTATGATATAGTGTCCCTCTTCATCTGTTACTACAGTCTTTGTGATGAACTATAATTTATCTGAAATGAGGATTGCTACCCCAGTTTTCTTTGTAGGACCATTTTAATGGTAAATGGTTCTTCTCCCCTTCATTTTCAGGCTGGAGGTGTCCCTAGATGTAAATGAGTCTCTTGTAGACAGCAAATAGATGGGTCTTGCTTTTTTATCCAGTCCAATACACTGAGTCTTTTGATGGGCTCATTTAGCCCATTCACATTCAGAGTAACTATTGAAAGATACGAATTTCATGTCATGGTATTACGTGTACAGTTCCCGTTTTTTTAAGATTATTTATTTATTTATTCATGAGAGTCAGAGA
Organism: Canis aureus; assembly: GCF_053574225.1. Classification (NCBI taxonomy): domain Eukaryota; kingdom Metazoa; phylum Chordata; class Mammalia; order Carnivora; family Canidae; genus Canis; species Canis aureus. The sequence continues at coordinate 8,052,318 of NC_135647.1, forward strand.
GAGAGAGAGAGAGAGATACAGAGACAGAGACACAGGCAGAGGGAGAAGCAGGCTCCATGAATGGAGCTCAATGTGGGACTCAATCCTGGGACTCCAGGTTCATGCCCTGGGCGGAAGGCAGACACTAAACCTCTGAGCCACACAGGGATCCCAACAGTCCCTGTTTTTGTGGGTTGTTTCTTTGGACACCTTCTTTCTTTTATTGGGTCCCCCTTAATATTTCCTGCAGAGCCAGTTTGGTGGTCACATATTCTTTCAGTTTCTGTCTATCCTGGAAGCTCTTTATCTCTCCTTCTATTCTGAATGAGAGCCTTGCTGGATAAAGTATTTTTGGCTGCATGTTATTCTCATTTAGGTCCCTGAATATATCTTGCCAGTCCTTTCTGGCCTGCCAGGTCTCTGTGGAGAGGTAAGCTATTAATCTGATATTTGTCCCAATATAAGTTAAGAATCTCTTGTCTCGAGCTGCTTAAAGAATTTTCTCTTTATCTTTGAAGCTTGCAATTTTCATTATTAAATGCCGAGGTGTTGAATGATTTTTATTGATTTTGGAGGGTCATCTTTACCTCCTAGATCTGAATGCCTGTTTCCCTCCCCAGATTAGGGAAGTCTCAGCTATGATTGTTCAAATATACTTTGTGGTCTTCTCTCTCAGCCTCTTCTGGAATCCCAATAAGAGGAATATTCTTCCTTCTGAAGCAATCATTTATTTCTCTAAGCCTTTCCTTGTGGGTTGTTAATTGTTTTTCTTTTTTTCCTCAGCTTCCTTACTTTCCATCAACTTGTCTTCCATGTCACTCATTCTCTTTTACACCTCATTAACCCTAGCAGTTAGAGCATCCAGTTTAGATTGCATCTCAATTAAAGCATTTTTAATTTCAGCCTGATTAGATATCAATTCTGCAGTAAGAGTCTGTAGAGTCCTTTATGCTTTTATTCCAGAGCCACCAGTAGCTTTATAATTGTACTTCTGAATTGCCTTTCTGACATTGTATTTAAATCCATGTTCAGCAATTATGTGGCAGAGAGAATTGCTTCTGATTCTTTCTTTTGTGGTGAATTCTTCCTTCTACTCATTTTGTCCAGTGTAGAGTGGCTGTATGAGTGAGCTGTCAAAAATATCAATCACAACCTTAGTATAATACACCCTAGATGATTCTGAAGAGGTCAGAGAAAATAAAAGAAAAAGAACAGAACGAAATAAAACAAAAGCACCACTAAAGTGAAAAACAAATTTTAAAACAAAATGTAAGAATAAAACACACACACACACACACACACACACACAGAAGAAGAAGAAGATTAAAAAAAAGAGGGTTGTTGGTGGTGAAAAATGGTGGTGGAGAGAGGACAACCTATAGGGTGATCCTCTTGGTTTTCAGTGTATTTTGTTCTATATGTTAGAAGATGCTCAATTCTAAATTTATATAAACCAGAAAAACATATTTAAAGCCCCACCATGGATCACAAAAACATAAACAAGATAACAGAGGGAGGCAGAATGGGAAGGAAGAGAGAATATAGTCTCACAGAATGAACCAACATGGTGTTCCACTTGGTTCTCAGTGTATTTTGGTCCATGTGTTAGAAGGTCTAAGTTCTACCATTATAAAACAAAAGGAGACAGAAGAAAACAAAAAACAAAAACTCATAACTCGTATATCTACCAAAATTATATTGAGTATGTTTAAGGGGATCCAAAAATGAAAAATATATCCAAGACATGTAATTATAGAACTAGGAAAGTCAAAAAGGAAAAAACTTAGAAAGAGTTGGTAAAATATTATCCTTAAGGCAGGAAAAGAGAAAAAATATTGGAAATGTTTAACCTGAAAGAAAAATGAGCCATAATGAAAAGAACCCCTCTAGTTCTATATACTATTTTTTCCTCAGTCCTGGAGCTTTCCAGTGCTGTTGAGTAAACTTGTTCTTTCCTTTTTTCTCCAGCAGTTCTTCTGAGAATGTACTGCACTGATTCTTAGGTGTCTGTGCTTGGGAGGAGATGCCCTGCCCTTGTCAGGTGCCAGGCTTAGTATGAGCTGTTTATCCTGGGAGGCCTTTGTTCCCTAGAGGCCCTGTCTCTCCCAGGTGAAAGGCAAATAGAAGAGGAAAAAAATGGCATAGGCCAGATCCCCAGCTCTGGTCCAAGAGCTCCCTGTGAGTAACTAACCAGTTTCTTAGTCCACTCTGGCCTAGATGCTCCTGGGGGCAGGAACGGGTACTGATCTGTCCTAATTGAAGGGTGCCCAGCAGAAGTAGAGTTCTCTCTGTCCTGTCCCCTCCCAGGGTCTGCCTCTCCCAAAGGGGATAGAGGATAGCTGACTTTGTCCGCTTTGGTGCCCTTGAATGGAGGGCCCTAAGCTACTGGACCTGCACTCCTGGGGTCCACCTCTCCCAAAGTGAACAGAGGACAGCCATCTCCATCCATTGCAATGTATAATAAAATTATTAAAGGGATACATAAATTAAAAACGCAAATATGATACTATATATATAAAACATGGAAAGGGGGTCAAAATTTATACTTTTAGAATGTGTTGGAGTTTAAGTGACTATCAACAATTAATGTGGACTGCTATACACATGTTGTATATAGAATCAATGTAGCCATAATCTAACCATAAATCTAAAACAGGTACACAAAAAGGAAAAGGAAGGAATTCAAGCATAACACTAAATAAAAAAAATCAAACCATAAGTATAAGAGAAACAAAAGAAGAATAGAACAGAGAATAATTACAATTATTTAGAAAAAATAGACTTTAAAGAAAATGTAGCAAGAAACAAAGAAAAGTACTACATAGTGATAAAGAGATCAATCCAACAAGATAATACAACAATTGTAAATATCTATGCACCCAATTTAGAGGCATGCAAATATAACAAAGTAAAAATTAACAGACCTGAAGGGAGAACTTGATAATAATATAATAGTAGGGAACTTTCAGACTTCACTCACATCAATGGATAGATAATCCAGACAAAAAAATTAATGAGGAAATTGACTTTGAATGACACCTTAGACCAGAGAAGCTTAACATATATAGAACATTCCACTCCAAAGTAGCAGAATACACTTTCTTTTCAAGTACACATAGAACATTCTCCAGGATAGATCACATGTTAGGAAGTAAAACAAGTCTCAATAAATTTAAGAACTTTGCAGTCCTATAATTTTCTGACCAAACCAGAATGAAACTAGAAATTAATTACAAGAAAAAACTTGATGGGTACCTGGGTAGCTCAGTTGGTTAGCATCTGACTCTTTTTTTTTTTAAGATTTTATTTATTTATGCGTGAGACACACACAGAGAAAGAGAGGCAGAGACACAGGCAGAGGGAGAAGCAGGCTCCATGCAGGGAGACCGACGTGGGACTCCATTCCGGGTCTCCCGGATCACACCCTGGGCTGCAGGCGGCACTAAACCACTGAGCCACCCGGGCTGCCCTAGCATCTGACTCTTAATTCTGGGTCAGGTCATGATCTCAGGGTTGTGAGACTGAGCCCAGTGTCAGGTTCTGTGCTCAGTGGAGACTCTGCTTCTCTCCCTCTGCCCCTTCTTTTGCAAGCATGCCTTCTCTCTCTAAAATAAACAAATATTAAAAAAAAAAACGAAAAAAGTTGGAAACACAAAAAAAATGTGGAGGGTAAAAACATGTTACTAAAAAAAGTGAGTCAATGATAAAATCAAGGGACAAATACAAAATACATGGAGACAAATGAAAATAGAAACATAGTCGCTCAAAACACAGCAATGGGAAACCCAGCAGAAGCAATTCTAAGAGGGAAATTTATACTGATACAGGCCTACTTTTAGAAACCAGAAAAGTTTCAAATAAACAATCTAAACTTACATCTAAGGAAACTATAAAAACAGAGTAAACAAAACTGAAAGTTAAAAGAAAGGAAATAACACAAAAGATGAATCAAACCAAGAGCCAGTTTGTTTAAGAAGTCAATAAAATCATAAGTTAAAAGGAGAAATAATGACTAACAGAAATGTAAAGTGTCTTAATAGTGTAAAAATATATGCCAATGAATTGGACAACCTACAAATGGATAAATTCCTAGAAATACACAATATTTCAAAACTGAATCAGGAAGAGATTGAAAATGTGAATAGATCAATTAATGGTAAGGAAATTGAGTTGGTAATCAAAAAACTCCCAACAAAATAAAGTGCAGCATCAGATGGGTTCACAGGAATTCAACAAACATTTATAGAATACCTACTCTTAAGCTATTCTAAAAAAATAGAATAGGAAGAAAAAAATTTAAACTCATTCTGTGATGCTAGCCTCACACAAAAACACTAAAACAAACAAAAACAAACCTATAGGTCAATATCCAGGTAAACATAGATGTAAAAATTCTCAATAAAGTATTAGCAAACCAAATTTAACATCAGAAAAATTATTCACTACAATCAAGTATGTTTTATTCCAGTGATGCCAGGATAGCTCAGTATCTACAAGTCAATGAACGTCATGCATCACATTAACAAGAGGAAGGATAAAAGTCATATGATCATCTTGGTAGGTGCAGAAAATGTATTAAACAAAATAGAATATCTGTTCCTGTAAAAACTCTCAATAAGATGGCTTTACAGTTGATATGCACATCAACATAATAAAGGCTATAAATGAAAAACCCACCGCTAACATCATACTCAATGGTGAAAAACAAAGGCTTTCCCTCTGAGATCAAGAACAAGACACGGATGTTAACTCTCACCACTTTTATTAAATAGTACTGGAAATCCTTCCTGCAGTAATCAAACAAGAAAAAAGACATCCAAATTAGTAAGGAAGAAGTAAATCTGTCACAATTTGTAAATGACATGATATTATATACAGACACTAAAGAAACCACCAAAAATTTTTTGGATTAATAAATGAATCCAGTACAGTTGTAGGATAAAAAAAAATCAATATACAAAAAGTTGCATTTCTATACAATAATAATAAAGATCAAAGAGAAAAATTCAAAAATCTCATTTACAACTGCATCATAAAGAATACTAGTAATAAATTTAACCAAGGAAGTGAAAAACCCTTATACTGACTACTAAAAGACATTAATGAAAGAAACTGAAGATGAAACAAATAAATGGAAAGATATTTTGCAATCATTGATTAGAAGAATATTGTGAACATTTCCATATTACACTAAGCAATCTACGGATTTAACATGATCCTTATCAAAATCCTGACAGCACTTTATAGAGATAGAATAATCCCCCAAATTCTGTGGAGCCACAAAAAATCCTGAATAGCCATAGCCATCTTGAAAATAAAAAGTCCCAAAGCTATAGGTAGCACAATAATAGATTTCAAACTAAACAAAAAGGATGAAATTGGCACAGAACTGACACATAAATCAATGGAATTAAATAGAGAGCCCAGAAATAAACCAGACACTTTTATCTGTCACCAAATCTAAGACAAAGGAAGCCAAAATGTAGGAAAAAAGACACAGTTAAAGCAACCATCAATAAAACAAAAAGGCAACCTATTGAATAGGAGAATTTTTGTGTAAGTGATCTATTTGATGAGTAGTTAATCTCCAAAATATATAAAGTCAAGTCATACTTCTCAACACCAAAAAGACACATAATCCAATGAAAATGAGCAGAGGACCTGAATAGACATTTTTCCAAAGACAACATACAGATGGCCAACAGACATGAGAAAATGCTCAACATCATTAATCATCAGGAAAATGCAAATCAAAACCACACTGACCTATCACCTCTCCCAGTCAGAATGGTTAGTATCAAAAAAAGAAGAAATACTTATTGGTGAGAAGGCTGAGAAAGGGAATCTTCATGTACTCTCAGTGAGAATGTGTATTAGTACAGCCAATGTGGATTAGGATATTGAGGTTCCTCAAAAAATTAAAAATAGAAATAGCATACAATCTGGTAACTCCACTGCTGGATTTTTACCTGAAGAAATATAGGTTTATACATACAAAGACACAAAGATACTACCACCACTAATAAGACAGATCAGTGAAATAACGGTTACAGCCATGCACAGAGTATAGTTTACAACCTTAAATTTATGTTTCTAAACAACACGATCTGAAAATGAATGAGCTAAGCATCTATCTAAGCAAGTTAGAATAAGAAAAAGTAGTTAAACTTCACCAAAGATTAGAAAGAAGGAAATAGCAGAAGTAAGAGAATAAACAGAATACTCAAGGAAGATGATCAATAAAACTAAATGTAGGTTCTTAGAAAGGACTAATAAAGTTAATAAAATCTAAAATAGACAATTGAAACAAAACAGGTAGAAACACAAATAACTAATATTCATATTATAAAAGGAGACAACTCTACAGTTCCTGCCATAAACATTTTAGGTATCATAAGTATGATGAATTAGATGAAATTGATACATTCCTCTAAAATGTCAGTGGTGACTGACATTAACTGATACAAGAAGAAATAGAAAACTCAGAAGATGTGGTCTATATATACAATGGAATATTACTCAGCCTTTAAAAACAACGAATACCCACCATTTGCTTCAATGTGGATAGAACTGGAGGGTATTATGCTGAGTGAAGTAAGTTAATCAGAGAAGGTCAAACATTATATGGTTTCATTCATTTGGGGAATATAAAAAATAGTGAAAGGGATTAAAGCAGAAAGGAGAGAAAAGTAGTGGGAAATATCAGAGAGGGTGACAAAACAACATGAGACTCCTAACTCTGGGAAACAAACAAGGGGTAGTGGAAGGGGAGGCGGGAGGGGGGATGGGGTGACTGGGTAACAGGCACTGAGGGAGGCACTTGACTGGATGAGCACTGGATGTTATACTATATGCTGGCAAATTGAACTCCAATAAAATAATGTACAAAAAATAAATTTAAAAAAGCAAATTAAAAAAAAGAAAAATCAGAATAATTTAAATAAAGTGAATTAGTAATTAACAACCTTCCTATAGAGAAAACTTTAGGCTCAGACTTCTCACTCATGAGTTCTTACAAACATTTAAGACAGAATTAATGCTAAATTGAACAACTCTTTCAGAAAATTGGAAATTTAAAAAGAAAATTCCCAATACCTAAATACTCTTGATGCCAAAATGTGACAAATATTTTAAGAAAAACAATGGTTGAATCTCAAAATTTCTAAACAAAGTATTATCAAAGTAAATTGGGCAATATAGGAAAAGGATAATAAATCTTGCTCTTATTGGTTTGAGAATGCCAGCATGGTCTAGTATTCAGAAATTAGCCAGTATGATTAATATGCTTATAGACTAAAGAAGGAAAATTGTACTGATCATTTTAACAGATGCATAAAATGCAATTTAAAATATTCAATATCTACTCATGATTTTAAAAAGCCTTGGCACTACTACCAACAATCATATGCTAACAAATTGGACAACCTAAATGAAACAAATTCCTGGAAACATGCAACCTACCAAGACTAAATTATGAAGAAATAGAAAATTTGAACAGATTAACCACTACTAAGGGGATTAAACTGGTAGTCAAATACCTCTCAACAAAAAATAGTCCGGGAACAGATGGTTTTACTGGTGAATTCTACCATTTATAAAAGACAAAACAAAACAAAAAACTAATGTCAACTGTTTTGAAACTTTTCAAAAAAATTGAGGAGGAAGAAACACTTCCAAACTTATTTTATGACATCAGCATTATTTTGATATCAAAATCAGACAAGGAAGAAGAAAATTGTAGACCAAAATCCCGAGAAAACATAGGTACAAAAATTCTCAATAAAATATTAGTCAACCAAATTAAACAATACATTAGAAAAATTATTCACCACAATTGAGTGTGTTTTATTTCAGTGATGTAAGGATGGGTCAATATCCATAAATTAATGTGATACATCACACTAACAAGAAGAATAAAATCCATTTGATTATCTCAATAGGTACAGAAAAAGCATGAGACAAATACAACATCCATTCCTGATAACAACCCTCAACAAGTTGGCTTTATATCAACATAATAAAGGTTATACGTGAAAAACCTACAGCTAACATCATGCTTATTGGTGGAAAAAACAAAATCATGAGTTCCTAGGAACAAGACAAAAATGTCCACTCTCACCATAGTTATTCAACATAATACTAGAAGGCCTAGGTGCAACAAAGAGTTAGGAAATACAAGATACTAAATTAGTAAAACTATTAAAGTTTGTAAGTGACATGATATCATATATGAATCCAAATACACACCCCAAAACCCTGTTAGAACTAAGAAATTTAGTAGAGTTGCAGGTTACAGAATATGCAAAAAAAGGCATTTCTATACAATAATAATGAATGACCAGGGAATACATTTATGAAAACTTTCTCCTTTACAATTGCATCCAAGGTAAAATACTAGTAATAAATTTAACTGAGGTGAAAAACAAGTCCACGGGCTACTAAAAGACATTAATGAGGGGCCCCTGGGTGGCTCAGTCAGTTAAGCATCTGCCTTCAGCTCAGGTCATGATCCCAGGGTCCTGGGAGGGAGCCTGCATCAGGCTCCTGCTGCTTCTCCTTCTGCCTCTCCCCCTGCTCGTGCTCTCTCTCAAATAAATAAATAAAATATTTTTTTAAAGACATTAATGAAACCGAAGATGACACAAATAAATGGAAAGATATTCTATGCTCACCTGTTAAAAGATTGTGAAAATGTGCATATTATTGAAAACAATGCACAGATTCAGTGCAATCCCTATCAATGTGTCAGTGGCATTTCTCACAGAAATAGAACAGTCATAACATTTGAATGGAGCAAAAAAAGAACCCAAGAAGCCAAAGCAACCTTAAGAACAAGTGTGCTGCTAGAGGCAGCACACTTCCTGATTTCAAACTATATTACAGAACTGTATTTATCAAAAGAAAATGGTATTGGCATAAAAATAGATGCATAAATTAATGAGACAGAATAGAGAGTCCCTAAAATAAACATACTCATACAGAGTCAACAAACTTAAGACAGAAGGTCAAGAATATACAATGGGGGAAGTGACAGTCTCTTCAATAAATGGTGCTGGGATAACTCAACAGCCACTTGGGAAAGAATGGCTGTTACATATTATACACAAAAATTAACTCAAAATCTATTAAAGATTGAATATAAGGTCTGAAACCAAAATACTCATAAAAGTTTTAGGGGGGTAACCTTGACATCGGCTTTGGTAATGATTATTTGATTTGACAACAACAAGCAAGACAACAAAAACAAAAATAAATTGGGGCTATGTCAAACTAAAAAATTTGCACAGTAAAAGAAATAATCAAAAACATGAAAAGGCAACATACAATTGGAGAAAATGTTTGCAAACAACATATCCTATAAAGAGTTAATATCTAAAAGGACAAAAAACAAAACACATGCAATGCAATAGCAAAAACACAATCTGAATAAAAATGGACAGAGATACTGAATAGGCATTTTCCCAAAGAAGACATACAAATGGCCAATGGGTACATTAAAATGTGCTCATATCACTCATCATCAGGGAAATGTGAATCAAATCCACATGAGATATCACCTCATACATGTTAGAGTGACTATTATCAAAAAGACAGGAGAGGGCAGCCTGGGTGGCTCAGCGCTTTGGCGCCACCTTCAGCCCAGGGTGTGATCCTGGAGACCAGGGATCGAGTCCACCTCAGGCTCCCTGCATGGAGCCTGCTTCTCTCTCTCTGCCTGTGTCTGTTCTTCTTTGTGTCTCTCATGAATAAATAAATAAAATCTAAAAAAAAAAAAAAAAAAAAGACGAGAGAGAACTAGTGTTGGCAGGAATGTGGCAAGAAGGAAACACTTGTGACTTGTTGGTAGAAATACAAATTAGTGCAGCCACTATGGAAATTGTTATGAAGTTTCCTTAAGGAAATAGAATTATGTAATGTAGCAGTTCTGAGTATTTACCCACAAAAATAAAAAAAACCCCACCAACTCTGAAAGATAAATGCAGCTGCATGTTGATTGCAGCATTACCTAACAATATTCAAGACAAGAAAGCAAGGTCTATCCAAAGATGAGTGGAAAAAAGAAACGGTGCATATGTATATATACATATACATACTCACACACATACATATATACATACACACATAAAATATTATTCAATCACATAAAGGAGGAAATCTCTTTATTTGTAACAACATGAATGAATATTGAGGGCATTATGCTAAGTGAAATAATTCAGACAGAAAAAGAAATATATCATATAACCTCAATAATATATGGACTCTTAAAAAAACAAAAATAAACTCATAGATATAGAGAACAAATTGGTGGCTATTAGAGGCAGGGATTGGGAATGGGAATAATAGGTGAATTTCAAAAGGTAAAAACTTCCAGTTATAAAAGAAGTAACAGGATATATAACATACAGAATGGTAAAGAGATAGACCTTAAACGTTCATCACAAGAAAAATGAGTTATAGCTATGCAGACTGATAAATAACTAGATTTATTATGATTATTATTTCACACTGTATACACACATTGAATTATTATGTTGTACACCTGAAAGCAATAAAATGTTATATGTGAATTATATCTCAATAAAAATTTCATTTAAAATAAATTTATTTCCAGGTATATTTCTCATTTAACCAAAGAGGAAATATCTGTATGGATGAAAACTGACATTAATTACAAAAGAATTGGAGACACAAATAAATGGTAAGATATTCTGTGTTCATAGGTTGGGAGAATTAATATTGTTAAAATGTCCACAAAATCCAAAGTCATCCACAGATTCAATGCAATCTCTATCAAAATTCCAATAACTTTTTCTCAGAAATAAAACAAACAATCCTTAAATTTGTATAGATTTACAAAAGACCCCAACTATCAGCCAGAGCAGTCTTGAGAAAGAAGTAGAAGCATCACACCTCCTGATTTCAGACTATATTACAGAAGTATACTTATCAAAACATAGAATCAGACACATTAACAACCCATAAAGAATCCATTCATGTATGGTCAATTAATTGATGACAAATAAGCCAAGAACAATGATAGAGGATAATCTCTTAAGTAGATGGTGCTGGAAAAACTGGACAGCCATATGCTGAAGGATGAAATTAGACACCTGCCTATCACTATGCACAGAAATAAATTCAAAATTAAAGACCTGAATAAAAGATTTGAAATTTTAAAACTCCTTCTAGAACACTAAAATCAAAGGCATCAAAAGCAAAAATACACAAGTGGGACTACATCAAACTAGAAAAGTTTCTGCACAGCAATGGAAATCATCCTCAAAAAGGAAAGGGCAACCTATTAAATGAAGGAAATATATACAAATCATACATGTGATAAGGGGTTAATATTCAAAATATATTTTATTTTTTAAAAGATTATTTATTTTTATTTTATTCATTTTATTATTTGAAAGAGAGAGAGTTAGAGCACAAGGAGGTGAGGGGCAGAGGGAGAGGGAGAAGCAGACTCACCACTGAGCAGGGAGCCTGATCCCAGGACCCTGAGATCACGACCTGAGCCAAAGGTAGAAGCTTAACCAACTGAGCCACTCAGACACCCTCTAATATTCAAAATATATAAAGAAGTCATATACTTATGACAAAAAAATCCAATTGAAAAATTAGGCAGAGGAACTAATTAGACTTGTTTTCTCAGCCAACAGGTACTGGAACAGTTACCTTAGCAACACTTCTTAGGGATTTGCAAATCAAAATCACAACGAGATATCTGCTTACTTCTTAGAATGGCTGCCATCAAAAAGATAATATTTGCCAGTCAATCAACATTATATATCACACCAATAAAAGACAAAAATTGTAGGATCATTTAAATAGACACAGAAAAAGTATTTGATGAAGTACAACATCCATTCCTGATAAAAACCCTCAACAAGTAGGCTTAGAGGTAACCTCAACGTAATAAAAACCACATATGAAAAACTCATAACAAACATCATACTTAATGGGGAAAAACTTGAAATCTTCTCCCATAAGGTTAGGAACAATACAAAGATGTCCATTCTCATCATTTTTATTCAACATAGTACTGGAAGTCCTAGTCATAGCAATTAGACAACAAAAGAAATAAAAGGAATCCAAATTCGTAAGGAAGAAGTAAAACTTTCACTACTGGCAGATGACATACTTGTATAAATTCTAAAGAATCCACCAAAAAACTATTAGAACTGACAAAAATAAATTTAGTAAAATCATGGGATACAAAATCAACATGCATAAATCTGTTATGTTTCTACACACTAATAATTAAACAGCAAAAGAAATTTTTAAAAATATCATTTACAATTACACCCAAAATAATAAGATATCTAGTAATAAACCTAACCAAAGAAGTGAAAGACCTGCATTCTGAAAACTATAAAACACTGATGAAAGAAATTAAAGATAACACAAAGATATAGAAAGACATTCCATGCTCATGGATTGTATTGTTAAAATGTCTATCCTACCCAAATCAATCTACAGATTTAATAAATTGTCTATCAAAATACCAACAGCATTTTTCACACAACTAGGGCAAACAACCCTAAATTTTATATGGAACTATAAAAAATCCTGAATAGCCAAAACAATTCTGAAAAAGAAGAGCAGGGACACCTGAGTGGCTCAGCAGTTAAGCGCCTGTCTTTGGCTCAGGGCCTGATCCCAGATTCCTGGGTTTGAGTCCCACACTGGGATCCTTGCATGGAGCCTGCTTCTCCCTCTGCCTGTGTCTCTGCCTCTCTCTCTGTGTCTCTCATGAATAAATAAATAAAATCTTTAAAAAAAGAAAAAGAAAAGCATAACCGCAAGTATTATAATTCCAGACTTCAAGTTACAGCACAAAGCTGTAGTGATCAAGACAATATGGTACTGGCACAAAAACAGACACTGATCAATGGAGCAGAATTAGAAACCCAGGCATAAACTCAAAATTATATGGCCAATTAATTTTTGACAAAGTAGGAAAGAATATCCAATGGGAAAAATATAGTCTCTTCAATATCCAACAGGAAAACTGTACAGCAACATGCAAAAGAATGAAACTGGACAGCTTTCTTACATCATACACAGAAATACACTCAAAAGTGAATTAAAGACTTGAAAGTGAGACCTGAAACCATAAGAATCCCAGAGGAGAGTGTAGACAGTAATATCTCTCACATAGGTTGTTGCAATATTTTTCTAGCTATGTCTCCCAAGGCAAGAAAAACAAAAGCACAAATAAACTATTGTTAGGTAGACTATATTCTCCCTCCACTACAGCTTCATCACCACCACATCTCTTAGTCCTCCTCTCTTTTTTTCTTCTCTTTTATTCTCTTTATTTTGCTTTTTTTCTCTCTCTTTTCTTTTTTTTCCCTACTTTTTTGGGATTCGTGACCTTTTATTGTTTTCTACTTTGTTTTAAAATTTTATTTTCACTTTAGTGGTCCTTTTGTTTTATCTCATTCTGATCTTTGTTTTCAATTTCTGGTCTCTGACCTCATCAGAATCACCTAGGGTGAAATTTACTTAGGTCATGGTTGATATTCTTGACTCAGCCCACTCATACAGCCACTCTGCACTGAGCAAAATGACTAGAAGGAAGAACTCACCACAAAAGAAAGAATCAGAAATAGTCCTCTCTCCCACAGAGCTACAGAATTTGGATTACAATTCGATGTCAGAAAGCCAATTCAGAAGCACAATTATAAAGCTACTCGTGGCTCTGGAAAAAAGCATAAAGGATTCAAGAGACTTTATGACTGCAGAATTTAAATCTAATCAGGCTGAAATAAAAAATCAGTTAAATGAGATGCAATCCAAACTGGAGGTCCTAATGATGAGGGTTAATGAGGTAGAAGAAAGTGAGTGACATATAAGACAAGTTGATGGCAAGGAAGGAAGCTGAGGAAAAAAGAGAAAAACAATTAAAAGACCATGAGGAAAGGTTAAGGGAAATAAATAATAGTCTCAGAAGGGAAAATCTGCATATAATTGGGGTTCCAGAGGGTGCTGAGAGGGAGAGAGGACCAGAAAGCGTGATTTGAACAAATCATAGCTGAGAACTTCCCTAATTTGGGGATGGAAACAGGCATTCAGATCCAGGAGATAGAGAGGTTCCCCCCACCAAAATCAATAAAAACCGACAAATACCTCAACATTTAATAGTAAAACTTGCAAATTTCAAAGATAAAGAGAAAATCCTTAAAGTAACAAGAGACAAGAGATCCCTAACTTATATGGAGAGAAATATTAGATTAACAGAAGACCTCTCCACAGAGACCTGGCAGGCCAGAAAGGGTTGGCAGGATATATTCAGGGTCCTAAATGAGAAGAACATGCAGCTAAGAATACTCTATCTAGCAAGGCTCTCATTCAGAATATGAGGAGAGATAAAGAGCTTCCAAGATAGGCAGAAACTGAAAGAATATGTGACCTCCAAACCAGCTCTGCAAGAAATATTAAGGGGGACCCTGTAAAAGAAAGAGGAAGCCCAAAGAAATAATCCACAAAAACAGGGACTGAATAGGTATTATGATGACACTAAATTCATATCTTTTAATAGTTACTCTGAATGTGAATAGGCTAAATGATCCCATCAAAAGACGCAGGGTTTCAGACTGGATAAAAAAGCAAGACCCATCTATTTGCTGTCTACAAGAGACTCATTTTAGACCTAAGGACACCTACAGCCTGAAAATGAAAGCAAGCTGGGGTAGCAATCCTCATATCAGATAAATTAGAGTTTATCCCAAAGACTGTAGTAAGAGATGAAGAAGGACAGTATATCATACTTAAAGGGTCTATCCAACAAGGGGACCTAACAATCATGAATATTTATGCCCCTAATGTGGGAGCTGCCAAGTATATCAATCAATTAATAATCAAAGTAAAGAGATACTTAGATAATAATACACTAATAGTAGGAGACGTCGACACGGCACTTTCTGCAAATGACATATATTCTAAGCACAATATTACCAAAGAAACAAGAGCTTTAAATGATACATTGGATCAGATGGATTTCACAGATATATGCAGAACTGTCCATCTGAACGCAACTGAATACACATTCTTCTCAAGTCTGCATGGAACTTTCTCCAGAATAGACCACATACTGGGTCACAAATCAGTTATTTATCAGGTATTTATTTCTTTATTAAAAAGAAGAAAGACTCAAATTAATAAAATTACGAATGAAAAAGGAGAGATCACAACTGATACCGAGGAAATACAAATGATTATAAAAACGTATTATGAGCAGCTATACACCAATAAATTAGGCAATATAGAAGAAATGGGCACATTCCTGGAAAACCACAAACTACCAAAACTGGAACAGGAAGAAATAGAAAACCTGAACAGGCCAATTACCAGGGAGGAAATTGAAGCAGTCATCAAAAACCTCCCAAGACACAAAAGTCCAGGGCCAGATGACTTCCCAAGGGAATTATATCAAAAGTTTAAAGAAGAAACAATACCTATTCTACTAAAGCTGGTTCCAAAAGATAGAAAGGAATGGAATACTTCCAAACTCGTTTTATGAGACCAGCATCACCTTAATTCCAAAACCAAAGACCCCACCAAAAAGGGGAATTATAGACCAATATCCCTGATGAACACAGATGCAAAAATTCTCAACAAGATACTAGCCAAGAGGATCCAACAGTACATTAATAAGATTACTCACCATGACCAAGTGGGATTTATCCCCAGGATGCAAGGCTGGTTCAACACTCATAAAACAATCAACGTGATAGATCATATCAACAAGAGAAAAAACAAGAATGATATGATCCTCTCAATAGATTCAGAGAAAGCATTTGACAAAATACAGCATCCATTCCTGATCAAAACTCTTCAGAGTGTAGGGATAGAGGGAACATTCCTCAGCATCTTAAAAGTCATCTACGAAAAGCCCACCGCAAATATCATTCTCAGTGGGGAAATACTGAGGGTCTTTCCCCTAAGATAAGGAATACAACAGGGATGTCCACTCTCACCACTGCTATTCAGCATAGTACTAGAAGTCCTAGCCTCAGCAATCAGGCAACAAAAAGAAATAAGAGGCATTCAAATTGACAAAGAAGAAGTCAAACTCTCCCTCTTTGCAGATGACATGATACTGTACATAGAAAACCCAAAAGACTCCACCCCAAGATTGTTAGAACTCATGCAGCAATTCCGCAGTGTGGCAGGATACAAAATCAATACCCAAAAATCAGTGGCATTTCTATACACTAACAAAGAGACTGAAGAAAGAGAAATTAAGGAGTCAATCCCATTTACAATTGCACCCAAAAGCTTGAGATACCTAGGAATAAACCTAACTAAAGAGATAAAGGATCTATACCCTAAAAACTACAGGACACTTCTAAAGGAAATGAGGAAGACACAAAGAGATGGAAAAATATTCCGTGCTCATGGACTGGAAGAATTAATATTGTGAAAATGTCAATGCTATCTATCTGGGACAGTTTACATGGTTTTTTTGTTTTTTGTTTTTCAGTTTACACATTTAATGCAACCCCTATCACAATATCATGGACTTTCTTCAGAGAATTGGAACAAATAATCTTAAGATTTGTGTGGAATCAGAAAAGACCCTGAATAGCTAGGGGAATATTGAAAAAGAAAACCAGAGTCGGGGGCATCAAAATGCCGGATTTCAAGTTGGACTACAAAGCTGTGATCATCAAGGCAGTGTGGTACTGGCATGAAAAACAGACACATAGATCAATGGAACAGAATAGAGAACCCAGAAATGACCCTCAACTGTATGGTCAACTAATATTTGACAAAGCAGGAAAGAACATAAAGTGTTCTTTATCCACTGGACAAAGAACAGTATCTTCAATAAATGGTGCTGGGAAAATTGGACATCTACATGCAGATGAATGAAACTAGACCATTCTCTTACACCAGACACAAAGATAAACTCAAAATGGTGGAAAGATCTTAATGTGAGACAAGAATCCATCAGAATCCTAGAGGAGAACACAGGCAACACCCTTTTTGAACCTGGCCACAACAACTTCTTGCAAGATACATCTATGAAGGCAAAGGAAACAAAAGCAAAAACGAATTATTGGGACTTCATCAAGACGATCACTGGGGGTTATTCTGTATGTTAGTAAATTGAACACCAATAAAAAAAAAATAAATAAAACAACAATGTGGAAGAAGAAGAAAAAAAAAGATAAAAAGCTTCTGCACAGCAAAAGAAACAGTCAACAAAACTAAAAGACAACCTACAAGGGGAGAAGATATTTGCAAATGATGTATCAGATAAAGGGCTAGTATCCAAGATCTATAAAGAACATATTAAACTCAGCACCCAAGAAACAATCCAGTCATGAAATGGACAGAAGGCATGAACAGAAATCTCACAGAGGAAGACATAGACATGGCCAACAATCAGATGAGAGAATGCTCCACATCACTTGCCATTAGGGAAATACGAATCAAAACCACAATGAGATACCACCTCACACCAGTGAGAATGGGGAAAATTAACAAGGCAGGAAACCACAAATGTTGGAGAGGATGTGGAGAAGGGGAACCCTCTTGCACTGCTGGTGAGAATGTGAAATGGTGCAGCCACTCTGGAAAACTGTGTGGAGGTTCTTCAAAGAGTTAAAAATAGAGTTACCCTATGACCCAGCAATTGCACTGCTGGGGATTTACCCCAAAGATACAGATGCAGTGAAACGCTGGGACACCTTCACCTCGATGTTTATAGCAGCAATGTCCACAATAGCTCAACTGTGGAAGGAGCCTCAATGTCCATTGAAAGATAAATGTATAAATATGTGGTTTATATATACAATGGAATATTACTCACACATCAGAAAGGACGGATACTCACCATTTGCTTCAAAGTGGGTAGAACTGGATGGTATTATGCTGAATGAACTAAGTCAATCAGAGAGGTTTCATTCATTCAGGGAATATAAAAAATAGTGAAAGGGATTAAAGGGGAAAGGAGAGATAATGAGTGGGAAATATCAGAGAGGGTGACAGAACATGAGTGATTCCTAACTCTGGGAAATGAACAAGAGGTAGTAGAAGGGGAGGTGGGTGGGTGGGGGGATGGGGTAACTGGGTGATGGGCACTGAGGGGGGCACTTGATGGGATGAGTACTGGGTGTTATACTATATATTGGCAAATCAAAATCCAATAAAAATATACAAAAAAAAGAAATGACTTTTGGTGAGAATGTGGAGAAAGAGAAACCTCTGAGCACTGTTAGTGGGAATACAAATTGGTCTAACCACTCTGACAACAGTATGTAATTTTTTTAAGAAGTTAGAAATAGAACTACCGTATAATTCAATAATTGTACTACTGGAAGTTTACCTCCAAAATACAAAAACACTAATTTGAAGGGATACATGCACCCCTACGTTTAGCAGTATTATTTACAGTAGCCAAAATACTGAAACAGCCCATGTCCATCAATAGATGAACAGATAAAAAAGAGATGGTACCTATAAAGAATGGCATGTTATTTAGTCAAAAAAGAATGAATCTTATCATTTTCAACAACATGGATGGAGCCAGAGTGTGTAATGCTAAGCAAAATAAATCTGTCAGAGAAAGACAAATCCCATATGGCTTCACTCGTATATGGAATTTAAGAAACAACAAAAATATTGAGCAAACAACAAAAAAGAGACAAACCAAGAAACAGACTCTGAACTACAGAGAACAAACTGATGGTCACCAGAAGGGAGGTGGTGGTGGGGGTAATGGGTGAAATATGTGATGGAGATTAGAGGATGCACTTATCATGGTCAGCATTGAGAAACATATAGAATTTTTGAATCACTATATTGTATACCTTAAACTAATATAACACTGTATGTTAACTATACTGGAATTAAAATAGAAAATAAGAGGATAGCTTGGGTAGCTCGGCAGTTTAGCACCGCCTTCAGCCCAGGGTGTGATCCTGGAGACTCGGGATCAAGTCCCACTTTGGGCTCCCGGCATGGACCCTGCTTCTCCCTCTGCCTGTGTCTCTGCCTCTTTCTGTGTGTGTGTGTGTGTGTGTGTGTGTGTCATGAATAAATAAATAAAATATTTAAAAATAAAAAATAGAAAATAAGAGAAAGAAATACAAAGCTTTATGAGATATCATTCAAGAAATTATATGCTAACAAATTGGATAACCTAGAAGAAATCAATATATTCCTAGAAACATACAATATTATAAACTGAATCAGGAAGAAATAAAAAATATGAGCAGATTGATTTCTTGTAACAAAGCTGAATCAGTAATCAAAATTCTTTGAACAAAGAAAACTCCAGAGTAATAGATTTTGGTGTATTCTACCAAATATTTAGGCAAGAATAAATAATTATTCTTCTCAAACTTTTCAAAAAAAAATAGGTGAAGGAATACTCCCAAAATTCATTCTACAAGGCTAGCATTATCCTGATACCAAAACCAGAAAAGCACATTACCAAAAAAAAGCAAGAAAATTACAGACCAATATTTCTGATAAACATACATGCAAAAATTAGCAAACTGAGTTCAACAATACTTGAAAACAGTCATTTACTGTAATCAAGTAGGATTTATTCCAGGGATATACAAGGATGGTTTAATATCATCAAATCAATCCACATGATATACCACATTAACAAAATGAAGGGTAATAGCCATGTGATCATATCAACAGATGAAACAAAAACATTTGACGAAATTCAAGATCTATTCATGGTAGAAAAACAAACAAAAAACAACCTCTCAGTGAAAAGAGTACAGAGGAAACATACTTTAAAATGTTAAAGGCCAATATAACAAACCGAAATATAACACCAGACAATAGCGAAAAGCCAAAAGCTTTTTATTTAATATGGGAACAAGACAAGGATGTCCATTATCACCACTTTTACTCAACACAATATTGGAACTCTTAGTCACAGCATCAGACAAAAAACAGAAATAAAAGTCATCCAAATTAGTAAGGAAGAAGTAAATCTGTCACAATCTTCAGATTACATAGTTCCACATACAGAAAACCCTAAGACTTCACACACACACAAAAAAACTTATTAGAAAAAATGCATTTAGTAAAGTTGGAGATACAAAGTTAATATACAGAAATCAGTTATATTTTTATACTATAACAAACTAGGAGAAACTAACATGAAGAAACAATCCAATTTATCATTGTTTTAAGAGTAAAATACGTAGGAGTATTTAACCAGTAAGTGAGAGACCTGTAAATTAATGATAAAACACTCATGAATGAAATTGAAGATGACATAAATAAATTGAGAGGTACGCCATGAACCTGAATTAGAATATACTTATTCTGTCCATATTGCATTGTCTATTCCAATTCCTATCCAAATACCAATAGCATTTTTTCCCAACAGCATTTTTCATAGAATTGGAATATTCCAAATTTTGTATGTACACACAAAAGAGCCTGAATAACCAAAGTAATCTTGAGAAATAAAAAAATAAATGAAGTATCACAGAACTCAAGCTAAACTACAGTTTTAGTACTCAAAACAGCATGGTACTGGTACAAAAATAGACACACAGATCAGTGAAACAAAGAGCCCAGAAGTAAACTCACATATCTGTTGATTTAATCTAGGACAAATAAGGCAAGAATATACAATAGGCAAAATACAGTTTCTTCAATAAATGGTGTTAGGAAACCTGGACAGTTATATGCCCACAAATGAAAATAGATCACTTTCTCATACCATATACAAAAATAAACTCAAAATGGATTAAAGAACTAACTAAGATTTTATAAAATTCCTACATGAAAATATAGGCTGTAAATTCTTGAACATAAATCTTAGCAATATTTTTTGAATATGTTTTTTACAGGCAAAGGAATAAAAGCAAAAATAAACAACTGAGACTACATTAAAAAAAAAAAGTCTTTTCACAGTGAAGGAAACCATCAACAAATTGAAAAGGCAAGTACTATCCAGGAAAAGATATTTGCAAATGATATATCAGATAAGGGGTGAATTTCCAAAATATATAAAGAATTCACACAATACCACCGAAAGACAAATAAACTGATTTTAAAATCAGCAGAGGACATGAATAAACATTTTTTACAAAGATATGTGGATATGCCAATAGGCACATGAAAAAATACTTGACATCTGTAATTGTCAAGGAAATGCAAATCAAAATAATAATGAAATATCCTCACTGCTTTCAGAATAGCTAGTATCAAATACATAAGAAATAACCAGTAATTCTGAGGATGCACACAAAAGTGAACCCTATTGCACTATTGATAGGAATATAAATTGGTTCAGTCCCTATGAAAACTGTGTGAAAATTCTTCAAAAAATTAAAAATAGAAATACCTAATGACTGAGTTAATTCCACTTCTGGGTATTTATCCAAGGAAAATGGAAGCCCTGGTTCCAAAATACCTGTGCATCCATATGTTTATTGAAGCATTATTTACAACAGCCACGATACAAAAGCAACATAAATGTCCATTGACAGATGAATGATTAAAGAGGTGGTATATATATATACCAAATGGAATATTGCTCAGCCACAAAAATGAAGTGTTGGCATTTGCCACATATGGATGGACCTATAGTGTGTTATACTAAATAAGTCAGAGAAAGACAAAGACCATAAGATTTCCCTTGTATATAAAATCTAAAAACCAAAACAAATGAACAAAACAGAAACAGTATCATAATACAGAGACCTCTTGTGGTTGTCAGAGGGTGGGGGTGTGGTATGGGCAAGATAAGTAAAGGGGATTAAGATGCACAATATTGTAGATATAAAAATAAATAAGTCCTGGGGATGTAAAGTACAATGGACATATAGTCAATATTATTGTAATAATTTTGTATGGTAATAGATAATAACTAAACTGGCAATTGTTTCATAATATAAATGTTAAATCACTATGTTGTACATGTGAAATTAATGTAATACTGTATGTCAACTATACTTCAATTTTTTTTAAAAAAGCCAGTATGTTACTGGCATAAAAATCAACACATAAATCAATAGAACAGAATGGAGAGCTTGGAAATAAACCCATGCATTCACAATCAACTAATATTTGACAAAGGAACCAAGGACATTCAAAGGGGAAATGATAGTCTCTTCAACATATGATGTTTGGAAAACTAGAGAATATATGCAAAAAGATTAAATTGGACACCTAATTACACCACTCACATAAGTTAACTCATGGATTAAAGGCTAAAACATCAGACCTAATACTGTAAAATTCCTGGAAGAAGTTCTTTGACATTGGTCTGGGTAATGGTTTCTTGAATATGATACCCAAAGCACAAACAATGAAAGCAAAAATCAGTAAATGGTCTATAACAAACTAAAAACCTTATTCATAGTGATGGTACCAACATGGCAACATAGGTCATTACTGATTTCACCTCCCCCTATAAGAAGAATAAACAACTATTAATGAAAAAGACACAAATAAGAAAATTTTAGAACATGGGGTGAGGTCAAAGCATCCCTTGAACCATGGAGACCAAGACAGATTCCATTAGAAGATCTAGATAAGCAGCTACTTATCTGACCACATTTCCCCCACCCCATGCTGATGCAGCACCTCACGGGGAAGTCTCCATTGAGCTTATGGTTCCTACAAGTGGGAGAAGAGAGCCTAGAGTGGACATTTAACTCCCCCATCATTGTGGGTCACTTTTTGGGAGTTCCCAGCCCTACCTGACCAGAAAGGCTATTCAGAACACTTAAAAACTAGATAGCTCAGCAACACTGGAGCACAGAGTATTGCAAGTGGAGATAATTGTCTGTAGTGTAATGCCATTGGCACCATGCAGCAAGGAAACCTGAGAAATAGTTCATCCTAAGTAAAGACCACAAAGAGCCTTTCCAGGCTTTGAGTGATTCCTCTACTCTATCCAGTCAGGGAAGCTAATTCATAGCCACAACCCACCTACTAATGAGTTTAGTTTCCAGTTCCTACCTGACCAGAAACACTCAGAAAGGTACTCGGAGTGAGTTCCCTCATTCCACCTAGACAGGGAAGCTAATTCAGAATGTCCTGACTGATAAGAAATTCTGGCCAGAACACCTGAAATCTATGTAGCACAGCATCACTCTACGATGCAGACTAATCATCCACAGAGCAAAAACCCATGGCTTCATTTGGCCAGAGAACTTGGGGGAGCAGGTCTTGAGTGAAGATCATGAAGAAAGACCTTTTGTAGGCTTGGAATTGGTTCTCCAGCTTCATGTACACAGGGAAGCTAATTAACAACTTCACTGTTTGGTGTAGCTCTTAATCCCTCCTGATCAGAAAGCTTGGCTAGATCACCTGAAAGCTATGTAGCTCAACAAGGCTTAAGCAGAGAGAACAGCACTTAGATCTGATTGTCTGCAGAGAAAAGCCAGTGGCACTGTTCACTCTGGGAACTTGGGATGTCAAGACCACAAATAAAGAGTCTTTCTGGCCTGGCCTACAGTTTTTCCATTCCTCCCCAGCATGGAGACTATTTAGTAGTCCTGCCTATACTGAATATAGCCTTCAGCTTGCCCAACCAGGGAACTTAAACAGGAAACAAAGAGCCCTGCTTGTGGCATTGTGAACAGAGTTCACAGCCCTGTCTGGAGAGCAAAACCAATGGCCCCATCTGGCCATGGTATTCAGTGCAGTCTTTCCTGATTCAGGAGCTTCAAACAATGGGCCATGCTGACTCTGGGGCCTGTCCTGCTGATCTACAAGGGCAAGGAAGATCATTCATGGACCCACACAATGCTGAGTTTAGTACTCAGTCCTTACCATCTAGTAAATCTGACCAAAAAAACCCAGGCAACTGTGAAGCCTATCCTAAAGCGTGTTTGGGAAGGGCACCAAGCCAGCAGTTCTATTCAGTTTTTCTTAGCCACTGGCAGACTCCCTTCACCTCAACTCAAGCAGTGGCCCTATCCAAAAATAAACCCATTTAGCAAGCTCCACCCACTCAAAGATGTTATCTTCTGACATATTCAGAAATCCAAACTGAGATGACTGCTCAGAACTGTCCACGAAAGCAAAACTGTGAATTCTGAAAGAGGAGATTGCTTATTCAAATGTGTAGACACCATCATAAGGAATCAAAGATCATGAAAAAATCTGGTAACATGACACCACCAAAGAAAACTAATAAAACTCTAATAACTGAGATGAAGATCTATAAGATGGTCAAAGAATTTAGAGTAATCTTTTAAAAGAAATTTAGTGAGCTACAAGAGCACACAGACAACTAAATGAAATTAGGAAAATCATGCATGAGAAAATGATAAGTTAAACAAAGAAATGGAAACTACCAAAAACAAAAGAACAAAAAGAAAACAGGGGTCCTAGACTTAAAAAGTACATTGACTGAAGAATTCAATGGAGAACTTCAAAACAGGCTTGTCTGTGTAGAAGAATCAATGATCTATAAGATAGAATATTTGAAATTATCATAGGAGCAAAAACAACAAGAATGAAAAAAGCCTATTGGACTTATGAGACAGAATGAAAAGAAACAGTATGCATATTATGAAAATTCCAAAGGAAAAAAGAAAGAACAAAGTATTTTTTTAAGATTTTATTTATTTATTAATGAGAGACACAGAGAGAGATAGGCAGAGACATAGGCAGAGGGATAAGTAGGCTCCATGCAGGGAGCCCGATGCAGGACTTGATCCTGGGACACCAGGATCACGCCCTGAGCTGAAGGCAGACACTCAACTGCTGAGCCATCCAGGCATCCCAGAAAGTATTTTTAAAGCAATAATGTCTCCCATGTTCTGTGTCCCTCCCTGATCATGGGAGACTCCTAACTCTGGGAGATGGGCTGGGGGTGGTGGAGGGGGAGGTGGGCCGGGGGTGGGGGTGGCAGGGTGGTGGGCACTGGGGGTGCTTGATGGGATGAGCACTGGGTGTTATTCTATATGTTGGCAAATTGAACACCAATAAAAAATAAATTTATATATATAAAAAATAAAGCGATAATGTTTGAAAACCTCCCAAAATTTGGGAGGAATAAATATCCTAATCCAAGAGGTTTAACTGATTTCAAATAGGGTGAGCCTGATTAGGGCTACACTGAGGCATAATATAATTAAATTGTTAAGAGGCAAAGACAATTCTGAAAGCAACAAAAGAGAGAAGTTGCAAACACAAGAATTCCCATAGGACACTGGTGAATTTCTCAACAAAACTTTTCAGGTCAGAAGGGAATGGAATGATATATTTAAAATATTGAAAGGAAAAATAATAGTCGACTGTTAATTCTATGCCTGGTGAAGCAGCCCTTCAGAAATAAAGGAGAGATAAAACCTTCTATGAACAAACAAAAGCAGAGGGAGTTTATCACCTGTAGACCTGCATTATCAGAATTTCAAGAGTGAAGGGTTTAAGATTTTATTTATTTGAGAGAGAGAGAGAGAAATTGAGAGAGACAGAGAGAGCATGATATGGGGCTTGATCTTGGGGCCCCAGGATCATGACCTTAGCCAAAGGCAGATACTCAACTGATTGAGTCACCCAGGCACCCACAAAAAGTCAATTTTTAAGTGGTAGTAAAAGGATGATAATTAACATCGTAAAAACACAGTAAGATTTTGTAAAACTTGGTAATGGTAGATATAAGCAGAGTTAGATTCTATAATATAGTAATGGTGTTGTGAATTAAGTCACTTACCACTGTAGCTTAACCAATGCAGCAAAAATAACTATAACAATAAGCTGTTATTAAATACACAATATTAAAAAATTGCAAGCTGTAACATCAATAATCTAAAATGTGAGGGGGAGAAGTGTCAAGTTTAAAAATGATTTTTCACTTGTTATTTAAAATATGGTATTATACTTTGAATATATTTTATATGAACTTGATGATAATTATGAGAACAGAAAACATATATTGATCTGTATTCCAGGTTCCTGACACAGAGCTTCCAAACCCTTATAATACCCTGAGTGATAACAGCACTAGGGGCATTTTTTGTTCTAATATTTGGTCTGTGACCCCAGCCCAGGTCCTGACAGAGAGGTTCTGAACTCTTATAATTTCCTAGGTGATAGGAATGTTTTTTGTTCTACTGAGAAAACTTTGGGTGGGTTTCTGGATGAGTCCCAGATAATGGTTGGTCACTGGAGAAAACAAGCCAAGATTAGGAGCTAGGTATTTTTAGTCCTGTTCTCTCTACTTCAATTATCTTGAGAAGGGAGAAAGCCTATAAATGAAGTTAATGATCAATCATGCTTATATGATACAGTTTCCATAAAAAAATTGGATATAATGGAAAGCAAAGAGCTTTAGTTTGGTGAACACATCCACTCCAAGCAGGTGATTCACCCTAACTGCACAAGGACAGAAGCCCCTGTGCTAGTGACTCCCACAGATTTTGTCCTACATATATCCTCAACTGGCTGATTATGAGGATATGATGATACAGCCTCACGTGTATCCTTTGATTTATCCTTTTTTTTTTAACAAAAAGGAGATTTTATTTATTTATTCATGAAAGATACACAGAGAGAGGCAAAGACATAGACAGAGGGAGAAGCAGGCTCCCTGTGGGGAGCCTGATGCAGAGCTCAATCGTGGGACCCCAGAATCACACCCTGAGCTAAAGGAAGATGCTCAACCACTGAGCCACCCAGGAGTCCCTTGATTTATCATTTAATAAACTGATAAATGTATTTCCTTGAGTTTCTGTGAGCTGCTCTGGCTGATTAATCAAACTAGGGGAGGGATCATGGGAGCCCCTAATTGATAGCCAACTTGGACAGTAGTTCTAGGAAACCTGGGGCCTGCAGTAGCAACTAACATCTCAAGAGGCCCTGGAGAACTTTCATGGGACTGAGACTTTAACTTGTGGGACTTGACACTATCTCTAGGTAGGTAGTGTCAGAATTGATTTAAATTGTAGGATTCTCGGCTGATGTCACAGAGAACTTCTTGGTAGATGTTTATAATTGGGTCTTAGAATCATTCCAATAACCACAAAAGAAAAAACATGTAGTGATTACACAAAACCTAATAAAGAAGTAAAGCCTATCAATACCAGAAGACATCAAAACACAGAGACAGTTGGATGTGAAACAAAGAACAAGTAATCTACAAAATGGCCAGAAAACAATTAAAAATGCAATAGTAACTTTTTACCTATCTGTAATTACTTTAAAGACAAATGGATTAAATTCTTCAAAGGACATGGCTGAATGGATTAAAAAAAACAATATGTTACCTACTTCAGCTTTAAAGAGATATATATACTGAGAGTAAAGGAATAGAAAAAGAGATTTCACGGAAATGGTAACCAAAAAAGTATGGGTAGTTACAATTATAGCAAGCAGAATAGACTTTAAAAGCAATAAAGTTGTAAAATTGTAAAGGTCATGATAGCATATGGGTCAACTTATCAAGAATATAGAACAACTGTAAATATTTATGCATCCAGTTAAATATATAAGGTAAAAACTAAGAGTTAATAGGAGAAATAAATAGCAATACCATAATAATTGAGAATGGGATATTAAAGTCCCCAACAATTAATAGATTACCCAGACAGGGAATCAATGAAATAACAGCAGATGTGAATAATACTATAAATCAAATGAACCTAAGAGGCCTATGCAGAAACTCACTGACACCAGCACATGGAATATGTCCTAGAATAGACCATATGTTATGCCACAAAACAAGGCTTAGCAATTTAAAAAGATTAAATGATACCAAATTCTTCTCTGAACAGAATAGTATGAAACTTGAAATCAATAACAGGAAGAAAATTGTAAAAATTTCATACAGACATGGAAATTAACACCCTCCTGAACAACCAATAGATCAAAGATGAAGTTGAAGAGGTGTTAGAGGGTCTTGAGACAAACCAAAATGGAAACAAAACAAACCAAATCTACTGGGTTGCAGCAAAAGCAGTCTTAAGATGGAATTTCACAGCAATAGATACCTACATTAAGAAACAAGAAAGATCTCAAATAAAGTAACTCTATACCTCAAGGAATCAGGAAAAAAGATAAATTGAATCCAAAGTTAGCAGAAGGAGAGGAATAATAAACAGGAGAGTAGAAATAGAGGGAAATAATAGAAAAGATTAACCAAAGTAACAGTTAATTCTTTGAAGACATAACTGACAAAATTTTAGCTAAACTGAAAACAGGTCCCAAATCAACAATTATAAATGAAACAAACAAACAAACAAACAAAAGACATGACAACTGATACCACAGATTTAAAAAGATAACATGAACAACTCTATGTCAACACACTGGACAACTTAAAAGAAGTACAAATATTCTTCAAAATATACAACCTCCAAAACTAAATCAGAAATAAGCAGAAAATCTCAGCAAATCATTAATAGTAAGGAGATTGAATTTATCATATAAAATCTCCCAAGGAAGAAAAGTCCAGAACCACATGGCTTCACTGGTGAATTCACCGCTAATCCTTCTCAAAGTCTTCACAAAAAATAACAAAAATTAGAAAAAGCTTCAGGACTCATTTTCCATGACCAGCACTACCCTAACCAAAGCCAGAAAAAAATACTATAGGTCAATATTCCTAATGAATATCAATGCAAATATTCTCAACAAAGTGTTAGTTAACTGAATTCAGCAGCATGTTAAAAGGATCATTTGCCAAAATCAAGTGGGATTTATCCACAGAATGCAAGGACACAAATTAATCAACATGATACATCACATTAACAGGATGAAAGAAGAAAAAACCATGGCAACAGATGCCAAAAATATTGTCAAAATTTAACATCTACTTATGGCAATATGTTTTAACAGATTAGGTATAGAAAGAACACTTCTTAACACAATAGATGCCATATAGGACAAACCCAAAGCTAACATACTTAAAGGTTAAAGGTGGAAAGCTCTTTCTATAAAAACAAGACCAAGAAAAATGAACTCACTCTCACCACTCTTATTCAACATAGTACTGGAAGTCCCAGACACAGCAATCAAGCAAGAAAAATAAAGAAAAGGCATTATAATTGGAAAGGAAGAAGTAAAATTATCTCTATTTACAGGTAATATAATTTTATATATAGAAAATTTTCACATCTCCACCAAAAAAGCTGTTAGATCTAATTGACAAATTCAGTAAAGTTGTAGAACAAAATTTTAAAAAAATTAAAATATAAAATTGCCGACAAATCGGTAGTGGTTTTATAGAGTAACAATGAGTTATATAAAAAAAATTTTTTTAAAGATCCTCTTTACAAAGCATCAACAATAAAATACTTAAGAAAAAATTTAACTAAGAAGCTAGAAGATCTGGAAAGACACATCCTCATAACTGGTTTTTGAAAATCAGTGGGGATTATCTTTGGGAACTTTAAAAATCAGCAGGCTTAACTCTGGAAGTGCTGGAGGGTAATAGAAAACTGAATTTCTATCCTTGAAGAGCCAGCATAATCAATAAGTTGGCCAGAGGCACAGCACAGAAGCAGTAGTTAAAGTACCTGGAGTGTCTGTAGAGATTTATTGACTAATTTAAGAACATGTGCTAAAGGAGCAGTGATCTTCAGGAGATTTCTCCTAAAACAAAAGTGTTGGTAGATATCATTTTTCCTTTTTACCCAGATAGCTGGGCACTTATAGGAGCCATCAGTAACACCCTTCATGTGCCTTGGTAGCACTGCTTGCCCTGCTCCAGTGTTGGATGATAACTCATCCCAACCAAACTGTCTGACTTAAAGCAGGGCACATGGAGCCCACACAGGGGACAGCCCTGAAATGCCTGGTTCTGATGACTATAGAGGGATTGTGCTATGGGGGCACCATAGAATCTCTTTTACACAATGCCACTACTTTCAAGACCAGGAGATGTAGATGACCTACCTAATATACAGAAACAAGCACAGGGAGTTAGATAAAATGAGATAAAAGAATATGTCCTAGATGAAAGAACAAGACTAAATCACAATAAAAGAGCTAAATGAAATGGAGATAAACTATATGCCTGATAAAGAATTCAAAGTAATGAAAAGCAACAAAGCTCAGTAGCAAAAGGAAAAATAAAAAATGAGAATAAGATAAGGGAACTCAGTGACATCATCAAATGTAATAACATTTGCCTTATAGAGATCCCAGAGGACAAAGAGGTGGAGTACAGAAATCCTATTTGAAGAAATAACAGCTGAAAAACTTCCCAAATCTGGGGAAAGAAATGTTGAAGCCCAGGAATTACAAAGTAGCCCAAACAAGATGAATCCAAGGAGGTCCATATCAATATACATAAAAAATTAAAAAGGCAAAAAATTGATAAAAAGAAAATTTGAAAAGTAGCCACAGAATAGAAAAACATTACATATCTTGGCTTCCATGGTAGGGAAAGCCCATAAGGTTATCAGGTGATTATTCCGCAGAAAATTTGCAAGCCCAAGAGAGTGGCATGATATATTCAAGATGCTAAAAATCCACAACTATATAGTAATCTATGACAAAGGAGGGGAGAATATATGAAGGGAAAAGACAGCCTTTTCATAATATGGTGGTAGAAAACCTGAACAACTACCTGAAAAGTATGAAACCGGATCGCTTTCTCACATCACTCTCTAAATACGCTTTTTTGCCATTTATTTTATTAAAGCATAGTTAACATAATATTTCAGATGTACAACCTATTGATCTGACAATTCTATATATTATACAGTATTCACCATAAGTGAAGTCACTATAGAAAGTTATTAGAATGTTATTGACTATACTCCTATGGGGTACTTTTCATCTCTGTGACTTAGTTTATAACCGGAAGGCCCTACATCTCAGAGGAGTGGGTTAGTAGGGAGAGCAAGGAGGCCCAATTTCTGGAATGGGTGTGGTCTAGGTGGTGTTTGCAGCCTGCTCAGTCATCAACCTACATGAAGTCCCAAAGAAAGAAGGGCACAGCTCCAGAGGGACCTAGATCTCAGACGGTGAAATTTCTAAGAGCAAGGACCATGAAAACACAACACCATTGTCTTTGTGTTCCCAATGTCTGGCACAGAGATGCCCTCAATCAACGTTGACTGAATCAATGAATATAGGCAACCAACTCCCTTCCTGAAAAATTGGACATCTATACTACTTCTTTTATTCTTTGCTGAGATTTTGGTTGACCCAGTTCTTTTGGGAGACCATCTTTCCTTCCTGCTCTTGGACTATAGGAGCTTAACTCCAGGAATTTTAATTTCTCTCTAGTTTTCCATCCCTTCCGTCTTTTTTTTATTTCAATGAGTTTGAAATTGATACATTACCTGTAACCAAAAGAAAATATACTTTTGTTTTGTTTGGAATTATTTACAATGGGCAGATGTCATAAAACATTTTTAAAAATAATAAACAAGTTATTCTTGTATAACTGGTTAAAAGCATCCTTCACCTCTAGTTGTGATAAACAATGGGGCAGTCTAGAGTTGTAAACTGGGATTCAGACATCATTTCTCCCACCTTTGTGTGCTTATGAACATGTGGTTTAGTTTTTTATGCTTCACTGTCCTAAATAAATGACAGGAGCAAATGCATTAAAGAGTGGCATATAGGTAGGGGAGAGACACATGCACAGCTAATGAAGCTCTTCTTCGAGGGTAATTAATGAGATATATAACACTCTGACCATCTTGTCCTGATGTCCCTGAAACTAGTCCCTAAAATGTTCATTTTTTTTCATAAGGGAAGGTAGCCCTTGTCCTGACTCCTTATGTAGGACTGTGCGAAGAGGCTCCCTCTCAGTAAGACCTACTCAGCCTAGAGACAGCTGTGCCATTTGGGAGGTGAGTGCAGTCAAGCCAAGGGAGGCCTGAGGTTTGTTTCCTGATCCCTCTGAACTCCCATGTGAGGTGGATCCTGGATGGAGGTCCAGAGAACCTGCTTTGGGAGTTTTTGCAAGGAGAATTGAAGTACTCAGCTGCAGAGGTTAGGATGGGTCCCTGGGCCTGGAGAGTGGTTGGAGGCCTTTGCAGGTGTCTGAGGACTATGAAAGCCCAAGTCATCCAGGAAGGAGATCCAACCTCTGAGTAAATGGAGAAATAGATCAGCATCCACCAGAGCTAGCTAAGGATGTGGGTGGGGGGCAAGGAGACAATGCACCAGAGACCAGA
This sequence comes from Canis aureus, assembly GCF_053574225.1. Classification (NCBI taxonomy): domain Eukaryota; kingdom Metazoa; phylum Chordata; class Mammalia; order Carnivora; family Canidae; genus Canis; species Canis aureus. The sequence continues at coordinate 8,084,390 of NC_135647.1, forward strand.
CTCAAAAGACCTTTAAAGACCTGACTCTTCTCTGTACTATAATACAGAGCCCTCAGCTCATATGCCTGAGGAAGGGAAGTGGGCAAAGGGGACCTATTAGTTAGGGTCCTCTAGAGAAACAGAACCAGTAGGAGATAGCTCTCTCTGTGTATCTGTGTCTCTCTTAGTCTCTCTTCCTGCTATCTACAGTTAGCTAGCTGGAGACCCAGGAGAGCCAATGGTGTAGTTCTGATTCTGAAGGTAAGAGAAGACTGATGTCCTGCTCAAAGAGGCAGAGAGAGTGCAAATTTTCTCTTATCCAGTCTTTTTGTTCCAGTCAGGTATTTATTGGATTGGACGAGGCCTCCCCAGAAATCTGCTCTCCCCAGTCTGCCGACGAGATCGTAATCTCATCCAGAAACACCCTCACAGACACACCAAGAATAATGTTTCACCAAATCTCTGGGTGCCCTGTGGCCCCATCAAGGTAGCACATAAAATTAGCTATATCACAGGGAGCCATCAAGAAACAGAAGTTCTCCTAAAAGAGATAGAATATTAGCTGAAGGGGCTATTTACATGATCAGATTGGATTATATTTAATCAATATTGGAGATTTAATTTTTTTCTTTTCATCCCACTGACTAGATGGAGGGAATAGATAAATGCTAAGAAAATAAAATTTACATTTTCTCAGCATCTTCAGTCACAGATAAAGATTTATTATGTGTGGTCACACTATTAATGTTCTGTTGTCTTGGATTTTTCCATACAAACATATATCACGGACAGCTTTCTGGACTAATAAATATAGTTCTCCCTAGAAGTCATTTTTAATATTTGTTTATTATTTCATGGTCTATAAATACCACAATTTGAATACCCAGTTTCCTATTGATGGACATTTAGGTTGTTTCCAATTTTTCGCTTTTATACGAAATGCTGTGATGAACATCAATGAAGAGGATTTTAATACACACAGTTCACCCCCCCCAAAAGCTTTCTGATTCCCAATAGCTTGTTTTGTTATATTACCGAGAAAAGTAATTTGCATTTATTCTTCATACATGAGAGTTTGGGAGTAGAATGAATAGGAATTTGACAAGGAATTTGTAAATGGCTGTGGGGATGCACAGAAATGGGGCCTGTACACATCCCACCACTTGTCCCTGCCCAACCACTACCACACTGGCAAGATAATGGAGCATGAGGTGGTGATCATTCATGCCTTTCAGAAAATGCTGTTTGCCTGCCACACACGGGGTTTCCACTCTGTCCTTGTCATACTAGACTTCTATGGGCTCTCTTGGTTGCTGACAGGGAGGCAAGAGGGTAAGGCTATGCAGGAGGCATGCTTCTGCCTTCCTATGAGATAATGAACTGGAGGAGGCAGGAGAAGCTGGGGCCATCTGAAGAATGGCCAGCAGTCCTATCTAAACCATCCAGAGTGCAGGCTGCCATGGGCGAGCTCTGTTTATCGAGAGCCGCATGTTCTCGATTGCAGGCTACTGCATGGCTTCAATTAGACTTTTTGACTGATGGCCAGTTTAATGAGCCTATTTACAGAGGGTCATTCAACATGGCAATTACACCTATAAATCTATTTGCAGCAGGACTTGAATAACCTTCTGCACATAGCTCTGTATAAAACTGCTGTCTGATTAATTAACATTAATTTCCCCGCCGTATGGAACCAGCTGCAGTTGGTGTGAACGCTTCCAGCTTCTCTCTGCAGGCCCTGTGTGAATGGCAGGGGTTCTCTAGATGGGGGGGCATTTCAGGGGCTGGGGGTGGGGAAGGCTGATCATCATGTATTTGCTATTCCAAAGAAGTTCTTGGTTTTTCTTCTATCCCTCCGTTCTTTCTCTGGGCCGATTTGATTGATGTTTCGGGGCAGTGTCATATATAGGGGGCAAAATTCAATTAATTGGATATGAAATATTTATAACCCTGCTGTATGTGTCTATCAGAGAAGAGCCCTTAATAGATCTTCTCATTAGTATGAGCTGGTGACTCATTTTTCTGCTTTCACAGTCATTTGGAATTAAAATCCAATTAATCTAATATCCCTGTGAATGTTATTAAATTATTGGAAAAACTGCATTCAGGAGATAGGGTGAGGGGAAGAAGCTGGCCTCATGGGCACTCATTTCCTCTCTGCAAAGCACACAATGCTGAAGGGACCAGCCCCCTTCCTTTGGGCTCTTTTAGCATTTGGGTTGTGTCTACACTTGGCAAATAAAGCACAGGATTATGAATCAGGGGCTTTTAGCTGCCAATATGGATACTGCCAAAGCTCATACCACCACCACCACCATCACCACCACCAGAAACCAGGTTCTGAAACTGCCAAAGCATTTGTAAGATTGTCATTAACTTAAAAGGTAAGATTTTGCACTGTTTTAAGTAGCTCTAGAGGAATCTCTTTAAGGTGGAAGCAGTATGGAGAATAAAGAGTAATCAGAAGCTCCCAGGGTCTAGGATACTGGGTTTTATGAGTTCTTAATCTGGGTACCTTGTAAAAAAGTAATAGCAGTCTATGATTTCATAGGAATGGCAAGTAGAACAAAAAGACTCTTCCTAGTATTTCAAAAAACAAGGACCATTGTTATCATTAACAGATTTCCATGTCATGTGACATTTTGTTTGTCCAGCGGTTCTGGGGGTGCTTGAAATTTATGCATTTTTTTGGGAAGGGGAAGAGGAGAAGATGCTGCGACGATGGGTGAGCAGGAACTTTGGCAACTGATGGATACTATGAAATTTTCATGCATTATTTGGAGGTTGCAAAATCCAAACTTTAGTTATCACTGTGACAGAATTCTAGGCTTTCAAATTCCTTCCTCCTTGTTCCATCCAATGTTGAAATTGGATAAACATTGAGTTCCTAGTACATGCCAGGCACTGTGCCAGGTGTTACAGTGCTGTATTACTTACACATATTTATAACCAGAAATGTTCCCCAAAAGATGTGGTGATGCAAAAGAATTGGTCCCTGACTTCAGAAGCTTCTAGATAATTTAAAGTATGAGGAGTTAAAAGACTTTGCTAGAAGAGCACAACAAAGAGACCTGGTCAGAGAGAGTTTTCTGGAGGTGGTGAGTGACTGAATATGTTCTGAACTACCAATAGCTTTCTGTAGTATCTTGTTGCTATCCTACACTATAAATTGAGGGATAGGATGGTTTCTTACCTTTCTTACTGCATCTCATCTGAAGTAAGCCCTCTGCTAAAGAATAAGGTGGACACTAGGGACACCTGGGTGGCTTAGTGGTTGAGTGTCTGCCTTTGGCTCAGGTCATGATCCTGGGGTCCTGGGATCGAGTCCTACATCAGGCTTCCCACAAGGAGCCTGATTCTCCCTCTGCCTGTGTCTCTGCCTCTGTCTCTCATGAATAAATAAAAAATTTTTAAAAAAAGAATACAGTGGATACTTGTTACAATTTATTGAAGGAAAGGTTACTTAGCATTTAATTTCTGTAACAAATACTTTTCCAAATGTAATTTATTCCATGGTTTTTCATTTCCTCTTTGTTCTTAGTTCTCAAAAATGGCTTCTCGGATTATAAATGTCACTGGTGGGAGTGTAAATTCATACAACCTCTATGGAGGGCAATTTAGCCCTATCTATTACAATTTATGAATGCATTTACCTTTTTGATTCAACAATTGCATTTTGGGGAGTTATTCTATAGATAAATGTGCACATATGTGAAATTATATATATAAAAAGTTATTCATTACAGTAATGCTTTTAGTAGCAAAAGGTTAGAAACAAGCCAGATGTCTACCATTAAGGGATTAAATAAATTATGGTACATCCATACAACAAAATATTATACAGTTACAAAAAAAGGGAGAATGTTCTTTTATGTACTGATATGAAAAGGTCTTTGAGATACATTAAGTGAAAATGCAAAGTTCAGAACAGAATATATTGTAAACTATCTTTTGTGTTAAAAGAAGGAGGAAAGAAATTTTCTGATTGTACAGGTATAAAGATTTTGAGAGAAAAACTGGTAGGTTTCTCTGGGTGATAATGTGGAATTAGGCAGAGGTTAAAGAAGAGAAACACTCAACTATACTTCAATTAAAGAAAAAAAAAAGGTGAGAAATGTTTTTCATTCTTTTTTTTTTTTTTTTTTTTTGTACTTCAAAGTTTTACTTAAAAGTTAACAGACCGGGGACACCTGGTGGCTCAGGGGTTGGGCACCTGCTTTCAGCTCAGGTCATGATCCCAGGATCCAGAATCGAGTCCCGCATTGGGCTCCCTGTGAGGAGCCTGCTTCTCCCTCTGCCTATGTCGCTGCCTCTGTCTCTCAGTCTGTGTCTCTCATGAATAAATAAATAAATATTTAAAATAATAAATAAAAGTTAACAGACTGTAAAGTTGACTCTTGGGGTATATAGGTCCATGGATTTTATTTATTTATTTAAAAATTTTTTTTACTTATTCATGAGACACACACACACACACACACACACACACAGTGAGGCAGAGACATAGGTGGAGGGAGAAGCAGGCTCCATGCAGGGAGCTGGATGTAGGACTCGATCCCAGGACCCCAGTATAATAACCTGAGCAGATGGCAGACGTGCAACTGCTGAGCCACCCAGGTGTCCCGGTCCATGAATTTTAATACATGGGATCATCATGAAACTACCACCATAGTAAGGATACAGAATAGTTTTATCCTCTCTCAGAATTTCCTCTGTAGTTACACTCAGTGCCCCCAACAACTGGCAACTACTGATCAGTTATCCATCACTATAGTTTTGTCTTTGAGAATATCTTATAAATGGAATATTACACATAATCTTTTGAGACAGCAGAAATATAGACAACTATTTTATTAGTAGGAGGCCTTTGAGATTCAAGCTGTTGTGTGTATAAACAGTATGTCCTATTTGTTACTGAGTAGTTATTTCATGAGATGTTCCATAGTTTATCCATTCACCTGTTGAAAGATGTTTGTTTGGCTTATTTCCATTTTTGGCAATTGTGAATGAAGCTGCTATAAACATGTACATAGGTGTTCTTGTAGGAATGGGTTTTCATTTCTGTAGGGTAAAAACCAAGAAGATGAGTTGCTAGGTGGTGTGGCAAGTGTATATAAACATTTAAAGAGACTGGCAAACTCTCTTCCAAAATAGCTGTCCTTTTTTCCATTCCCTCCAATGATGTATGAACATTCCAGTTGCTTCACATCCTCAACAGTGCTTAGTATGGTCAGTTACTTCAAATTTTAGCATTTTTAATAGGTCATTTTGGTTTTAATTTGAATTTTCCTTCTGGACTATGAGGTGCTTATTTGCCATTTTTAGGTCCTTTGCCATTCTTATTTCTTATATCCTTGGTGAAGTGTCTATTATCTATATCTATAGCTTTAAACACTGTGAATGTATTACTTGAGAATTAATTTTTTAAGATAGTTGCCTTATCTTTAAGGCACCCAAGGCCTATATTCCTTTTTGAGAAGAGATTCTGAGCATGGTAAATAACTGCATAACGACCTGGCATTTTTTCATTTTGAAAGTGAGGGTGATAATCTTTAATCCACTGACACAGAGATGCCTCTCTGGTCACTTACCTTTGCCATGATTACATAGCCTTCCCTTGGTCCCATAGTTGTTGATCCAAGAGCTAAAACCAAAACTTAAATCTTGGGTTTTGATACCCTGGTCAGGACACAGACCCTGTGAACTTCCCTGCTTCTGATTGTGGTGCCAAAACCCTTAGAGGAGTGGAGCTTTGGTCCAGATACATGTAGCCATTATTTTGTTTATTTGTTTCTGGGTGTTAAATTCACACTTGGCAAAGGTTTATGTAAACAAACCAACCTACTGTTTCATGCTGCCACTAGAAATTTGGAATGACTTTTGGGGGACCCGAGGACCCTCTCTGGAGCCATTATTCCTCTGTTTTACTGGTGGGAGCATGGAGTCCTATTTGTCATAACTCTATTTGGCAGGAAAATCTGTCACCAGCACTTAAATAGGGAGAAAATGAACTCACAGCCTCCCAGTGGCCCAACAGTTTAATTCAAATCAGCAAACATTTCGAACTCTTACTTTATGCCTGGTCTGTGCTAGAAATATCCAAATCATCTCTGGTCCTAAGAATTCATCCAAAGTAGCATGTATTATAAGGAGCATCATGGAGATAGCCCCAGAGGCATAAAGAAGGGCTCCATCCTCATCATATAGATCAGAAAGCTGAGGCCCGGAGAAGACACGTGGGATACCTGGGATTTAAAAACCAGGTCTACCAGACTCAGAAGCTCCTGTTCTTTCTCATGCACCAGTAATTTATTTTGTCACCAAGATTTTTGTGCTTATTCACATACAACTTTATTTGCCACATTCAGGGGAAACTGAGGCATTACCCTTGAAGCTGCTAAAATACAGGATATCTTAAAAAGTATAGAAGCAAATATCCCCATCTCACTTAGAATAAACTTTAGTGAATTAAGTCTCAATATCTGTGAAATGAAAAAAACATAAGCCTATCACACTAAGGCCATAAATCAATCCTAAGTGGCTAAGCAGCTTCCCACAGAGAGTATGTCCCAATGGCCAAGAAACAATGCCACTTCCCTAGTGGGCTCTGCTAGGTGGGAAAAGTATCAGCTTACTGCTAAAGCTGCTTTATAGGCAGGATTTTCATAAACTGTGTAAGCTGAAATTTAATTTAATATTTAATAACCTGTGATGGACCTTACAACAAGAAGGCAGTAAGTCCCAGGTGCCCCTGAGAACTTGGTTAAACAGGACATTAGTGTTTGGTTAGCAGCTTTGAAGCTCCACAGTGTTACCATACCCTGTCCTCTCTACTGGCAGCCCCAAGCTCAGCTTTCACACTTCTTCCCAGAAACAGGCAACATCCAAGAAGCAAAGACTTTACTCATTCCAGCCAGGTCTTTCAAATGCTGACATTTTTCATCACCATCTGAGTTGAATCTATTTCAAAGCAAAGTTAGGTTTTTGGGTTTTGCTTCTTAAAGGGATTTTAGTAGCTCTAATGTCACATTAGGTTAAGAGACCATAGATTTTGTGATTTATCACTAACATTCCTACCAATAATAGTGAGAACTGCATATTTATACAAATGAAACAAAGGCATAGGTGAGAAAGAGAAAAGACATCGCCATGTACCACAAACATGCTGAATTTTCAATGTAAGCCAAATTTGAAAGTCAAGATATCTGGCGAAAAACCCCTCTTCCCACCACAATCTTGATCACCACCAAATGACAACAAAGCCATCTGAGAGAGGCGAGCTTCTACCACTGGCCTATATATAGAATGAAGCAAAATTTGTCCCTCTTCATTTAACAGACTCACTATACTTTATATAAACTCCTTTCAGGCATTTTTAAAGAGAAAGACATTTGGAAGCCTATCACACTTGGGGAAAAAGAATACAAAATTCTCTCATTCTGTGGTCCTTTTGAATGACATGATGCAAGTATGTATATTGGAGAACGATGACAAAGAATGGTATAGTCATAGTAAGGAAAAATATATATTTTTTTCATTTAAAGTGGTCATTAAGTCCATAACCAATATGAACCATCACTGTTAAGGACCTCCTTTTTCTCTTAATGGTCTTTTATGTTGACAGTAGTATTTGCTTGGGTAGTTACTAAAGTTTTGTGTGATTTAACTAGGTTTCACTATATTTGTGCTGTTTTAATGTAAGGTATCAGACCAAAGGAACTCTTCCCTTTAAGGAAAACAGCAATTTTGTAGGTACACACTTCGGACTGTGGGGACTGAGGGCTTTCCCAGTACCTTGTAGAAGGCATGATGGCATGACCTGAGATTAATGATATCTCTATCCCAAGTAAAAATAAATCTGATATTTACTCTAGAAAATAGAGTTCTATTTAGTGAGAAAGGATTAGGCACATATTTCTAAAGCCTGGTCTTTAGGGCAAAAGCTATTGAAGCTAAGGATGGATTCAAAGTTAATTTGAAAAACATGGCTTTGTTCTAAGCACAATAGCTAAAAACTTAATAAAGTCTTCTCCTGGCATATATGCCCATGATTTATTTAATATCCATGTAATTAATGTCTTCTCCACCTTTCCTTTGTGGACACTGTCATTCACAATCACACTTGAAACCCTAACAAAGACTTTGGCATCTGCTGGCCAGTGGGCTTTCTAAACTGGGACCAGAGTAGGGCTTCACTTTTCCCCAGTTTGCTCAGGCAGGGGGTGGTGGTGGGGAATGACAGCAGCCCACCCACTGTGGCAACGTCCTCTCTGCTAAATATAGTTTGTTCTACTCTCAGGGCTTTGGGGCTCAGAGGAGGATCCATCACCCCAATGCCCTGAGACCAGGACATCTTCACTCAGAGGCCCAGCTGGGGAGAGTTTCTCAAATCTCTGTGGCCAATAATACACTTTAAGAACCTCCTCCCCCCCCCCCAAAAAAAAGGAAGAGCTAGTATGAACTTAAACACCACTTTTTTAAAAAAAAAAATGTCTGTCAGCACTAATACCAGCTTATATTCTAAAGATTTGAGAGAAAGGAGTGGGGAGAAAAAGAGTGGAGGCCCACACACACGCGCATGAGTCGGGAGAGGGGCAAGGGGGAAGGGGAGAGAGAATCTCCAAGCAGACTCCCTGCTGAGCACAGAGCCCAAGACCCTGAGATCATGACCTGAGCCAGAACCAAGAGTCACTGCTTAACCGACTGAGCAACCCCGGAGCCCCAAACACCACTTCTATAACATCTAAAGTCTTCCATAGGGATCCCTGGGTAGCTCAGCGGTTTAGTGCCTGACTTCAGCCCAGGGCATGGTCCTGGGGTCGTGGGATCGAGTCCCACATCGGGCTCCTTGCATGGAGCCTGCTTGTCCCTCTGCTCCTGTCTGTCTGTCTCTCACTAATAAATAAATAAAATCTTTACAAAAAAAAAAAAGTTCCATAGATGACAAAAGTGTTCAGGAGAAAAGATATGGAGATGCCAAGGAAACCCTTACTTAACATTTTAATCAATTGACAACTAAGGGATGTTGTGTCCAATGTGGTAGAAAGGGTATGTAGGCTAACAGCTTTTGAGCGACATCTGAGAGGTTGGCATGCTGAACCATCTTCAGACCCACCTTGAGGGGCATTTCTGTGACACAGGAGCATGTGCTTTCATAGCTACTGGGACTGCTGGCTCTTCTTGCTGAGGCCAGCAGGTAAGGGCTGCCTTTCTCTCAGCTTTGGGAATCCTTGAACAGGTCTGCTTTCCTCCTTTGCCAACAATGCCCCTTCTCACTTTCTCTGAAATAATGCGGTCCTTTCCTGGTGTCTGCCCTGCCTCTCAGCTCCCAAAAATGGCCTTGGGAATTATCCGGCTCTAGCACTCTTTTCCTGCTTCTTCTGGTTACTATTCTTTCCTGCTGAAAAAGCGGTTTCCTCTCTGCCCCCAGCCTCCCACTTGCAACCAAGGCCCAGCACATGGAGGAAGCAGGCCTCCTCTGTAGCTTAACAACACTGCAAAGCATTACCTTATAGTTGTAAAATGCTTCTGGTGATCCAATTTTTAATGCTATTTATGAACTTTAATTTATATTATCATGGAGATTTAGGTCAAAAAATTACTTTTATGTTTAATTTGATAGAGAGATGAATAAAAAAGAAACTTCATCATGATCAATGAAACACACCAGTCTATTATGTATAAAAAGTAGGGTCCTATCTGGCATAGGTTTTTCTTTATAACTTGCTTTTACACATAACAATGTATGTTTTTGTTTCATATAATTAGGTGTATCAGCTATCCGTTGCCATGTAACAAATTAGCCCAAAACTTAGCAGCTTAAAACAATAAACATTTGTTTCCTCACACAGTATCTGAGGGTCAGAAGCACCCCTTCGCTGGGGTTCCAGCTCAGGGTCTGTCGTGAGAGTACAGTGAGGATGCCAGCCAGGGCTGGAGGCATCAGAAAGTTGACCGGGGCAGAAGATTTGCTTCTAAACCCACGAAGCCTCAGATGTTGCATGTGGTATCTGCACAGGGTTGCTTCCAGACACCACAGCTGGTTTCACCAAGTATGAGGGGACAGAGACAGCAAAGCTGCAATATCGTTTATAACCTCATCTTAGAGGGCACATGCCATTACTTCAGGAATATTCTACTGATCATATGGACCAATTCCAAGACTGTATGGGCGGAGATTGCATAAGAGTGTGCATACCAGGAGGTGGGGATCATTGCTGGCCATCTTAGAATCTGTTACTACTGCACACACGTGTGCATGCACATGCACGTTAGTGTGTGTTTTATCTACAGCGACTTTGGTTCAAAGATCTCCCCTCCCTAGTCCAGGTGCAATTGCCTCTTAAAAGCCTCTCCTCAAGCCCCAGTCTGCATTAGGTACCCCTCTTAAGTGTTCTTCAGAACCCCTTTCTCCGGTCACTTTAACAGACAATCCTATAATCATGTGTTGATATGCCTGCCTCTGCTTTCAGACCCTGCTTCTTAAACACGGAGCCCGAGGTCATATTAATGGGCTTGGGGTGGTAGTGCCTGTTCATACTATATGGCCAATACTTTTTGTTGAATGAATGAATGAACATACGAGAGCGCCTCAAGGATCTGCGGCCCACTGGAGCCCGACCAAGACTTTTTGCCCTGCCCACGCTCCTCATCCTCATCACCTTCCCCACAGTTGTGCTGCTGTTGTTTATCTCCCCAGCAGGCTTCCACCGACTAGGGCTCTGCTGTGAGCCCTTCCAGATCCAGAGTGTGCCAGCCAGCACCGCAATCGAGTTTTGTTTTCATTATGCAGGCTTCCTGGGAAGTTTCAAATTAATTTTAATCCTCTCCTCACTTTTAAGGCCTCTATAAAGAGGTGGTGTTCCCACCTTCGTTGGTAAGCTGGGGCCTATCCCATTCCCTAGGACAGCTTTCAGCCTGGCGAGGGCTGCGTGCCTCTGCCTCCCGGGGCCTCTCCGTGCCAGGCCAGCTTCCAGACTTCCAAGCTGTGGGCAGCTCTCCACCTGGGCCCTGGGAAAGAAGGCCAGTCCACAGCAGCCAGACCCACGGCCACCTGCGCCTGACGGACCTCCGCTTTCAGAACTCACCCCACAACACAATTATTTATCTTTTGCTTTCAGCTCTTGTTAAAAGTAGACAATATGAAAATAGTTATCCTGCTGTGCTTAAAATTTTTTTTACAGTCTGCTTTTGTTGGAAGTAGATTCTATGGCACTGAAAACATGCAGAGTGCGCTTTTTCTTCTTTGATAAAACAATTTCCACGTTCTTGCCTAGCATCACTTATAGGTTATTCAGGAAGATAAATACAGATAAATGGAAGCTACTGAAATTATGTCTACCATTTACTTTGTGTGTACCACGTGCCACGCTCAGTGTCAAGCATTTTTATATACTTGGGTCTCATCTGAACCTCAGTACAACCCTCTGCAGCAGACACAATTGTCCCCATTTTGCAGAGGCTCAAAGTGCTTAAGCAGTTTGCTTGAGGTCACCGATGTGGCACGTAGGAGCTCAGAGACCTGGTCCTTTGTCTTCGGATTCTAAAGCTGTCGATCTGCAAGAATGTGTGGGTTGCTTTAAATTTATTTTCCCACCGTGTTTGAAGAGTTTAGTGATATGAGAAGCTCTGGCCAGTGAGTCCAAGGAGATACTATGTCCATCAGCTTCTGGGCCTTTAAAGGGAGAGGTGAGCAAAGCAGGCTGGTCAAACCTTCAAAGCCAGACCCTGGGAAGGGCACTTTTGTGATAGGAAGTGGGCACAGTGATGGCACCATCCAGAGACAAAGCCTGAGGAGGAGTGAGGTAGCCTTTCTTAGCCTCCCTTCCCCATCCATTGGGACCCTATTTTGCTTTTTTAAAATGATATTGCTTTCCCAACAATATTTCTAGTATTCAGAGTCTAGGAGGTACTAGGCAGGGATAGAGGTCATATTGGCTGATGCTACTAACTCTATGACCTGTGAGGAGGTGCCTCAGTTTCCCCAATCAGCAGCTTCCCCCCCCACCCCAGAAGAGAAGATCTGGTGGGCTCTCCAGGTAACCATTGCCAGATTCCCACCATCAGACACACACATAAGAGTCCTAGATTAATCTCAGGCTTGGGCCTCCCATGTGGCAGCTGAGCCATCAGGCTGGCTGTGAAACACCTTATTTTATTTTCTGCCTAACATCAGGCTGCAAATGAAAATACCTTTTCAACCCTAGTATTATTACCCCTATGGATGGCACCTTTAATGTGTGCTATTCATTGTTATAATGGCCGCACCTGTGTAGCACGCGCATATTGGAGCTGCAGCAGCTGTGGACTGTAATTGCTAAACATTATTTTCTGTATCTCCCTGAAAGCTTTTGTGCGCGTGCACTTGTGTGTGTGTGTGTGTGTGTGTGCGCGCGCGCGTGTATGTCCGTGTGTTTGTTTCATCTGTAATGACTCTGGTCCAAAGAGTCTCTCTCTCTCTCTCTCTTTTTTAAACACAAGCCTAAATGTAAATACACTTATTTCTAAATGCATGTTTCAGAGAAAGTCAAGTTCACCCCCTGCCCCAAACCCACACACTCAGTAATGAGACTTCAGAGAGCTACTTCGGAGCGTGTGGTCTGTGGAAATGTTCACGCTATCGCCGCGCCTGGGAGCAGTGGTCTTTATGCACGTTGGCACACAGGCTCTGCCGTGATTAATGCATTTGTTCCTTGATATTCAGCCCCTGGGTGTCTGCAGGACAGTGAATCAATTTAGCACTTGCAGGTCCAGATAATCACCAGCACCAAAGATGTTTCTGTACCTGGGACTTCCCAATTCAAAACAAGAATATTTCTAAAAAGGACACGTTTTTCCCCCCTATTTCCCCCTTTCCTTCTCTTTGTGCTTTTCCGAGCAGTCACTCAAACCTCCCATGCGATGCTACAACACTGGAAGCCTGCTAGTCGGCCTTTGCGGTTGTGCTTTTAAAGTCAGCACTGCAGCTAGCAATTTGAGATTTATGTGGAGGCAGGCATGCTAAGCACCCCCACCCCCTTGCAGGATCCCGCCATCCTCCAGGGAATCTGTCCTGACACACAATCCGAGCATTGGCCTCGCAGGTGATATTTGATGTAGTTATCTCTGCGAGTGTCTGGTGGACGACAAAAAGAACTGCCTGCCACTTGGTGGAAGAAATTTGCCTCCCCTCCTTCCTGTCCACTTACCTCATTCACAAGGATGCTGTGAAACTTCCTGCTGCCTTCCAGCCAGGAGACCAGCATAGAAGAAATCGGGGGGGAGGGGCAGGTTCTAGGGCAGAATTGTTCCTCTGGGATGGGGTGACAGGCCTCTGGATGCCTGTGGCCACCCCCCCCCTCAGTTTAGGGAGCAAGGACGATCCATCCACAGCTTCAGGGACACGGAGCAGGGAGTGAGCATGGACCCCAGCATGGGCCCTCCCCTGGTATAAGTAGGCACAGTGCTTCTGCAGGTGCACGGAGCTGTCAATCACCACCCACTGTGGCCTCACAGACAAGAGTAAACTTCTCAGAAGGATGAGGCCACCTTCCCTGCCAGGTTCTGAATGAGGGAGGATAGGGCCCTACATGCTGAGAGGATGAGAGGAGCAGGGATGCAGGTCCTCTATCCTGTGCTCATTCAGCTGAGAAAGAAAGGTGCTAGACTTGTGGACTTCTTCACATTCGAGATTGACTAATGCAAGGGGACCCACTGAAAGGGCAAAGGAGACATAAATATTTTACAACTGATCAAGATATGACTACCGGCATTTCTTTCTTTCTTTCTTTTTTTTTTTGATGCTCAAGATATTACTGATGACTTTAAAAAAGTAAAATAGATTTTCAAAAAATCAAGTTCAAGACCATGTAGTTAGGCCGACTTAAACCCATTTTCGGAAGATAGAAAGAATGAATAAAAGAAAACCAAAGAGAAAATCTGGATGAGAATCTATCTACCCTTCTCCAAGTCCTGTAAGAGTTAAGAAGTCTGCAAAGGATATTTTAAAAATCTGGTAAACTTTGTCAGCGTGATTGATTATTCCTTTGAAGAATCTGCTTAATTTGTGAAATGGGCTTTCTGTTCTATTATGCGTATGATCAGTGCTTTTATAGGGACTTTTTTTTTTTTTTTTGGTATATCAATGTTGTGCAGGCATAATGACAGAAGAGAAGGAAAGCCAAAGCAAAATCCTTCTTTACTAACCCAGTAAATGCGTTTATAAACAGGCTGGATGTCAAGGTTGTGATGACTGCTTATTGCGCTTTTGTCCAGAAGGTGGCAACATTTCCTCAAGAATCTGTAAGAAAACTGTAGCTTCAGAACAGGACAATTTATCTCTGGACATTGTGTTTTGTTCTTTCTTCAAAGGCACAGCACAAAACAGGAGGTTCCTCACATCATACTTGCTGCTTATTCTCACCAAATTAAAGGGAAGAACATTGTTTCTCTCTCTCTCCTCTTTCTCCCTGGAGAGCAGATTTAAATTGTCAAGGTTTTCATGCTGGAATGAGTTGATGCTGAAATAAATTTATATGACAGTTTAGGTGGTTCCTCGTATGTCCCATGCACCAGAAAAGGGGTGTTTTTTTGGAGAGTGTGTCTGGGTGAAGAGCCACTTACGTTTATAGCAGTTAAGTCAGATGCCGGCTCACAGCCCCACGAACCATTTCTTGCTTTCTGAAAAACCCAAGTGAACCTCAAGATCATTCTTTGCAGTAATCACTCTTTGCTCTATTGGACTGCTTGCCTGTCTCTTAATATTTGTTCCTGCGATAGAGATTCAGGAGCAAACCAGAAAAGTGTGAAGACCTTTGTTTGAACTGAGGTAGTAAAATAAAACAATGGACAGGGTGTCCAGGCATGAACATTTGGAATCCTGCACACAGTCCAACATCTCACTAGCAGTTGGGGAGCACTGATCCAGGAATTGGGAATGTTGATGTGTTCTTCTCCACCCCACCTTACAACATCTCTGCTACCTCCACTCTCCATTCTTCTTCAATATATTTTAATTTTTGGAAAGCACGGTAACTATAAACACACACATCCAGATACATCAATGGATCTGGTTTAAAGTAACTTTAAAAATTGTATGACTTTGTTTCTGACCAGCAATATATATATATACTGCTTTCCTGGTTTGAAAAGAAAGTTGGAGTTAAATATTATTTAGCTATGGAAATTGCTCCAAATTATAGCAACAACAAAAAATAAGATGACCATTTTTAAATGTATTTGGAGTGATTCTCTGTGTTGTATAACTCGTGACCCTGTTCTTCATATTGGAAGGAGCGACACTATGGCTATTCCCAGGAAATGTCTTATTGGCCAGTTTTACTGTACTCAATCTCTCTCTCTCTCTCTCACACACACACACAAAGTTTCCAGGAGGATGTGTAGATGTACAATACAGCTCCTTACCTCTGGCTCAAAAATCCCCATTGTAACTCCTAATTCCCATTGGCTAGAGAGTAGGAAGTGGCTTCTCAACCTGTTCAGATGGCTCCAGCCACTCCACATGTTGCACTTGGGAGCCTTCCCTCTTTCTTCTCCCAGCCACCTGCACGGCCACCTCTCCCTTGGACCTTGGGAGTTCTCATCCTGAGGGTATCCTCTCCCTTTATTTCTTTGCTACAGACTCTTGAGGTCCCTTTTCCTCTCCTTGGCCCCACATTACCACGTGGCCAATTATTCCATTCCTGTTTCATCCCTGGGTAGACGGGGAGAGTTCTGATCTGCCCCAGAGGAGGTGTTTGTATGGGACAGCCCAGTCATGGCATGAAGGAAGAGGAGGAGAAGAAATGTCCTGGCACCTTTGCTCATCAACTGGAAAAAATTTAGATCTTAAAAACTTATGGGTTATACATAGATTATAATATACTGTAAAACCAATACGACAATATAAAATGCTACTTTTATTAAATGAATGAAAAGAATGGGATTTTATGTTCTTGAAATCAGTAACATTGACTCTTCCCAAGGCTCAGAATCTTCCAGCTAGACATATAACTGATTTAGACTTTTCCTGAAGCTCCTGACCTAAGTTGCAAATTTGCTCATGCTACCCTCCTCTGCCCACAGAAAACATGACCTCTTTACTATTCTTACCTATCACAAACCCTAGTCTACTAGGTAGTGTGGGAGGGCAGGGGACCCCACCTTGTAGTAAAGTTCCATTAAGCTTGTCTGATGAATAGGTTAAGCCTCTGCCTCTTTGGGTCTCTCAGATTTCCCATCTGTGGCTCTGCTTGTCCCCCAGATGGCCTATGGCCTCCTGGAGGTGAGGTCTTCTGTATCTCTACTGTCTTCCAAGATGGAGTGATTGCCTTTCCTGTCTTATGGGTTTGGTGACCACTGAGGTGTAGCTGGGTACATCCAGCTCCCGGGGTGCTGGTGTACTAGTGTCTACAACTGGTTTGGGCCATTTGCCCCTTCTCTTAAAGCCCTCATCTGAGAGCCTTATTACTTCAACCCACCTCTGTTGGTCCCCCTCTGAATTTTTTTAAAATTTATTTATTCATGAGAGACAGAGGGGGAGAGAGAGAGAGAGAGAGAGAGAGAGAGAGAGAGAGAGGCTGAGACACAGGCAAAGGGAGAAGCCGGCTCCATGCAGGGAGCCTGACGTGGGACTTGATCCTGGGTCTCCAGGATCACACCCTGGGCTGAAGGCTGCACTAAACTGCTGAGCCACCAGGGCTGTCAGTCCCCTCTGAATTCTTGCATGAAGCAAAAAGTTCCTCTTGAGTCCCCTTGCACATTAATAGGAAGGGGGAAGTCAGAGAACCCATCATACCATTTCCACTGATGGGATTATTCATTCTGCAGGGCCAAGGGGAAGACTTGTTGTCACTCCCTACTATACCCTGGGAATATGCCACTAGCCCAGAGTTTGCTGGATCTCCCATACTTTTTCTGGCTATTTCACAAATTTTATGTCACCCCGAGGATAAGGAGTAGGCCATGAGAATCTTGATGTTGGTACTTGCTTTCTTGGCCTCTCTCGGCTCTTCTCATAATTCCCTCCTAGAAAAGGCAACTTCTAAATTTTTCTTAGATGCTCAGAATCTTCCATCTCTATGTCTTCCTCTATGACACATCCTCTTTCTTTGTGAGGGCAACACGTGTTAGCAGAAAGGGAATTTTCTCTGCATTATGGAAGGAAAAAAAATCTAAGATCTGAGCCCTTAGGCTTGGTTTCTGATATACTAAAGGAAATCAGAAAGTGTGCTTTCTTTCTCTCCCCTCACTACAAAATCTGTTTTTCAACCTATTGTGTTTCTCAGCTTTGAATGCCAAAAGCTAAATACAAACACTTTTATTTCTCTTAGAATTTCTGTTCGAATAATCCTAATGCTTTCTACCCTACCCTTTCCCTTCAATAAGTACTTCCAAATGAGAGAAGGTATGTGTACAGAAACGCAGAAGAGAAAAGCACATTAATATTTAGTGCCCCCTTCATACTAATCTCATTCATGCCTGTAAAAGAGACCATCCCCCTTCCCCCAAACTCTCTGCAGAGGAAATGCAGCTACTCCTTTCTGGTAGACCTGGTGGTGCAAATACCTCAGCTCATTTCTCAGGGGTGGATGACATTGAAGGGTAACCTGTGGCATATTGTGAGTCTGGGCTTGAGTTTATTGATTTTTAAAGTTGCTGCCTGCCTTATTCTAGGTCCCTTACAAATGGTGGCCTGTAAATCATTTCTATCCAGTGAATTATTAACCAGTTTACGTGCGCGTCTAAAGGGGACCCATTTCTATCCATGTGATCTACAACTTGCTGCTCAAAATTAGGAAATGTGCGGATGCTTGAAGGAACCAAACTTGGCTACTTAGATTCTCACCAGTTTGGGCTGGCATTTAGAAACTAATTTTTTGGGTCCTGCTGAGCCCAAGACAGTCTCCTAAAGAAAAACCTACTGCTCCTCTTTACCTCTAAGGAGATTCCAGCTGGTGGCAGTGGGAGTACCAGCAGCCCATTGGAGCCTCACAACCTCCTCCTGGTACTTTGTGGGGGAGCCCAACTGGAGAGAGAACTTCACCACGAGAAATCCCCAAAGCCACTAAATGACAAAGAAATACCAGAAGTATTTCTTCATGTAAAATTTCTGTCAGACAAGTCCAGATTGTCTGTAGAATATGGAGCAATGACCACAAGATACACTGACTCAGGATCATGTCTGCACTTCCACCGCCAGCCCAGCTTGTTGTTTGTTTGGACTGAGGTCCCAGTTTAGTTCATTATTGTTGGTTAGTAGGAGATTAAAAACTTGAATTTCAATGGCATGTGTGAGGCTCAGCCTTAGTCAATATTTACACATAATGATAGTTCTCATCAAGGCATAAGGACTTAGATAGCTATGAAATGATTATACATCACAACCCATCTATAAACAGGATTTTAATTATCATCAGCAGCAGCGACAACAAACATTTATTGAGGAGCTACCCTGTGCTGTAATTGAATTAATGAATTTGTTAATCGTTGCTTCCTGTTCCCGTAAACATTTGCTTAAGTTCAATCTCTGTCAAATCACATCAGCACCAGGCTGAGATACTTTGTCATTTAAGAAGATTAACTATTTTCTTATAGTATTAAGAGGTTTTTGTGTTTGAGAAGCATCGAGTGCAGTGTGTTTTCAACAATACCAGACTGACAGGGCAGCGTCAGAAGTCTCTGCATTGGCAAATGGCAGTCGATGTGGACTCTTCCAGAACCTTCTGTAAATGGGTCCCAGGATACGGAAGCCCCAGTTTCCTGATGGAGTCTCTGAGTGATGAGTGTGTCTGCCTCACCTGTCCTCTTGATCCATGCCTTGTGGTCTTCCTTTGCTGTTTGTCCTCCGTGTATCTGTTGCATGGTTCTGTGTAGCTCCAGGGAAACATGATTTTTTCTGGCTCCAGGCTAGCTCTGCGCAGTAACAGTATTCCGTGGCAAGGCTTCTCTCTTCCTTCTCAGAGCCCCCTGCTGGCAGACATCTATCTGGTCATCCCTTTGGCCCTTCCAAATATCCTGATGGATTTCAGGCTCCAAGCATCCCAGGATGGCTTGTGTTTGGAGATTCCTGCCATGCTCTTTGTATTACGACTCTTTTATTTCATCTTCCCTCTTCCATGCAATCCACTCCCACTCCAACCCATGTGAACCTCTCCCCAGAATCACTTGAGGGATGGGTGGGAAGGCGCACAGGGGCACTGCCCTGAAACACCCGTGATTGTTTCTCGGTTCTCACACAGCCAGCATCCCTGGAGCTGAGACATTTAACTGTGGCTCCTATCTCTCCGTTGGGAACATTTGGTCCTAGCCAGCTCCCAGGCCAAAAAGTCAAGGACAACACTTATCGCCTGCTTGCTTATGGGACCAGTGGCACAGGAGAATTTTCTAAGATTTTAGCTTTACTTCCTTTTATGGGGTCATTTCCACCCTTCCTAGAATTTTCTAACAGAAATTCAGGGTTTGCCCTCTCTTGCCTCAGAAGTGGAAGCTCTTCCTGATTTTTGTAAATGCCTACGCTCAGAGGAGATCAGATATCTCCAGAGAAGGAGGGGAGAGCCAGAGTGCTTTTGAGAGTATTGAGAGGGGAGGTGAGAGATCTTCCACCAAGGACTGGAAGCAGATTGGAGGCTGATGGGTTTCAATAGTGGCGGGGAGCAGGGGCAGTCGCCAAAAGGAGGGGTACCACTCAGAGAGATGTCTGCCTGGAACACTCATCAGGAAGCATGGGGCTTCCAGTACATCAAAGATTTTCTGAGTCCCATGAGTGGAGCGGAGCAAGTGAACTGCTGTATCCCAAAGGGCTAGAACCATGGAGACCCCACCATATCCTGTGTCCTTCAATGTCTCATGATCAGTGGGGCCTCAATAAGGTTCTGTCCTACTTAAGATCCAGTGACTTTTGTGTGGTCCAACTGAATTCATTCATAATGACTGAATTCCACTTTTCTACTCATCACGGGGCTAGAGCTTAGAATTTGACTTAGGCTGACTAAAAGAAAAATGAGGAAATGCAATTATTTCATGCGCTCTCTGTCCTGGGGGATTGGTTATGGGCTACACTCTGTTCAGTCGGTGCATCTCTCAGGGGTGGGTGGGGTGTTCAGAAATAAAACTACAGCCACTCCACCTCAACACGTTTGATTTTGCATTGTGAGCAATGCCCAGTGGATGACCTCGTGGGACCCTCGGAGCATCAGAATTAGCAAATATTAAGAACCTGCACTCTGGATTCCTACTGTAGAATTCCTGATTGTGATGCAAAGTCTAGGTTTGAGGAAAGAAACAGGTTGAATCTGTTGTGATCAGCTGGCTTAGTGGTTTAGCAGGTGGTGAACAGAGAAGTAGGGCGTAGAGATCGTAAGAAGCAGACCATGTGGGTGAACAATGGTTTGGGTTGTGAAATCAAGTTAGACTTGCCATTTGATGGTCTGGTTTGGGAGTGCACCTTTATTCATTATTCATTAGTACCTCCTGATTTTATGCTGCACTGCAGTGGCTGCCCACGTTGCCCTGAACCACACACAAATTGCTAGAATGAGAGTTAGGTTTTTGTCTTATCTTAAACTGCCCGTGTTGATCTGGGAGCTTAAACACAATGGCGGGAGCTCTCTATGTTCCTCCTGGAGATTCTCTGCACATCATAGACGATTGTCACTGAAAGTACAGGGTGTTTCGAGACCTTTCCTCTGGGAGTCTTTAATACTCTACGCATGAATGGAGAAATCCTAGTGGCCACAGTGAGAATTTATAAATTCTTATCCACTTGATTCTTTACTAAGAATTTTAGGTGCTAAGATACGATGGAGAATAGCACGTGTATTCTATGATACATGCATTTAGGCAATATGCCTTTCTCTGTATTATTTACCCTGTCTGGAGGGTACAGACTTTCACTAACCTCCCTTCACCCCAACTCAATTCCCAGTAATGCAATTATCAAACTTATATAACAATAAATAATAATTTAAACAATATATCAACATAATAATAAATAATTATCCTCCCTGGTGATCAACTAACCACATTTGCATGGTTGATCCTTCCCCCCCTTTTACTAATTAGTCTTTTCACAAATGAAAGACACAAATGTGCTTCTTCTACACTGTGCTTTGACCATGTGAATTAATGAGCCACAGTCTAGCAAATGAAACAAACAAACAACAAGACTGACAAAATGCTACTCCACATGCAGAGAAAACAAGTGGTTCCATTTGAGGGTAGGGGAAAGATTGTCATGAATTAAGTAGTCTGCATGTGTCAGGCATTTCATATATGCGATTTCATTTAATCTCAACAACTTCATGAGGCAGGCACTTGTGTAGCCATTCTACAGATTCCACAGATCAAGAAACAATCTTAGGGAGGCTGGAATGTTATTTAGGGACTCACACAGGCAGTTCTATGGAATTGGAATTTAAACATGGGTTTATTTTAACCTAACATGAACACTCATGTACTCTACGACAGTGTCTCCCAGCCTTAGAAGTTAAACAGAGAGCAGAGTTTGTGCAGAAAGAGAGGGGTTGAGAAATCTAGAACTACAGAGCTTAACCAAACTGGTAAAGAAATGGAACCTACCAAGTAAATGGCCAATTATCTGATCATGATATGAGACGGAGGTCTGACAGCTTATCCCAGAGCCTGATCTAAATGTTGGGTTTCAATTAAAGTGTTTGAGAAAGTCACAAGAGGGTTAAAGTATAATCATTTTCATTGCCTTATTTAAGTCATAAAAAAGATTAACATGTACTAAGCTGAACTGAAATTACAGGGGCGAAGCTAACAAGAAGTAATTTTGCTTTTGACAGATTCTCTTCCTTATTCCTCCACTTGCTCCAGATGGAGGATAATGTAAACTTTATATCATAGGAATAAATGCCTATTGATTGATTAAACATTGATGATGGCACTCTGTCTCCATCTGTATATGAAAGTGGCTGTTTTCAAAATTAACCCTTTTATGGGTCTGACACATGCTATCAATATGCATCCTGAATTTTGGAAGCCAGACTGTCCACAGCTGTGCAATTATGTAAACGAGGCTATTTTCCAGACATCATTTACATGCAATGGTAAAAAGCTACTTTTGTAGTTTAGTTTAGATACAACACACACTGGAACATTGCTATTGACTTCCTTTCTTTGGGTTTGCAGGATGCTTCCTAATGATCTGGGACTTTCCTTTTACTTCACAATAAACAGATTTTCCCTGACTACAAGTTCACCAGTAAGGAGTTCCCCATATAGTTGAAATAAATATCTTTCACTTAAGCTTTTTATTTCTTATGTTAGTCGTCTTTTTTGGCCTGATGAGTCAGCGCGGAAATGAAAGTGAGGGATGTGTATTCATTTGGTTGACTGTTGAAATCTCAACAGTAGTATCTCTGTAATGCAAAACCCTTCCTTGGGCTTGTGGTTCAAGAGCATGAGAATTGCTATTGGTTTTGACTTGCCATTCATCCTACCCAGTGCTCTGTCTTTGACAGGGATCCCAAGATTGAGGTGATCAGGAGGGCTGGGTCTGTGTGCTATCAATTTCAAATGACTAGTGATGTGATCCAAAATATTCTATTGTTGCTGTCATTCAGGCACATCCTACTGAGCGGCCATCATGAGAAAGGCATTGTTGTGTACTGTGAAGGACCCACAAGGATATGACACACAATCCCTGCCTTTAGGATTTAGTAGGGAAAATAAAATGTGCATAAATAGACTTACATATGAGGTAGTTGATAATAATTGCTGTGAGAGGGGCAAATTAAAGTTGGGGAGTGGTATTCAGACAACAGAGATGTTTGATATGAAGCCGTATATTGTAAACGCATTGTACATTAATTTTGTTAAAGATTTATTTATTTATTTATGAGAGACACACAGAGAGAGGCAGAGACACAGGCAGAGGGAGAAGCAGGCTCCATGCAGGGAGCCCGATGTGGGACTCGATCCTAGGACCCCGGGATCATGCCCTGGACCAAAGGCAGGCGCCCAACCACTGAGCCATCCAGGTGCCTGCATTGTACATTAATTTATCTAAATCCTTACTGTCTTTATCCTAAACCAGGACTCCCTTTTATTGACATGTGGCACATTGGATGACATGTCTTAAATTACTTTGTCCTTAAAGAAAAAGTCTCAAATTCTATCCTCTGACTCTTGCGATGAAGCTGTTTAGCAGCATCTAACATATAGCTAGATACAGCGTGGTTGTAGGTTCCTAGTAGGCTTGCACATTTAGTAGTCATGACTCGAAAGTACATTAGAGTGGGAAGAGGCACCTGTAGGTTAGCAAGAAGCATGATTTAATAGGGAGGATGACATATTGGGTACTATTTCCAATTCTGCCACTTGTTCACTGGGTAGTCACTTAACTGCTTCATATTTTAGTTTTCAGAGCAATAAAATGCAGATTATAAGATTTCAGCAGCTGTTACAGGAAATTAATGGTTGAACAGATCTTTGAAAACTAATATTTTTTAAAAAGCATCATTTGGTCAGTGTTCAGGTATAATTATACAGGGAGATAAAATATCCTTAAAGAAACATTATGAAAATTTTATAAATATATGAAGATATTTTAAACGTTTTGTCATTTCTGCACTATTCAATTTATGCCATTGTCTTTCTTTTCAAACAATTTCATTTTCTTTGTAAGAAAGTTAATATTGTTTTGAGATTTAAAAACAAATGCTCTCTGGACATCCCATCTTCTGTTGGTCCCTGTCTCTGCAGGCCATTGGTGTCGTCTGAACTCAGAGAAGACTCTCCTGCAGCCTTCAGGATGACCAGATCTCTGTTTCTCTCTTTCTCATTCTCTCTCTCTCTCTCTTTTAGAAGGCAGGGAAGGGCAAAGGGAGAGGGAGAGAGAAAATCTTAAGCAGTTCCATGCCCAGTGCAGAGCCCCACATGGGGCTCAATCTCACAACCCTGAGATCATGACCTGAGCTGAAATAGATGCTTAACTCAATGAGTCCCCCAGGCACCCCTCAGATCTCTTTCTGAAGGTGACCTGCTTTCAACACTGCCTGGGGACTCCTGAGCCAAAATCAGGTTTAATAGCCCTCTGGCTTTGAAGTGGAGTATGTGAGGCACCTTTTTTTTTTTTTTCTTTCAGTTTACATGTTTGTCACAAAGCAAACCTTACATGCCCATTCAAGTTGGCAAGGAAGATAGAAAGGTCTTCCAAGCAAATGCCTACAAGTTGTAGTATCTCAAAGATTCCAATCAACATTTGCTTGCCTGGTATGTGGGTCTACTTCAAGTTAAACAAATTCTCATGGCAAACAGCTTGCATACCATTTCTCAAGAGTTAAGAGAACCAAATCTGCAAGGTGGTGTTGATACCTCTGGAAGGATTCCCACCCAACTTTGGTCCCACCAGAGTCTTAGCTTTTTTGTTTCATCAAGAAAATGAGGCTCTCAGTCTGTACCACCCCTGAGCCCAGGCAAGAGGGGCCCCTGGCCTGTGTCCTGTGCTTTAGAGAGCATCATTCTGGCCTCTGTCACCTGGGCTCTTCCCTATAGAGCAAGGAGTGTGTAGAGCTAAGGGGACATGCTCACCCAGGGCCACCCCTCACTTCCCGGTGCATTCTTCCCACATGGGATAAGTTCACAGGACCCAGAGTGATTTGCACAGGTTGCCATGAGCCTGCTTCCATGGCCTGTGTGGGCTTCTTCCCCAAATCCTTTCTCCTCAAGATAGATGAACACACTGTGGATGAAGCTCTAGGCCCAAGCAGTGGCCAAGGAATGGACAGATCCAAGTATGTGGACAGACCCTGGGCACATAGCCTTGGGTGTCCTCACATGTACTTGTCAGCTCCCTTGCCCTGTACAGTGGGGCCTATGGTGGGAACAGAGAAGTGGCCCCTTGGGCTGGACAGTGGTGGGAACAGAGAAGTGGCCCCATGGGCTGGCCAGTGGTGGGAACAGAGACATGGCTCCATAGGCTGGTGGTGGCTCCTATCTGCCTTCACATTTCAGTTTGGAGTTGAGAGGAGTACAAGATCCTAAATTAGAACTTGAATTCCTAAGTGTTAAAGAAGGCATTTCTATCAAGATAGGAGTGTTCTATTGAGCATATGCATCTTATCTATCAAACAAGTTTCATTTAAGTTTGGGGCTTGATTTCTAATTTTTAGATATCTGGACATAGATATGTGAGCATCTCTTTGTACTCTTGCCCTGGGCTCAGAAAATGCGAGGGGTGGGATGCCACCAGGTAGGAGCTTCCTCTGCTTCATGGCTGAAGTACATCTGAACCCATTATTCTCCTGCCTCAGAGGACAGGGTGCTCTTCAGAAGGCTCTTTAAGCCTACCCTCTGCTTCCAACTTTTCATATCATTTCTGGATCTTGCATCATAAAATGTCTCCCATTTCTGTGGCTAATTTCCCTCATCTCATTAATGAGGAAGTCTCTCCTAGCCTTAAGAAACAAACAAAAAACAAGCAAAAAATTCAATTGACTACCCCACTCCCATTTCACTAGTATTCTCTTCCCCTTCGCAGCCCAATTTCTTTCAAGTCTATCCTATGCTGTTTCATCTTAACATCTTCATCTCATGCTTATTATTCAACCTTTAAAATCTGTTTTCTAATTCCATCAGGCCATATATCCAGTGGTCACTTTTACATCGACTGTTTGCTTCACTAGACTTTTCTGGTATATTCTGTTCTGTTGATCATCCCAATTACCTTTTTGAAACTTGAATTCCTTGGGTTTAATTATGCTGGATTGTGAGGATTCTTCTGCTGCTTCTATGACCTTTTCTCCTCTTGGCCACTCCCTTAAAATTTGATGAGCTCCAGGATTCCATTCTATGGTCACTAGTCTTCTGGGTCTAGAGAGTCTCAACCATCCTATGTGAGGAGAGCACGCATCCCTACTTTTCTAGTTTCAACATCTACTTTCAACCTTGAACTCATCACCCAAATGAATGTTGGCCATCTCCAATTTGAAATACCATCAGATGCCTCAGATTCAATGTGTTAGTCTAGACACAACTCCTTCCCTGTGCATTCTTCTCATTTTTTTTTTTTTTTATTTTCTCAAGTCCAGGAGTCTCCGGAGTTTCTCCGTCTCCCCTTGTATCAAATCTATTGCTAAATTCTGATCATTCAACCTCATAAATGTTTCTCAGATCTATATCATATTTTCCATTCTCCCCATCATTGCCATAAATCCTTCTCTTTTGAATTGAGTTAGTACTTCCTATTGGTTCCCCCTCCTTCACTTTTGCCTCAATATTGTCTTTCCTCCTTTTTCTGCCAGAATAATTTATCTAAAACAAAAATCAGATCTAAGAAATCACTGATCTTTACAGAATAAATGCTAAGTTCATTAACATGGCATGCACTACCCTCTGTGATCAACCTTCTCCATTCCCTGCCATGATCTGCATTAAAGTTTTTTAGTTTTGTTGCTTTGCCATGCATCCCTTTCCTCTAAACACACATATGCCTGATGTCTCACACTAGTGAGGCTCTTTCTCAGTTTTATTTCTGCCTCAACAATTTTTCCTAACCACTATTCCTCCTTTTAAATTCAGGCCCAAATCACCTTCTCCAGAAAGTGTCTCCAGCCTCATTACTCCCAAAAAGTTAAGGTAGGTCTCCCACTTCTCTGCTCTCATTGTATCCTTTGAAAGCCTCTGCTGCTACATTTGCTACACTATATTGAAAAATTCTATTTATGGGTAGTTGCTTTCACTGTACTTAGCAGCTCAAGAACTTGGGTGGTATCTAATTTATCTCTGTATAACTTATCTCAGTGCAAAAGATATTTAATACTGGGTGAGTAGCATCATTCTGGTCTCCATAGTATCCTAACATCTATACCCCCTGGTATTCAGAAAAGTTCAGGTCCCAATCAACAAAGAAAAACAACTCCTCGGCAGCCCAGGTGGCTCAGTGGTTTAGCATGGCCTTTAGCCTAGGGCATGATCCTGGAAACCCAGGATCAAGTCCCACGTTGGACTGCCTGCATGGAGCCTGCTTCTCCCTCTGCATGTCTCTGCCTCTCTCTCTCTCTCTCTCTCTCTCATGAATAAATAAAATCTTAAAAAAAAAACAACAACAATTCCTCTTTCTCTCTCATCTAATGACTCTAACTGGAACAAATGGACCTACTTCTCAAACCCTGAAGATACTGAGACATTGAGGGGTCATGTTGGATCTGAGGGTTAAATTGCATGGGCACAGCCAAGCTTCCTGACCTCAAAGGGATGCTTGTATACAGATGGCTGACAAAACTGGAGGCACTGAATTTGGTTTTCAGGAGTATAACATATTTAAAGGTGGTGTGTGGACAAGAAAATGTGCAGCAGTCATTTCTCCACGAGAAGGTGGTGTGACCTACTATGGTATCTGGTGAGGCATACTGACATTGTTTCTGCATCCTGGAAACCTGATGTGTCATCTGGGTCACTCAGCAACAGGTAAAATTTGAGGGGAGCTAGTATGTGAGGATGACAGTGTACCAATGCCTGATATTCATTAATGCCTGAACTAAATGCATCTTATGTGCATACAGATTTGCTCTATGGCCTTAAATTGAAATCCCTTGAGTACTTACTTCGTTAGTCTTCTACTAAAGTTGAGATAATAGCAAGGGCCCAGAAGGAAGCAAGGTTTCTTACTAAACTTACAGTGAGATCAAGACTCCTTCACATGGCCAATAAAGCCTTGCAAAATCTCTCCCTCATTGTCATGTTCCAGGACCCACCCCTTCCCTGCTCCTCCACCCCTAGTCAACTATGCTCCCCTTCACTGTGTCATTCCTCCCACTGAATCGGGGCTGGGCTTGTGACTGAGGTGACCAGTAGAACATGGTAGAAATAACACTTTACCAGTTGCAAGCCCTGCCTTTGAAAGAATTGGCAGCTTCTATCTTTTCCCTCTGGGAATTCAGCTGCCACGCAGAAGGAGGCTCAAGCAGCCATGTGAAGAGGCCGGGTGAAGGAGAAGCAAGGCCCCCAGCACCAACTTTCTTGCCACAAGAGTAAGCAACATTAGAAGTGGATGCTCCACTACTAGTTATTTGAGGGATACAGAAATAGTGATTTGAAGGGACACATGCACCCTAATGTTTATAGCAGCCATGTCTACAATAGCCCAAATATGGAAAGAGCCCAGATGTCCACCCACAAATGATTGGATAAAGAAGATGTGGTAGAGATATACAATGGAAAATTATGCAGACATTAAAAAGAATGAAATCTTGCCATTTGCAATGACATGGTTGGAACTGGAGGGCACTATGCTAAGCAAAATAAGCCAGTCAGGGAAAGACCAATACCATATGATTTCACTCATATGTGGAATTTAAGAAACAAAACAGATGAACACAGGGGAAGGGAAGGAAAAATAAGATAAAAACAGGGGCACTTGGGTGGCTCAGTGGTTGAGCATCTGCTTTCAGCTCAGGTTGTGATCCCAGGGTCCTGGGATTGAGTCCCGCATGGAGCTCCCCATGGGGAGACTTCTTCTCCCTCTGCCTGTGTCTCTGCCTCTGTCTCAAATAAATAAATAAATAAATAATCTTAAAAAAAAAAAAAAGAAACAAAAGAGAGAGGGAAACCATAAGAGACTCTTAACTCTGGGGAACAATCTGAGGGTTGCTAGAGGGGAATAGGGGGGATGGGGTAATTGGGTGATGGGCCTTAAGCAGTGCAAGTGAGTGATGAGCACTGGGTGTAGTATGCAAACTGATGAATCATTAAATTCTACCTTTGAAACTAATAATGCACTATATGTTAGCTAAATTGAATTTAATTAAAAAATAATTTAAAACAAGTGGATGCTGCAGCTCCAGTTGTGTTGTCATGACTGACAGTACATGGCACAGTAATAAGTTGTCCCTATGAGCCCTGCCCAAACTGAAAAACTCGGAGCAAGTGCACGAGTGCTGTTGTCTTAAGCCCCAGTTTTAGAGTGGGTTGATATTCAGTGATAGCCGCCTGAATGGTCCTCATACCTTCCAAACTCCTTTCTACTCCTGGGTCTTTGCATAGGTCCTCTCTCTGCATAGAATGATTCTTCCCTTCCTGTCTGCTCTGACATAGCTGCTGCTTTAAGTCTTTGTCACCTCCTCACAGAGGCTGACCCTAAAAACAGCCTATCAGAGCTGATTTAATCTCTGACTTGTCACTTACTGTTTGGCCTTAGGCAAGTTACTCGACCTCTCTGAGCCTCATATAGCCTTTTCTATAAAATGGGGATATTGGTAACACCTGCCTCTTAGGCCTGTGCTTTGGAATTAGTGAAATAATGTATTTAAAGTACTTAAGGTGTTGCCTAGCACCTGGGTCAGTCTCAGCCGAAGAGAGAATCATCTGTGGAATCATCTTCAGCTCCTAGGCCGAAAGGAAATACTTCCGTACTCATGCATATTGGAAGCAAAGAGATGTGGGTGGTTCTTAAAACATTAATTACCCTAGGATGAGGACAAGCTAAGCAGCATTTATACTGATGGTCTTTGGGGCCTCATGTGGCTTTGGGATTGGAGATGAAAATGGCTTTTCTTATTAAGAGACCCAGGTCTGGTGTGGGGTTATCATTCTACCACGATAGCCCTGGTCATTTCCTTCTATTTGCTCTGTTCTTGTCCTACACTGCACAGGAGAGCTCAGGGATGATAATGATCCTCATTTGTATCAGTTAGGGTCCCAACCTGCTCTGAAATGGTCGTCATTAGGCTTGTAAGCTGTATTTATTTTCATTACTCTTGTACATGCAGAACTGTTTGCCGCTGCCTTTTTCTGGACCATTCTCCCTGCAGCGCTCTTGTACTGTGTCAGAAATGCAACTTTTTATTTCTTCCTGTGCCATTCATTCTATTTTTATAAATCGTACGGGTCTCCTCATCACTTACACACTCATCACTCCCCTGGAACCACCCCCAGCCTTGGGAGGTGGGGCCAGAACACCTCTAAGACCCCCTGTACCTTTGAGATTCCCTCTGCCCAGCATGTTCCCACCTGTTGGAGGGCATTGACCTGGCAGTCATCATCTACGCACTGATTGTTGAGGGCTTCGATCTTTAAATGGCTCTGGGCTACACAGATGAGCACCCAGCCCACCACGGTTAACATCTGAACAGCAGAGGCTAGTTTTCTTCTTCTTAGAGCACTCAGACAACTAATAAACAAAAAGGAGTGTCTCCCAGTTTCTAGGTTTGTGTGTAATCTCTGAGGAGAGAGACATCAACTGGATATGCATGAAAGCCAAGGGCACAGCTGCTGAGAAGCTGTGACTTCACTTGCAGAAGGCAAGAAGCTGGAGATGCAGACAGGGCCTTGCCCGGGCCAGGAAAGCAGACCCAGTCCTCCCAGGACCCAGCTGGGAGCAGTGGCATTAGCATTTCCCACCTCCCCGGAAGGCCCCTGCGTTCCTGATAATCACCTGAGAGCCCCAGCAGCAGCACAGAAAACTGCTCAGGAGAAACAAAAGTCTCTTTCAAGGTGCCTCAGTGAAAGTACAAACAGATTTGGTGTTTACTACAGCCCTAGCTCCCACGTGGCCTCCCTGCAGTAACAAATGTAATTCTGCTAGTAACTGTTTTGGTAAATGAGTCATATTGTAGCAATCTTCATGAATCAAAGATAATTATATTTTTACTCAGCTAGCACTGGTTAAGAAAACTCTCTCATTCTTCAATTAGCTGTCTTTTCACTCTGGTATTTATCTAGAGGGTCTTCTGCATAATATTAACCTAGTTCCTCTTCCTTTTTCCTATCACTTAAGGCCTTTTTGATTTTCATGCCTCCCTATGTTTTCTTGTAATATTCCTTGTCATTGTTCTTCTTTTTACATTTGTAGCAAGCCAGCGTGGTGGATTAAGGGAGGCTTGCCCTGAGGAGACAAATAGTCCTCCACAGCCACCAGAGTTATTTATAAACCGCGACATTAGTGTTTATACTCTGCGAACGGGTTATTGTTCACATCTTGTCTGTTTTCTGCTCAAAATCTTCCCCAGAAAGACCATGGGGTTGAAATTGAATCACTCATTGAATCACCAATGAGAAAACTACTGTTTTTCAGCATCCGTACCAGAAACTCTGTCAAGAGCTTTATTACGCATTTAGCTCTCCTGACGGGTTGCCAGGACTCCACGAGTTCTCTCCATTTTACAGATAAGCAAACTGAGGCTTACAGGGTAAATAATTTGCCCAGTGTCCTACAGCTGCTGCAGAAACTAGTAGAACCTGGTTTTGATTCTAGCAGCTGCTTCATGACCTTTACCTGGTATATGCTGGGACTTCCGAGCTATTTCTCTGTTCTTACCCTGGTTCGAAATGAACATCGAGTCATCAGATATTAGTTCTAGCTCTCTGAACCCCGTTCTTTTGGGGTTTTATGGTGGCTTCACTACTTGGTCATGGTTGATCCATTTATCAAGCCCCTCTAGCCTCCCCTGAGAGTTCCAGCCCTCTACTTATGCACCTGGGGCCCCTGGCAAGGAGCTCCCATCCTTAGATGCGATATTGAAGTTGCCTCACTAACATAACAAAAGACAACTTTATCACTCTGATCGCCTAGGAAATTCCAAAGATTTTAGGGGCTCTCTGCCAGAACTGGGGAGGGAGACCAAAGACATTTCTTATTATAAATCACAATTTCACACCTGGGCATCTTGTAGTTTAAGTATGAGGCCCATGTAGCGCTTCTCAAAATTTAGCACACCTGGGGATCACCCAGATTCTGATTCAGTTGGACTGGGTGGGGCCTGAGAGTCTGTCTTTCTCACAGGTTCACCAGCCATGAGGCCTGACAAATTGAGATGAATTTTATCTGGGTGGAGCCCGGGCATCAGCTTTCAAAAAAAACCCACTCAGATGATTGCAGTGAGCAGCCCAAGCCGGGAGTCTTTCCTGTGGGATTGCCTGCTCTCTCTCCACATCGTCATCTGTTCTCAGATAGGTTATGTTTCTGGGTCAAAACCTGGAGCCTCTTGAGTCAGGAGGATTTTTCTGGCTGTCCTCTCTTCTTTAGACAACCCTCTCACCCCCCGTGATGCTGTTCTCTATCTCTGACTTGCCTTTGTGGCAGACCTTGACCACTGCGTGGACCCCAAAGGCTCAGCCACTTACCTGCTAGATGTCCTTGGGCAAATCTCTCTACCACTCTGGACCTCAGTCTCTTCATCATTAATAAGAGAGAACTGAACCAAATGCTCGTGAAGAGGTACGATTGCCCAAGGCATGCTAAGTTGGACCAGAGCAGAGGCATCATCCTTCTTGGAGGAGTTTTGTGATCACTGGGGCCTTGGGAAGAGTGTATGGGGAGCTGTTTGGGCTTGTTGAACGGGTGGGAGGGCAGGGTGGAGGAGGAAGTGGCGGCTGCTAGCTGGCCCTCCTTCCTGATGAGGATCCTTCACCCCATCACACAGCCAGCTTGGAGGTGGGCCATGTAGGACCTCGGTCTCAAACCACTCCCAGGCCAATCATTTGGCCTCAAGAAGTATCTGCCGTGGAGCATTACCACCAAAAAACACCTACCATCCTCTCAGCCATCTTCCAAGGTGGTTTCAACATGGGGCATCTGCAAAGAAGCTTCGGTCCTCGTTTCTCCATCTGGGAGCAGCCCTGGCTACATCAGTGCCTCCTATTAAAACCAGTGAGCCTGCGGATGGAGGCGACTGCACAGCTTTCCAGGGAATTCGTTCAGTATCTTTCATGTCAGTGATATCTGAGAAACAGGAAACTGTTTTCCCATCTCATTCACATAATAGATAAGATGAGAAATTAGCTGCTGGATGAGCAACCTGGGGGCTGTTCATTTTGTCACAATAAATAAGGCTTCTGCTGCTGTGAGTGTGCATCTGGGTGCGCGTGCACACGCCACACTTTCTCATTTGAGAGCTCCCCAGCTTCACCCCTACAGATGTTGCCTGTTGTGTTTTTTCCCTCTGACCCTGCTGAAGATTTTTGCAGCCTAAAGACCTCTGAATTGGCTGAGTTGTGCAGCCCCATTCAGCTTTGCTTCTGGGCAACCACAGGGTCCCGCTCTCCCAAGCCTCCTTACTGACACCTCCGCTCTGCAATGATCTAAGGTGCTCCTCGGGTGTGGCCCAGACACCAGCCGCTTCTGCCTCCCCTGGGTGCTAGTGAGGACTGTAGCCTCTGCAGCTCCACCCTAGACTGAGTCAGTGGGCCTGTTACCAAGATTCCAGGTGATTCATTCCTACGCACACTCAAATTTGGAGAGCGCTGGTCTATAAGCGCTCACGAGGATCTCGCAAATTCAGGAGATGGGGAGTCAGAGATTCAGCATTTTGCCTCAAATGTATTGTCCCGCAGTTCAGGAGGCTGGAGTCCAAGATCAAGGCTTTGGCAGAGTTGGTTCCTCCTGGAGATTCCGAGGGAGAACCTGTCCCGTGCCTCTCTCCCAGCTTCTGGTGGTTTCTTGGCAATCTGGCCCTTCTGTCTTGGGGTGTGCCCGGATGTCCCCACGACCCCTCTCTTCCCTGCCCCGTGCACACGTGTCTGGGACACCAGTCCTAGTAGACCAGAACCCACCTCGTTTTAACTTGATACCTACCCCTGCAAAGATCCTATTTCCAAATAAGGTCATATTCCAAGGGACTGGGGGTAAGGATTCCAAAATTGTGGGGGAAAGGGCACCATTCAGTCCATAACACACCTGGATTCCGGGATTGGATAGAAACGGCACTGAAGGTCGAAGGTGGCCACGAGAGGGGGGACCTCTCCTTGCTCACTCCTACCCGCCTTCTAGAAGCTCAAGGCTGATGGAGAAGGTGGGCTGGGTCGAGAGGGCAGCGGGGGCAGTGCCGCCGGGGAGAAGCGAGAGTCGCCGGAGCAGGGCTTTTCTGTGGTGGTTGTTGTTGTTTAATGTTTAGAAAACTAAAGAAAGGGAAATCAATTATGGGGCCTACCTGAATTTTATTTCCTCACCAAAAACCAAATTACTCAGCAAACTTATCGCTTGCTATTGCAGGCTTTGGTATTAAAGAAAACAATCAGGCGGGCAGGATTAATCTCTGACAGCTGCCTTATCTTTACCTTGCACCTTTGTTATTTTCTGATGAGCTTCTCCTTTTTTGCTGCCACGTTGTACCATACCTCACTGGTTCCTTTCATTTTATCATCAGGCAAGAGCGGAGGACCTTTCAGTTTATTAAAAAACCTTTATTTGTGAAGAACAAAGAGGGGGGAAAAGGCAAACAATGAGGTCAGACAATCTCCTTCCTGCCAGGAGTCACTCACCTGTTATTTAGAGTGTTATCAGTTCGGGGAGACTTGCATCGTGGAAAATGAGGCTCTGACAAGCTATTCGGTCACACACACACACACATGCACACACACACACCCCAAATCTGACCGACGCCTATCAACCTCCACAAAAGGTCCTTGACTAGCAAAGCTGCAATATTTTCTTTTGTTTCTAAGCTTCTAGAAAGAAAAAAAAAAAAAAGCCTCACAAGCCTGCTCCTCCCTGCACCTCCCAGCCCTCCCCACTTTGTCCTTCGATGCAGCTGAGCCTTCCTGCAAAGGATAAAGCCCTGGCCATTTTGGTGGCCCTGTAACTCTGTCCCACGTGAGCTGGAAACAACCCGGTTGGCTGTCGAGGAGCCGGTGTATCTCTTCTGCATCTTACTTGCTGCTTATTTATTTGGGGATCAACGGTGAGGCACACACTGATCTCTGTTTGGAAGGGCAGTTGCGTGCATGGGGTGGTTATGCAGCCGCACCTGGTGCTTTGACCTGGGTTTGTTACCTGGAGGGGACGCTGCAGATCCCCTCATCGCCTATGCCTCAGTTTCTTCCTGCCTGAAACAGAGGAGCTTCAAGAGGATGATATTTAGGACTCCTGCAGTTTCTAAGTCTCTACATCCTTGACCCATTTTGCCGCAGAACTCCTTCCAAATATGGGCATGTTTAAGTTTGACCACTGTGTTTGCCACTCATTAGCAGCGTGGCCTTGAGCGCGCCACTTAAACCTCTCCGAGGGGTGGATGAGATGCTCTCTAAGGTCTCACGTGGATCTACGGATCTATGAAGTGGGGATTGATCTATTGTTCTACATCACAAAGAGCAAATCAAAGAAGCTCAAGATTCAGGTTTACCTGCTGCTTGTGTCTCTCATCCCAGTTGGCAAGGTGCATTCGTTTTCTGGGGGCTTTTTTTTTTTCCTTTTCTGCATAACAGATTACCACAAACTTAGTTTCCATGGGTCAGAAGCCTACCTTTAGGTAGCTGGATCTTCCACCCAGGGTCTCTGAAGCTGAAGTCAAAGTATCAGCAGGAGCTGGGCCCTCATCTGGGGCTCAGGTCCTTCTCCAAGCTCATAGGTCTTTAACAGAATACACCACCCTGTGGTTTAAGCCCGAGGTGTTGGTTTTCTTGCTGGCTTTTGGCAGAGGAAGGCCGCCAGGTTCCAGGGGATGACCACCGTTCCTTGTCATGTGGCCTCTATCCGCAGTTCACAACGTGGTTAGCAGAATGGCTCTCTAATACTCCTGCTTTTAAGTGCTCCTCTGATTAGGTCAGGCCCACCCAGGATTGTCCCCCTTTTGTGTGAGGATGAGATCCCTTCATATTCCCAGACCCCGCCCATCCTCAAGGAGAAGGGATTATACAGGGTGCGCACATTAGGAGGTGGGCATCTCACATACCATGCCATGTCTCCAAATTCCCTACTAACTTCTCTCTAGGGTCCATTGCCTCCTATAAGCAGTCTAAAATTTTTTCTCCTTTTAGTTTGGCAGTGGGGGCAGACTCATTTTGGACAGAGGTAGAACCCTTGGTTGATCTGTTTGCTCACTCCACTGAAAAAATGGGAAATAAATGTTACGGTTTGCCTAAGAGCAACTCAGAAAGACTTCGAGGGTATTATTATCCTCCAGGGCAAGAGTAGGAATGGCTGTCAGCTGGAGAGAAGGCACGCCACCAGGCCTAGCCAGAGGTGTTGGGGATTCCATCAACATGTCCTGATCTGCTTCTCTCTACATCACAGGTCTTAGTGAACTTGAACCATCCTGCCTCAATTTTTCTTTCATTTCCTGTGTCACTGATCTCAATTTAGAAGCGCAAACTGGGTTTTTTAGCTTTTTGACCTTGTTTCCTGTTACTTTGCCCCTTCTTCCCTCTAGATCCTAATCTCTGAGATTCTGACCTCCAGAGTAACTTTATCCAGATTTTGAATTTTTCCCTGTTAGTATTTGATTCTGTCTCTGAGTCCAAGCTGGACCCTGGCTGTTGTATGATTAGCTTTGGCAACTGAGAAGCCCAGTCCCTTCCCCTAATGAAGATACTCATGGGCCTGCATGACCCTCTGCGTGGCCATGTTGGGTTCTGACATGCTTCCTAATCCTCTGTCTCCTCTTCCCTTCTCCTTCTCACCCCAAGGTTCTGAACAATCTTCAGGAAGTGAGTTTTGAAAAGGCATGGAAAGATGCCAGCTTCTCAGCCTAACATGCTTCTGGAAGCTCTGTGGACTTGCTCACGGCCCCTGGGTCAAGATCAAAAGCTATGTCCTTTCTCTGGGGACTGTTGTCCTGGCCTTACTGAGAGGATGGGGCTCCAGATCTAATAACAGAGGTCTTTTCCAGCCTCAAGAGAGTCAGCTGCTCTCTTCCTATCTCTATCTTTAGCTATCTCTATCTTTGTATGCACATACGACACACACACACACACACACACACACACACACACACAGAAACACTCAGGCAATCAAAACTAATGAGATACTACTTCATACCCACTAGGATGGTAATTATTAAAAAAAAAAAAAAAAGGAAGATGACCAATGTTGATGAGGATGTGGATAAAGTGGACCCCTTATGCCTTGGTGGGGGAATGTAAAATGGTGCAGCTGCTGTGCAAAGTAACATGGAGGTTCCTCAAAAAGTTAAACATAGAATTCCCATATGATCCAGCAATTCCACTTCTGGGTATATACCCAAAGGAACTGAAAGCAGGGACTCAAATAGATGCCTGTACACCAATGTTTATAGCAACTTTATTCTCAATAGCCAAAAG
Organism: Canis aureus; assembly: GCF_053574225.1. NCBI lineage: Eukaryota > Metazoa > Chordata > Mammalia > Carnivora > Canidae > Canis > Canis aureus. The sequence goes on from NC_135647.1 coordinate 8,121,344, forward strand.
ACGGAAACAAATTAACTATTAACAGATAAAAGGATAAACAAAATGTGATGTATATGTATAAATAAGGGGATATTATTCAGCCTTCAAAAGGAAGGAAATGCTGACACCTGCTACAACATAGATGAAGCTTGGGGACATTGTGCTAAGTGAAATAAGCCAGGTACGGAAGGATGAATATTGTATGATTTTACCTATCTGAGGTCCCAGGAATGGTCAAACTCCTCAAGAAACAGAAGGTGGAATGGTGGGTTACCTGGAGGCTATGGGAGGTGGGGGAGTTACTGCTTAATGGGTTCAGAGTTTCTACTTGAGAAGATGAAAAAGTTCTGGAGATGGACAGTGGTGATGATTGCACAATTTTGTCAATGCATTTAATGCCGCTGAACTGTGCACTTACAAATGGCTAAAATGGTAAGTTTTATGTCAAGTATATTTTACCACAATAAAAATAAACAACACACAGGTATGTTAGTAGGTGTGCTTTGAAAGCTCATGATATGCAGATTAAGTAGTATATTACAGTGATGTAGGCCCCTTCTGGAAAAACACCCTGTCAAAAGGAGAGAAGTTGGTATGGGGGTGGGGGGACATTAAAGTGTGTAAGTTCTTTTTTTTTTATTATTTATTTATGTATGTATGTATGTATGTATTTATTTATTTATTTATTTATTTATTTATTTATTTATGATAGACATAGAGAGAGGGAGAGGCAGAGACACAGGAGGAAGGAGAAGTAGGCTCCATGCCGGGAGCCCGATGTGGGACTCGATCCCCAGACTCCAGGATCGCGCCCTGAGCTAAACCGCTGAGCCACCCAGGGATCCCCAAAGTGTGTAAGTTCTTTCTAGCAAAGTGGCACCACATCCAGTTGAATTTATTTTATATTTAATACTCACATACCAAAGCCACGTGCTAAATGACAGCATGATACCCTGTGTTTTTATAATCAACTTTTTGAACATGGGAAAAGTTTATTTTTAGTGCCAAGGATGATCCAAACTGTTCTTCTATTGCAGAAGATGTTTAAAGGGATATGAAGATGACATTGAGATGAAAAATAAATTGGCCTCAGCTCAGAGAAGAAGGCGCTGAGGTCAGCTGTGCTGTGCAGATGACAGAGCCCTGACTGGGAGGTAGATTTGGGCTTTGGTCATATATTAATCAGTTTTATGACTTTTTAACAAGTAATTTAACTCTGGGGACCTCAGGACTCTTTTAATGCATAAAATAAAAGGGTTTGTACTAGAGTTACTCATTCATTTCCATGCATTAACTGAGCACCTACTTGGAGGGAAGCAATGGGAAGCCCTGGTCTTCGCCATGCTGGAACTCACAATCTGCTCTTCTTCTTTTCGTCCCTGCTACCCCTTTCCAACCCCTGTTTTCTCATGTTTGCAGGTCTAGCTTACTTCCCTTCTTATGCTGCTTGCCATCTTTTCCTTGCAACCAGCTCCTTAAGGCTGGTTTAATCCACCCCTATTAGACTGTGAAGCCCAGAATGGCAAGGGTCATATCTTGTACCCTCCTTGCACCCTTTCTAGTGCCTAGCAATAGACATCATACAAAATATATGCTCAATAAATGCTTTCATAGATTATTTTTCTAATTTTGAAAGTAATTCAAAGATTAGTTGAGAAACTGGGGAACAGGAGAAGTGAGTCCTGTAAAGAGGCTATTGCCAGAGTTTAGGAGAAATGATGGAGCCTCCATGAAAGCAGGGACAGTGGGGCAAGAGGAAGCTAGGTGAAGTGGGTGACATTTAGCAGATGGTACTGGTCAACTTGGAGTTTTGAGTCCTTTGGGTTGCTGGGTCAGGACTCAGCAGGCCAAACTGCGGGCCCCACCTGCCAGTGCCAGGCTGTGGGGAGCACGCAGGACGATGGGTGGGGCCCCTGGGGTGGAGATACGAAGCAGGTGGCATGTGGAAGCACGGGCAGGTGGTGGGCGTGGGGAAGAGGCAGGGCTGAGGTGGGTGGGGTAGAGCACAGGAAGAGGGGGGGGTGAGTGGGATTAGCTCCCTGGGGAACTGGCAGCAGATGGGAGGGCCTCCTGGGCGGGGCCTGGCAGGAGTGAGACGAGGACCAGTTTGGGAGAATAGAAGAGGGGGCAGGATTTTTAGGGCAGAGACCCAGACATGGCAGTGTCAGATAAGAAGCTGGGTACAGGGTGGGGACTTGATCACAGATAAAAAACAGAGGCAAGAGTAAAACAGGATTTGATGTTTATTCAGTCCTTCTCTCGTTCCATACATTTCAGCTGTGGACCAGATGTGCCAGGCATGTTACTAGACCAGAAGGGTGGGGAAAGGCAATCAGAAAAGCAAGATTCTGGACTTCATGGACCCCCACATTATAGCAAGAGAGAGCATAAGATAGAAAAGTAAATATGTCAATAATTTGGGAAATACCAGATGTATCAAACATCTAATTGTGTACCTGAAATGTAGACAGCTTCTATTTGTTAATCATACCCCCCAATAAAGCTGGGAAAAAAAGGGGAAGAAAAATATCAGACAGAGGTGAGTGCTGTTAAGGAAGTAATGCTGGATAATGAGAGGGACCATTGGGTGGCCAAGGAAGGTCAAGCAGGAGCAGAACCTTCTGTGTTGTGACTGGAAGGATAGAACATGGCCATGTGTGTGAAGTTGTGAGGTCCAGGCCGAGGAAATGACGAGGCCCAGGTGGAGGAAAGGACAAGGCCCAGTGAGGAACTGACAGGAGAGAGAGGTAGGAGGAGGACCGTGACACAGGTCTGTGTTCCAAGATGAGGCTGAAGAAGGGGGCAGGAGCCAGACCTCATGGAGTCTGTAGGACATGACAAGGGATTTGAATTTTATTCTAAGGCAAAATGGAAAGACATGTGAAAGTTTAGGAAAGAGGATGGTTTTTGGTACTGAGAATGGTTCTACAGGAGTGGAAAGTTATTTCTCATGGTTCTGGAGGCTAAAAATCCCTGGTCAGGTAAACGTGGTTGGGTTCTGGTGAGGCCCCTCTGACTTGCTTACGGATGGCTGCCCTCCTCCTATGCCCTCATGCTGGTGTTAGGGGAGAGCCCTGGTCTCTTTTCCTTTTATAAGGACACCAGCCTCATCATGGGGGCTCCACCTTCATGACCTCATCTAAATCTCATTGCCTCCCAAAGGCCCTACCTCTAAACAGCATCACACTGGAAGTCAGGGCTTCAGCATATGAATCTGGGGAGACGCTGACATTTCCTCTGTAATGAGGGGTGACTTGACATTTTGGAACTATCTGTTGGCTGCTCGGTGTGGATGAAGGTGGATATGTATGTATGGTGTGGATAGGTATGTGTGGGCTAGGTGGGGCAGGAGGGGATGCTAAAGGTCTGAGATACTAAGTTACTTAAACTTTTATAATAAATCCCTTTTACTAAGGACAGGACAATATTCTAGAGTCTGGGTCTTGGTGAGTTAGAACTAGAAACAGGTAGGGTCTGTTGTGGATCTAGGTGGCAAATGGGTCCTCAAGGTGAGTGACCAAGACGTCTGTGTGTGCACATACGTATGTGTGCATGCTTCTGCAGGGGTGTGGGGGTCGGAGAGGGAGGGCGAAGGAGGGATGGAGGGAGAGAATATCACAAACTGACTTCCAGACCCTACTATTTAAATGACAGCCATCATAGCAGAGGTACAGGGCAATTTCAAGTCTCAACAGTTTCCACAGAGCCTAAATGAAACATAGCATGTATGGAAAAATGTGCACGTCTTGTGAGAACAGCGCTATGAGTTTTCACAAGGGGAACACACCTGGGTAACCAACGCTCAGATCAGTAAACAGAACCTTCCAGTGCCCTTTATTCTCCCTTCTGGTCATGGCCCCTCCCCCAAGAGTCACCACTGCCCCCACTTCCGACAGCTTAGATTAGCCTGTGTGTGTACTTAAAATAAATGGAATCGCTGATGCTATTTTAAAGTTGTTTCCAAAGCTATTTTGAAGCTTTTTCCAAAATGACACATGAATTTGGAAAGAGAGAAACCAGGAGGTACTTGAAGACATGCTGTTGAAGTCCCTCCGTAGTCCCTCCGTACAAAGGGCTCCCAGTTTCAAAGTGTCTTTAAATTCAGGGAGTGGTCTGCACGTGGTCTCTAACTCCTGAAGCTTCTGTCTTAAGAAGTCTCATTCTGTGTCCTCCCGTATTGAAAATCTGTCTATTCTGCCGAAAGAAGTAGAACGTGAATTGGGGGTTCCCCAGAGGCTGACCAGCTAGATTGGTCCCTTTGGGGACATGATATTGCACAGCCGAATTTCGCACTTTTGTCTTTGCAAAGCAAAATGTAAGAAAATAATACAATTGAGAGAAACCAATCACTTTTTATCTTATATACATCTTAATCAACCTTCACAACAATATTTTGAAGTAGACATTATTATTACAATTTGCAGGAGGGAAAGCCAAAGCTCAGAGAGGTTAAATGTATTTGCTAGAGTTGGCATTGCTGGGAAATACCCGAGTCGTGGCCTGGCTTTCAACCCCACCTGCCTCATACCACGTCGCCCCCAGCAATGTCAGGAGCGCTCAGTACCACTTCTTCCGTTTCCCTCTATTGATTATGATTTTCAGCATAGAGCAAATAACACATGTTTCATTCATTCAACAAATGAGGCCATGCCCCTTCTTGAGGCTGTTCTATGTTCTGGACAGTGTCTCACATGTTGGGGAAAAAATACTGAACAAATAGAGACCTGGTTTGTGTCCTTATAGAACTTGGAATTTAGTGGGGGACACATATAAATAGTATAACTACACAAATGATTGTAAAATAGAAACTGTGAAAAGTGCAAAGAGGGTAAGAGACATGGATACCAGGAGAAGTTATATCTTTTCCCTTGCTTTTTCACCCCCAAGCCCTGCAGACACACACACACAATTTTTTTTTTTTTTTGTGACAACAGGGACATTGGAGAAAATTTCCTAGAGAATGAATGCTTTTGAGTTGAGTCTCAGGGAGAGGTAGGTACTAACAGAGTGAAAAGGAGAAGAAAGTACATTCCAAATAAAATGAAGAGTATGTGCAAAGGTCCTGAGGTAGGAGGGAACAGTGTATACATAAGGGGGTGAAAGAAGAACAGAGTAGCAAGAGTATATGAGGAAGGCAGAGCACACTGGGAAATGTAAGAGAGTAAGAGAGAGACAAACAGGAACCAGACCTCCCAGAGCAAAGAACCTGAAGCATATTTCACAGAGAGTTTTTTTTTTTTTTTTTTTTTTTTTTTTAACAGGGTAGCAAAGCAAATGGAACACAAATTTTCAGCTTCCTTTATCATCTCTCCTGTTCTGGAGAATGCTTTGCTGCTAAGTGTAAAGTCCCTTGGAATTAACTTTATTTGTTTCCTTTTGGGAAATATGTTCATCCCCCAGTGCTTTACAGAACCAAATTAAAAATAAACATCTAAACCAAATTAGGCTGCCTAGAAACACTGATAATATGAGCCAAATTGAAACCAAGTTGACATGCTGAGTTCATGTCAGGTTAACATCACTGTGACCTCCTAATAATTTACCATATTCAATTTTTTTTTAAAGCTGGTCATGTCCATTAATCAAGGAGGCTTGCATTATTTGCATCCCATGGTGAGAGATGAAGCATTGCCATCCCCAGTGGGCCTAGCACACCCTGGTTAAGGCTTGGGATCTTGAAGGTGGACCATGGCGTTTCAAACCACAGAATTTCTGAGAGAAGTTTAATTTTACTGCTGTCACAGCATATTTTTGCTTTAGTTGTACAGAGCATGCAGCAGCTCTGCAGGTATGTGCATCCTGTATTAATAGTTCTTGGCCTGTGGGTATCAGACTTCCAGGAAGAATTGGAATCACTGCACGTGGAACCTGAGACTCCATAGGCATGCCATGTGTTTTCTGTAGACTGATATGATACAGATAAAGTATAAACTGGGCACGGATGCTTTTGTGAGTATGTAACGTGTTATATCTTTTTGTCCTATTTAATCTCAATCAGTAGAGAGTCGAAGTATAACCACCGTACTGGAGGTGGTCCTTGTGAGTTGTTGAAGGAGACATGTAGAAGGAGATCTTCTACTCGTAAAGTATGTGAAGTTTTGCCTGATTAAGGAATTGGCATATTCAGATCACATATTAGTGAGTGTCTAGATTATTTATCATCTTCACAAAAGCTCTGGGATGCTGGTGTAAGGGACCAGCAAACTGATTTTGGGTATAGCCATGATGGGCAGTGGTAGATGCACGGGAATTGTTTGTGGAGATCTGGTAAGGAGGATTCTTATGCAACACTATTGTTGCTAAGATTTACCTGTGGAAGCTAGTTTTTGAAATACCTGCATCCGTGACTAAGTTCCCTCTTTGTGTGTGAATGTACATGCGTGTCTGTGCAGAGTGGGCTGTGAGGCTGAAATTGGACAACCTCACCAGTGCACCCGAGGGTAGATTGAAATCAACTTCTGGACTCATTTTCTGCCAAACACCCCAACGTCCCCAGTGGGCAACTAAGGATCTTTGTGAAGTTGGCTTCCTCCAGAGTTGGGAGCAATGGAGAAGCTAGCAGTGCCAGGGGGTCCCTGACCTCAAACTGGAAAGTTTCTCCCCCACCCCCTTTTTAAAAGTTCTTATTTAAATTCCAGTCAGTTAACATACAGTGTAACATTAGTTTCAGGTGCACAATATAGTGATTCAACACTTCCGTACATCACCCGGTGCTCATCACAACAACGCCCTCCTTCATCCCCATCACCTATTTCCCGGATCTACCCTCCTCACCTCCCCTCTGGTGACCATCAGTTTGTTCTCTGTACTTAAGAGTCTGTTTCTTGATTTGCCTCGATCCACCTCTGATTTGTTTGTTTGATGTTTTTTTTTTCTTAAATTCCACATATGAGTGAAATTATATGGTAATTGTCTTTCTCTGACTGACTCATTCCACTTGGCATGCTACTCTCTAGCTCCATCCACATCATTGCAAATGGCAAGATTTCATTCTTTTCTATGGCTGAGTAATATTCCATTGTATATCTATACCACACCTTCTTTATCCATTCATCAGTCGATGGACATTCGGGTTCTTTCCATAATCTGGCTGTTGCAGATAATGGTGCAATAAACATAGGGGTGCATGGATCCCTTTGAACCACTATTTTTGTATCCTTTGGGTAAATACCTAGTAGTGCAATTGCTAGATTATAGGGTGGTTCTGTTTTTAACTTTTTGAGGAACCTCCACACTGTTTTCCACAGTGGCCGCACCAGTTTGCATTCCCACCAACAGTGCACGAGGGTTCTTCTTTTTCCATATCCTTGCCAATTATCTGTTGTTTCCTGTGTTGTTGATTTGAGCCATTCTGACAGGTGGGAGGTGACATCTCATTGTAGTTTTGATTTGCATTTCCCTGATGATGAGTGATCTTGTGTCTTTTCATGTGTCTGTTGGCCATCTGCATGTCTTCTTTGGAAAAATGTCTATTCATGTCTTTTGCCCTTTTTTTTTTAGCTGCATTATTTGGTTTTTTTGGGGGGGGTATTGAGTTTTATAAGTTCTTTATACATTTTGGATACTAACCCTTTACCAGATATCTCATTTACAAATATCTTCTCTCATTGCCGGGGTTGTCTTTTAGTTTTGTTGATTGTTTCCTTTACGGTACAGAAGCTTTTTATTTTATGTCCCAATGGTTTATTTTTGCTTTGTTTCCCTTGACACAGAAGACATATCTGACTCAGTTAGTACAACATCTGACTCTTGATCTCAGGGTTGTGAGTTCAAGCCGCATGTGGAGCCTACTTAAAAAATATTATAAAATAAAGTCCTGAGTGCTCCTTTTGTGTCAGAAAGGTATTTTTGATGGCTAGCTAGCTCTCTAATCATGTATACTTTGCATAAATCATTACCTTTTGTAAGCAGGGCTGATTTTTTCCCCCACTCTCTTTGCTTGGCAAAACAGAACCTGTGTCTTCTCATTTTCAATAGGAAAATGAATATCCCATGATCATGAGGACACTGCCTTCTGCTCAGACAGTCCCCATACCATGGTGACCCCAGAGGTAACTTAACTGAGGTGAGGGGGAGAGGGAGGAAAGGTAGCTCATATATGAGCATCCTATACAGCCTGACTTTTTCTGTGCTTAGTCTCACATGAGTCCTGCATCCCAACAAAGGTGACATTACCTTCCCATTTTACAGTTGAGGAGACTGAGGTTCAGAAAGGCTACATAACTTGTTTGGGGTTATAAACCCAAAGGAAGAGGAGGGATCTGAACCCACGTCTGCCTGACCTCAGCTTGGGCTGTTTCCTGAACACCCTGCTATCTCAGTCATGCTCAAGGGGTGGAAAATCTGCTTCCACAGGAAATCTACCTCACCTGGGGCTTTCCCTCTGCCAGGAGGGCAGGCACTAGGTCCTTGAGTGTGTGGCTGCTGGGGTAACATGGCTGAGGGGCAAGGCAGAGACAGTTTCCAAAGTGCCAGTGTGAAGTGTTAGCTTAGGCACGAGAACGGGTTGGGACAGCCTTATCTCGAATTGTCCCTCCCTGCAAAACCTGCCTGCCCCATCAGCCAGAGCGTGGCATTAAAACCCTGGCTGGGTCACTAGCAGCGAAATTAATTTCAATTCCCATTAATTTTAATACGTGTGTACATATGTCACCCAGTCTTTTTTCCCCTTGGGTGATTTTCAAAACTCTGTCATAAAAACAAACAAAAACAAGGAAGGACAAGCCCAAACAGGTTGAGAATCGCCGGGGTACTGACGAAATTAGGTTTTCTTATTGGCAGTCTTAATGCCTCCTGCTTTGGCATGGGTTTATTCCCCCTCCTTCTTTTTTTTCTTTCTGCTTTGCAGTCCAAGGAAATGGAGACTCATCTCCTTGGGTACCTGAAGACTATGATTATGTGCTTCCCCGCCTTTCTTCCCTGGATCCAATAATCCACTAAATCCTTCCTCCAAGGGCCAGTGTTCACTACTCTCATCAACAGGAGGAAAGCTCTGATTAAATCGTAAATCTTCTGGCAGATGACGGTCTGCAGACAGTTGGCTGCCATGCTTGTGCTGGCTCTTTCCCATTTGTACATCTCACTGCTGTTTTTTCAAAGTTCCTTTTCCTGAACTGCCTCCTGAATTTCTTCCCAAATAGTTTTAGAAGTTTGGAGGAAGTCAGAGAAATCCCCAGCAGGGATGCTGCTCATTTCTGGGCTTGGACTTGATACTAACAAGGTCTCAGAGGATGATGAAGGTAAATAGCCTGAAAGCATGCTGGCTTTGTGGGGAGGGCAGCGAGAAGGCAGGAGGGCCACCAGCTTCTCTGCGTCTCAGGTATTCACAGAACGCACCTGTCACGGTGACAGTTACCCCAGGTGAAGATCTACCACTTATTCATTTTCATCAAGGCAAGTAATCCCTTATATTGAAAACTAGTAAGGTGAGGATTCTGATTTCACTTGGGATTTAGCATGATGAATAAAGATTGTCACATGTCACACTTGTCACTAGTTAGCTGGCTGTGGGACTCGCTCTATGTAACTGCTTTGAACTTGTGTTTTCTTCCATAAATTGGAGATACATATACCTACCTCAAGGGCTTCTGAGTATGAAATGAGGTGACACAGGTGCTATTGGGGTGACCGTATTCTCCAAGCACCGTGTGAGGGCTTGGGCTTGTACACTGGGCTCGCCCTGGCTTCGTGGAGCAGTCTAGAGAGGGTAACATCCAGCAAATTCCTTGTCTGAGGCGGATGTTTCCCGTGTGCTTCTAAAAATAGGCATTACCATTTTAGATTTTAACTAGTAATAAACTGTATACAATGGAAATGAACGAGGATTCCCAAAGTACTCACAATGTCAAAAAAGCTGTAAATCTGATGATAGCATAGTATTCAGTATTATCCTTTCTTGGGCTGATTGAAAGGTTAGAACATGTTCTTATCTCTTGTTTTTAGTGTTTTCATGAGCACAACTTCATTCTGGAAGCTTGCGGAAAATGTTTAGTTTTGATTAGAGCTAAACCATTAAACACACACACACACACACACATGTGCAGGGCAGCCTCCACCCACCCCCATACTTTTTACTAACAGGAAAAATAAAAATCATTGTGATAATGACAAGATGTATCTGCCTGCAGCAAGGGATAGCTTATCCAGTGTCTGCCTGGTTCTCTTTCAGTTTAAATCCTCAACCATCTGTGTGTATCAGCAAAACAAATGTCCAGTGCATTTCATGTTCTAACTGGATGATGTTCTAACAGGCCTAATGAAGGATGCTCGGGGCTTGAAAGGGCCCGGGCGCTGCTTGTCCTGCCGCCTGCCGGGCCTTTTGTGCTGTATAGAGTTGTCTCTCTTGTCGGAGACAGGAGCCAGACAGCTGGAAAACTGGTATTTCATTTCCTCTATGATTTATTTCACACCTCTTGGAAGGCTTGGTTGGGGCTGCTATGCTGTCTCCCCATCCTGTTCCACCTATGACTCTCAGAGGGCAGCTCGGGGAATATTTTATTCTCACTTACTTTATGTGCTGGGCAGCATTTACATCCTGTAAATTTAGCATCAAACCTGCTATCAAACAGCTTATGCTTTCTGTTTTCCAAATCTTATTTTTTGTTGTTTTCTGGAACACCTCCATGTTAATAATATTAACCTTCCTTCATTTTAGATTTTTCCACTTTCTTACTCCGAGGCAAATCCTAGCTCTACTAAAAAATCTGACCTTGATTTGGAGAAATATTTTAGCTTTGGATACCGGAGAAAGATTTTTAGGCAGTTTTCTCTTTCGTGAAGTGTACAGATGGGTGTACATCCTTATGCATTTCTTCTAAAAATATAAGATGTCTCACCTAATAATCCCTGAAAGTACATACTACATGCACATTTTACATTCTGTATGCATGGCATGTAGATTTATAACACCATTATGGCAAAAGGAAAGTGGTAGTATTTTTTTTCATTTTAAAACTTTAATAAACTTTAATAAAGTAAATAAATGAATAATGAATAAGTATGTCATTGATTTCAAAAATTAATGAATTGTTTTAGTGACAATTTCTAAATGTATATGTGTGATAAATGAACTTTATAAATATTGCATCAATATATTATGAGCTGGATTTCTATAAATATCAGGACATGGCTCTTATCATTTTCTTTAAATTAACTTTGAAAGAAGACCAGAAAAACAGAAGAGGTGTTATTTACTAATTTTACTTCTTCTTGATATTTGTAGGTGTGCTCTTATCTGATAAATTCCAAGCCCAGCAGATGGGTCCCACTGTCATTGTATTCAGTTCTCTTGTGTGACTATCAGGCCATAGGCACAAAGCAGGGAAGGTGAATCCAGGCAGGGGTTTGGGCATTGTAGGCCATCACTGCCCTCTCCTTCCACCAAAAAGGAACAAAAGATCAGTTCAGCTTGTCCTTTTCTCTGCGCAACTCTATGTATACCCTCCTTCTTGAGGTCTCTATCGCTACTAGAGTAGCATCTGCTACACTTCACTCTACCAACTATTTCATTTGTTCCCTTACTCAGGGGCTCCTTGATGATGGGGGCCCTGACCCACCATCATCTTTGTGCCACCAGCACTAATACATTGCCTGGCACATGACTGGCACTGAGTCATAAATCATAGTTTGTTGAATGAATGCATTCCATTATATGATGTATCAGTCAGGGTTTTCCAGAGAAACGTGGATAGAGAGAGAGGGAGAGAGAGGGAAAGAAGGAGAGAGGGAGGGAGGGAGACAGGGAGACAGAGAGAGAGAGAGAGAGAAGTTTATTTTAAGGACTGGCTGATGTGATTGTTAAGGATTGGCAAGTCTAAAATCTGATGGGGGAGGCCAGCAGGCTAGAGACCCAGAAAAAATTTACAGTTAGTGTCCAAAGGCAGTCAATTGGCAGGATTAGCTTTTGCTTGAGGGAGTTTCATCTTTTGTTCTAGTCAGGACTTCAACTGATTGAATGAGGCCCACCTTATTATGGAGGGCAATCTGCTTTACTCAAAGTCCTCTCATTTAAATGTAAATCTCATCCAAATACAGAAACATGCAGAGTAATATTTGATAAAGTATCTGGGCACCATTGCCCACCAAAGTTGACACGTATCATCACACATGATTTAACTATAGCTTATATAGGCAAAAACTGATTACTTTCTAGGCAACTCTGAAGGAATTGCTGTCATTCAGGAAATATTTATCTAGCTATAATATGTTTTACCTAGACAAATATTCTGAGAAAAATAACACGAGAGTGGCAAATTTTGATATCAGAGAAAAATAGATTCCTCTTCTGTTGCCACTCTAATTTCATAAATGACATGCTATATAAAATCAAGATTTATATAGCATGTCAAGATTTATATAGCATTTATATATATATAATATATATAATATATTATATTATAATATATTATAATAATTATATAATTAATTAATATATTAATTAATATTATATTAATAATAATATAATTAATTTATATTATATATAAATGCTATATATATTATATATATAGCATTTATATAGCAGAGAATTATTTGTGTGTGTGTGTTATATATATATAATATATAATATATTATATATTTTAATATATTATAATAATTATATAATTAATTAATATATTAATTAATATTATATTAATAATATAATTAATTTATATTATATATAAATGCTATAATATATATATATATATAGCATTTATATAGCAGAGAATTATTTGTGTGTGTGTGTGTGTGTGTGTGTGTGTTTCAGACCCACAGAGGGAAATGTAGAGAAACAACTTGATTTGATATTTTAAATTTATTTTTGGAACATGGAATAAATGTGTAGTTTGATGATCAAGTACTATCAAGAATTCAGTGAAAACTTTCACCCATTCTTCTCCCCCCATCTATTGAGTTCTTTACCCTACCCACTATAGTTAGCTTTCAAATTAGTTTTTAGGGTATATTTCTAGAGTTTCTTGATACAGTTATAAGGAAATAGAAATACAAATATATGCTTTTATTTTTTAAACATGAAAATTTAAGATTTTTTAATTTAAAGAAGAAAATGTACTCACATAGTTGGATCAGACTAGTGAAATTTATTCACTAAGTAAAATAAATTAAAGTTAAAATTTAACTTTACATTTTAGTTGCCTAAAAAGCTCAAGAATGGGTGGGGGAAGAATGGATTAGTTCAGGACAGTCAAACTTTTGGATGTGAAAATATGGATTTTCTTGTATATAAACTCCAGTTTGTTAAAGTTCTCATTGCAAAACCATTTATTGCATTTCCAACAGGAACTTGCAGATATTTGTTTTTGCTTTTTTGTTTAAGACTTCATATAAGTAGAATGAAAAAAAAAACCCAAACATTTAGCAATAAAATATGTGAAAGCCATTTCATTCACGTTCACACTATCATGATTGAGTACATTGACAGAATTAACTGATCAATACTTATTATTTGACAAGGATAACATTCTTAAATGACTCAGTAGGAGGGTAATTTTTACCAAATTTTTTTTAAATGATCTTAACCAGGTAAATATTAAGGAAATCCAGATTATGGTTAATGTCTCATCCAGGTAAGAATTTACCCTCTGGATTCACTACCTGAGAAATAAAATGTTTTCTGGAAGTCATGCCTATGAAAAGATAATAGCATACATTTGCCTAAGCAGCCAGCAGAGAAATAATATTACTTGGTCATACAGCACAATCATTATCCAAAACCTTTCTCCTGTGACTACATGAAAAGATAGCTTTTGACTGTACAGGGTAGACATGCCCTGTTCTGGGAAAGTTTTAGCTCGTGGGAAGAGATGAAGGAAGAAGAAGCTGTAGGATTTCATGGCATATTAACTGTGTGACTTGGAGACATGGAGGCAACGGGTAGTCCAAGGTTTCTTGCATGGATGGTAGATGAGTGTACAATGCTGTTCCCTTGGTGGGGAAGCTGGCTAGTTAGCAACCAGAGCATTCTGTAGGTTTATATGCTGGGGCAGTGCAGAGTAGTGGCTAAGAGCAGGGTCTTTGGAATCTGGCTGACATAGATCTGTGTGTCCTTGGATACTGAATTTGCACCTTGGGTTTCTTCTCTGAAAGGTGGACAGAATAATAGTGCTTACTTCATAGGCAGGCTGTTGTGAGAATAAGTAAAATAACAAGTAAATAATAAGTATAATAATGCATGTAATGTGTAAACATAAGTAAAATAACACATGTGATACCTTTAAAGGGTGCCTGGAACCAAGGAACCTGGTAGGTCTTCAGTAAATAGCACAAGTAACTCATGACACATGTCACATAGGTACAGGAATTGCTGTACAACCAGTCATGCTGGCTGCAGTCCAAGGGGACACCCGGAAGAGCCGGGGCCTGGGGATGGAGATTCTAGGTCTGATGGAAAGAAAGAAAATGATGGATTCCAAGTCAAAACTGTGGGAGAGGTAGGGTGATGAAGAGGTAAAGATTCTGGAGACCCATTGCTTGAGTTCAAGCCCCAGTTCTACTACCTAACAGATGTGTGGCCAAGACAAGTCACATCACCTCCCTGCACTGCAAATTCTATCACCTTTATTGACTTGTTGTCTCCTGGGTTTTGTGTATTTAGAACAGTACCTGGAAGTATACAAGTGTTAGTTGTTACTGTTGCTATTTTTATTGAAATATGTGACATTTCTGCCTCTCATGAAGTTACAGAGCATAAATTGAATCTGGTGAGGTGAATCAGCATCCCAAGTCCACTCAGAATGGCTGTCATTGTGTGAATTATGTTGATCCTATTCTATAAAATAGCTCAGGTCAACATTTTAGGCTCCATCTTGGATGGGCCACTGGGAATGGTGGAGACAAATAATTGACAGGTCAGAACTAGAAATGAAGTTCATGATCATCCAGTCTGTTGGCTTTCAGGCTCTTTTTGTGGCCTTGCTTCAAAGAATCCCAATTAAACAGGTAAATAGCCCTTTTAAGGTTCATTTCTTTTAAGTGAAGCCGAAGTGGGCCAGGCATCCCATTTGCTCACAACCTCTTCCATGCCAGAGGGACAGTCCCTGCAGGGGCAGTGTCTCAAGACACATAATAATAGTAGTGGTAATAACCGGCATTTATTGTGTGCTTCCTACTTGCCAGGTACCGGTTCCCACTCCTTCCTATTGCCAAATTGTTTTCTTTGTCTTAGTTCATCCACTTCACAAGTCTTTGTGAGATAGTTACTATTTACATCTTAAATGTACATACAAGAAAACAGAGTAAATAAGACTTCCAAAGTAATTTAAGGAGTGGCTAAACTTGAACTTGCTGCCAGTTCCAGGTGATTTCAGAGCCTGTGGTTTCAATCACAATGCTCTATGCATCCCGCTGAAAGCAACTAGGTGACACCAGCTTATTTTGTAAGCAAAGAAATATCCCCAATTGAATGGCTCGTTAAACGTGCTTTCTGAGGTCCCTGCTGGTGGAACTCAAACAACAGTGATTTCCTCATCAATTGTCACCTTGCAAGACTCCCCAGAACTTCCCTCCACCACAGATTGGCCTGACATCTAACCCTGCTCGGTCTCCATCTGGTGGAATAGCACTCTATTTGCTGTGTGGTTTGAACCATATCCCCATGTGTTTGTATGTTCTCTGATCTTTTCAAAAAATAGAAAGACTGAAGACTATATTTGCACTAAGATACAAAATTTTGCAAAATGAATGATTTTTAGCCCAGGGATTTTCATGATGAACTCTGTTTCTAGTATCCTAGATTTTATGCCTTACTCTATAATCATGATATATCTTTCTAACTAAGGCACTGATGTGGAGATGCTACACCTTCAGCTTAACAGAAGCAGAAAGTAGCAAGAAATGCCTTTTAGGAATGCTAACTACATACTGTGTATACCGAAGACAACTATGGAGAAGATGTTTAGGATACGAGGCTTAATATATATTCAAAAAAATTCAAATCTCTCACAGTTATCAAAACATTGTGATATGGGCATGAGAAAAGACAAACAGATCAGTGGCACAGAATAGAGACAAAGGCTACTTAAGTATGTGACAGCAGTGGCTTTTCAGTTTAGCTACAAAAAAATTGGTGCTGGCAAAATTGTTATCCATCAAGAAGAAAAGAAAGTTGTACCCCTCCCTCACATCGTATAGAAAAAAAATTCCACATTAAAAAAATGAGTAAATATTTCAGGATACAAGGATAAATATTTTTAAAATAAAATATAAAGTAAAATTAGGTAACTTTAGGTGAGAAAGAGACTTGATTTATTTATTTTTAAAGAAAGAGAGAGTGAGGAACACAAGAAAAGAGGGAGAGGGAAAGAGAATCTCAAGCAGACTCTGTCCTGAGCACAGAGCTCCACATGGAGTTTGATCCCAGGATGCTGGGATCATGATTTGATCTGAAACCAAGAGTTGGATGCTTAACTGACTACACCACCCAGGCACCCCGAGAAAGAGACCTTTTAAGCAAGAAAACAGTCTTTAAAAGTATAAAAGAAAAGCATGTGTAAGATTATATTAGCTTACAAGACAAAAAAAAGGCACATGATAAATTGCATGTTGTAAAAAATATGACTGCAGGTCAACATCCATAGCACATAAGTGCTCCTATTTACTTGTAAAAAAATGTAACATCTCAATAAAAAACAAATAAACAAAGGGCACGAGAAGGCAATTTACAGAAGAGAAAATCCAAATGGCCAATAAATCTGTAAAAGGCAAGTAATTTTCCTACTAATCAAGAAAATACAAATTCATGTGGCAGCATAATTAAAGTTTTTTTCCACTAAATTGTTTGCCAAAAAATTGAGAAGTAGCACTAAAACTTAGTGCTGGCTAGAAGTGGAGAGAAAAGGGCATTCTCATTTATTGCTGGTGGGAATGGGAGACACTGTAGTGTTTTTCAAAAACAGTCTAACAACAACATCTGTTTCATTGGGTCAGGAAGACCCCTTCCAGAAACACAGACTCAGTATTGAAGGGCATGGGAAGGAGGACTTTTCATCCAGATTCTTCATAGTGGCAGTATTTGTACTGGAAGTAACCCAATGACAATTAGTAGATCAATGATTGAATAAGTTGAGGTATGCAGTCCTCCTTATCTGTGGTTTGGAGGCTGCTTCTTCTTCTTCTTCTTCTTCTTCTTCTTCTTTAAGATTTTATTTATTTATTTGAGAGAGAGAGAGAGAGAACAAACGGGGAGCAGCAGAGGGAGAGAGAGAAGGGAGCCTGATGCGGGACTGGATCCCAGGACCCTGGGATCATGACCTGAGCTGAAGGCGGACACACTTAACTGACTGAGCCACCCAGGTGCCCCTGTGGTTTTGCTTCTAACATTTCAATTCCCTACAGTCAACTAACTGCAGTCTGGAAGAAGATGATCCTTCTTTTGACATATGCTCAGAAGGTCAGTAGAGGCTGAATGCTAGGAAACATGCCTAAGTCATTCACCTCACTTCATCTCCTCATATAGGCATTTCTCATCTCATGTCATCATAAGGACAAGAAAGGTGAGTACAGTACAGTAAGACATTTTGAAAGAGACCACATTCACATAATTTTTGCTATACTATATTGTTATAATTTTTTCTTTCTTTCTTTCTTTCTTCTTTCTTCCTTTCTTTCTTTCTTTCTTTCTTTCTTTCTTTCTTTCTTTCTTTCCTTTTTCTTTCTTTCTTTCTTTCTTTCTTTCTTTCTTTCTTTCTTTCTTTCTTCTTTTTTAAAGATTTTATTTATTTATTCATGAGAGATACACAGAGAGGCAGAGACACAGGCAGAGGGAGAAGCAGGTTCCCTGAGGGGAGCCCAATGTGGGACTCGATCTCTGTACCCCAGAATCATGCCCTGAGCCAAAGGCAGATAGATGCTTAACCACTGAGCCACCCAGGCAGTCCTATTGTTATAATTTTCTACTTTATAAGTAGTAATTATTGTTAATTTCCTACTATACCTAACTCATGAATTCAACTTTATCATAAGTATGTATGCATAGGGAAAAAAACAATGTATATATAGAGTTTGGTATTATCCACGGTTTCAGGCATCCACTGAGGGTCCTGGAACATATCACCCATAGATAAGGGGGGAGCCACTGTACATATAATCATAGAATATAATGTATCTATGAAAATGAATGAGTTAGAAGTATATCTGCTCATTGTTCACTAGGAGAATGTTCACGGCGCATTGGTAAATACGAAAACAAATGGCAAAACAATGTATATAGTATGAGCCCATTTTTGGAAAAAAAAAGTACCCAAAGGAAAATCCCTTTGTATGTAAGCTTGTAAGTATTTGTATGTGTTCATATGATGGTGAACAGAGATGTCTCCAACATTGAAAATCGGGAGAGAGAGAGAAAATTGGGAGAGAGACAAAATATGACAGGTGAGAAAAACATAGATCACTGAAAAGGGGAATTTGCCCCAAACATAAGCAAATAACAAGTAGACATGAGGCAATCCTCAACTGTATGTACTGGAGAGACTAGAAAGCAAAAACCAGTTTACCTACAGGCGGTACACAGAAGAGCCCCTTCAGAAAGATGCGTGCTGGTGGTACGTGGTGCTGGGAATCCTTCATCTACACAAAACTTCTGGGTGTTCCTATTTGGACATTCTACTGTGACTCAGAATTCCTCTTTTTATCCTGCTTCTCTCAGTACTCAGCACAGTGCTGTGCACAGGTGATCTCAGTAAATGGGCGCTCTCGTGGCACAGGACCAGGACACAAAGCAAGAAAGCTGAATGCAGATGAGCGGGGTTCCCCATGTGGCCCTGTCCTCCGTTGGCTGGGGCTCTGCTCACAAACTGAGCCTGCTGGGCTTTCTGCCTGGGGGCACCAGGAAGGGATGAAGGAGAGGCCATTCCTGGACACCCTATCAATAGGTGTATTGAGTCTTTGGACAAAAAGTGAATTTGGAGCTGGCAAATGCCGTCTCCAGTGGCCTGAACAGAATGAGAGGGGGTGACCGGGCAGCATTTTTTCAGTCTGTGCTTTTGCCACAGGATGCAACAGCTTTGGATTTGTTTCCAGGATAGGGAATCCTCAACTGTTGGCATGCCTTTTATGTGCTCTGTGGGATTCAGCCCCAGGCCGGAGATGGAGGGCTAATGAAAATGACTATTGGCTGAGGCAAACCCCATCTCCGTGAGGACAGCAGAACTGTATGGGGATCCTCTGCCTATGGCAACAAGGTTGAAGCCCAAACCTTCTGTTTCTATAGCATCGCCCCTACACATCCCCCCCTCATCTTCACCATCCTCTCCCCCCTCCACCCCCTCCTTTGTGCAGGGC
This sequence comes from Canis aureus, assembly GCF_053574225.1. NCBI lineage: Eukaryota > Metazoa > Chordata > Mammalia > Carnivora > Canidae > Canis > Canis aureus. The sequence continues at coordinate 8,140,595 of NC_135647.1, forward strand.
TCTGAGCTCATTTGCTTGGATTCTTTCCATTGCAGCCTTCAATTCAGCCATCAAACTGAATATTGCGTGAAGAGCAGGGAAGGAAGAGTGCTTCTGAAAAGAAAAGTAGAACAAGAGGAAAAGCATGACGTGGTGGGCTTGGGGATTCCTTTAAAGAGTGACTATACTGAGGGATGAATGGTCAGTAAAGCACCTCTCTTGCTGGGTATGGCTCAGTCTTAAGTCTTGTGTTCTGGTCCATTTACTTCCTGCTGCTCCTGAAGAGTCATCCCCCTTAAGAACCTGCTCTAGTGGCCGAAGTGAATGAATGCTGGTGTAGTCCCTCCCAGCAGCACAGGCATGTGTACCCAGGCATGCTCACACACGCTCACACACATAGACCTACACATCACATACACATACACACAGTGTTACTGATTATTGTCAGCATTTCAAGAAAAAAAAATGAGTTCTCATCTTCCCACTGTGCAGTGGTATGGTGCAAGGCAGTTGATGGATTGAAAGTTCTTGACTCTGTTTGGAGATGAGATACAGCTCATCTTTTTAAAATTCTTTTAAAAATTCTCAGTTCTAACTTCCTATGTTTGGCTTTGGAATTGACTGCACAAATCTACAAACCACCAGCACTCTGAGGTGGCTCCCCGGAAGCCACCGGTGTTGGCAAGGCCACATGCCCTTCAGAGGTTTTAAAGGAGGGTCCTTCATTTCATTTTCAAGCTTCTGGTGGCATTCCTTGCTTTGCGGCTGCATTACTCCCATCTCAGTCTCTGTCTTCTCTTTTGCTCTGATGTCCTCTCTTGTGTCTTCTATAAGGAACCTGTCATTGCATTTGTGGCCACCTGGTTAATTCAGGGAAATCCAGACTTGAGGTCTTTAGCTTGATGACATCTGTAACACCCCCTTTTCCCAATAAGGTCTGACTCACAAGTTTTGGGGGCTAGGACTTGGACATATCTTTTTGAGGACCACCATTAAACCTGCCTCAATGTTTAAAAGCAAGATAAGGCATTCTCCTGTTCAAAACCCTGCCCTGGCTTACTATTATGCTTAGAATTATAGATTCTTTGGTTAATAAGGAATAAGACCTTGGTTAATAAGACCTTGGCCAGTCTGGTCTTCATGATTGTTCAGTATCATTCACTGCATTCCAGCTACAGAAGCCTCCCTTCAATTTTTCGAGCACACCAAGCATTGTCCATCTTCAGGCTTTTTATGGCCCATGTTCTAACCTGAATCTGGAAATTCCTTTACCCCTGCTCTTCCTCAGGTTGGCTCCATTTCTTATGTATCTGCCAGCTTAAATGTCATCTCCTGGAACCATATGTAATACAGGTTTTAACATTATCCTTTATAGTGACAACTTCTTGATTATCTCTTGGTCATTATTTGTAATGATTTATGTATCAGTTTCCTGTCTAGGTGTTCAACAAGCTCTATCATGGACTTTGTCTATCTTATTCATTGTTTTAGCCACCAAATCTAGCACAGAGTAATACATATGTGTTGAAGGAAGGCATGCATGAATGAAAGATGCATTCATGCATTCTTCATTTGGGAGATGCTCAGATGGCACTCAGAATGGTGCCAGTACTTCATGCCCCCGTGAACTGTGTCAAAGGCTTGGATCCTTAACCAGGAAGCCATTTCTTATTACACAAACCTATGAGGATACAGTAGCAGGTTAGCAAAGTTAGCAAGATGCTCAGGGATTTCTGCCTGTGTAATGGGTTGGTATTAGGGTGGAAGAAACCTTTCAGATAATGATGGGTCTTTACTAAAGGGTGAAACTCTCAGCATTTCTCCTTGCCAGCTTTCCCAGCAAATAAGAGGTTGGTGGTTCTATTTCCAGAGGGCTACCAAAAAGGTATTGCTTTCACCCTCAGAGAAAAGCATTCCATTTCAGCTGAGCCAGAAGAAACACAGGTAACAGAATATGAAATGGGATGTTCTCTGTTGCCTTAGGTTTTTGCCTAACACCCTGAAGCTTAGGCTTATAAGCTCTGAGCACCCCCACATCATCGGGCAGCAGCCAAGGGGCTGCCACGATCCCATTCTGGGGGCAGGTAAGGGTCTCCCAGTTCATCCTTTAAAACCTCACCTACCACCCCATGTAGCCTATTTAAGCAAAATCCTAGAATTCACTGAAGGAGGGAATTAGGAATAATGAGGTAGCAGCCTAGTGGGGAGTGTTGGGGTCTGGAGGGAGGGGTTCATGGGTAAATCCTCAAGGAGGTTTGCCTGCCAGAAGAGCAAGGCAAGAGGAAGAAGTGCAGGTGTCAGAGCCAGGGGTCAGGCTGGGCTGGAGGGAGAAGAGAGGCTTGGGCTCGGGTGAGCATTAGAATTTGACACCAGAATGAATCCTAACTATTAAATGGGACTTGCTTTAAGTAGATAGGAAAGCTAATGGACCTACAGTCTGAGATGATGTCAAGGGAAGATAGGGGCATTTAAAAGGTATATTTCAACCAATAATATATGTTGATTTTTTTTGTTTTTTTATATGTTGATTAATTGAATTTAAATAAAATAAATTTTTAAAATGAAAGAGTATGTTTCAAGGCTGTGGTTGGGAAAGAAAATGAAAGCTGTCTCCTGTTTATCCCTCATGGATTTTGGTCTGTTCAATAAAACCAATTAACTTATTATTAGAATTAGTCTATTCAATATAAACCATAGGAATAATAAGGTTTAATTTAAAAATATTTATATAGACAGTAATGATTAACCTTTGCTGAGCATTAACATAAGGTACTGTACTGTTTTATATACTCTGTGGGTGTGTGTGAGTGTGTGTGCTTGTGTGTGTATACAGACATCTTGTAACACACACTTATGAGACCTCATAAATTCTCGTGACAACCTAATGAAGTAGAGACTGCTGTTATCAACTCATTGTAAACAATTAATGGAGGCATAATAGATAAAATAATTTATCCAAGATCACCCAGCTAGTGAGTGGCATAGAGGTTGAACTCTAGTCTGTCCTACAACAGAACCCCAAGATTTCAACCACTCTGCTCTATTATTGTCTAAAAATATATGCAGATATATATTCTATTTGCTTGAAAGGGAGAATGAAGGAGGAAAATATTCTGGATTCTGCAAAAATAGGCATAACTTGTAATTGGGTTCTATGCAAAATGCATGAAAAGACTTGATTTCACCTTACCCCTTCAATTTCTTACAGTCTAACTGCAAAAGTAAAACCAGTATACAGTACCACTGCCCTCCCTGAGGACCGCTTGTAATGTTGGGAGCCCAAAATAAGCTCAGACCCAAGGGTGCAGGGTGGGAGGATTTCTGGAGACTAAGATGCAAGTTTGTTTTTGTTCATATTTGTGAAAAAGCCAGAGAAGGACTCTATATCATGTAATATGTGTAATATAGGACATCCGGGTTGCATAGTCTTTGAAGTGCTGGAAGAAAGCAGAGCAAAGGAGTGGTCGGGGAAAGTGTAGTGGTCTGTTGGTAAACTGGCTGGTGGCAGGAGCATTGTGGTGAGGGGACCTGCCACCCTCTGGAAGTGTGACCTTAGGCAACTCATTTCTCTTCACTGAGTTTTAGTTTCCTTATTTGTAAAATGAGGCATATGGGTCATATTATTTCCAAAGTCCTTCAGTGATCAGTTCTATGATTCTATGAGTTTGTGAGATAGTGTAGAATGGTTAGGGCAAAGAAGGAGGCAGAGAATAAGCCATGTATGTGAAGCAAACAGAAGCTAAAAAAACAAAAAGAAAGAAAAGTTAGTTATAGACTTTCTTGCCCCATTGCCGTTCCTTCCGACAGAAACAACCTCTAAAAAAAAGATTTGGAAAACTTATAGCAATAGATGATGGAGCCAAGAAACTTAAAATAATCCTGCCATTGAACAGATTCATGTTATCCAGAAGCTCATATGCTTGTTGCATCTTCAAGGAGACACAGCATGCTCGGAAAATTGCCTGATAAATATGCCACACTGCCCTGCACAGGTTCAAACACATCCCTGGTCATGTCAGCACTTTGATGCTTCCTGGGGCCCTTTTCATTCTCATTAGCATTTTCAGAAGGTTATATGATTCAAATCTATTAGTGAGATATGCTCCCCACCAACCCCCAAGTCGTGAGGGCCTAGGATGAGAGAAGACAGGGCAATGGACTTGGGGCAGACTCACCGCCAGCCCCACATTCTTCCGGTAAATGGACGAGTCTGTGTCTTCCATGGTAAAAGAATGGGTCAAGACCCCTTCAGACACTGTCTCCGGTGGGTCAGAGTTCACAGGCTGCAGAGTAGGGGGTACTCATTTGGAAAGACCCTTGTGCTGACTCTAACCCTGTCCTTGAAGAGACTTTTTTTTTTGCTTCTCTAGACACTTGCAGGCACCCTGGTGGGTTGACCCCAGGGACTCACATCTCAATTTGAGACCAGCTCTCTGGCTGTCACATTCACTTCGACATAACCCCTCCTTTCATGAGAATGACCTAGAGGTGACCCTCTGAAGGAGACAGCATGTCTGTGGTATTTGGCAGAACCGATAACTATAGTCTATTTTCAAGAGCGGCTGGGAGAGATGGTAGCGAAGCACAGGCACATGGGTGCCCGTCTGTGTCTAGCTATCCAGGAGATGCTGAACTCAAAACACTGTTTTAAGAACAGAGTAGCTCAGAACAGAGCAAAGCTCCCATGCTATTTGAGGCGAAGATGAGCAGGAAACAGGAGGCTTTAAGTCAGGAGCAAATCTGAGTTGATGGGAACTTTGAGCTCCTTTTGGAGCAGCCAATAAGTGGGTGTGTAAATAGAGACATAATTTTTTGGAAATCTGCTTGAAGTAACCTGGGTGGAGGACAGCCTGGGCTTGAGTCCTTAATGGCGGTATCAGGAGGAAATTAAGTAGTTATTGTCTCCTGTTTTGGACAAGGCTAGAAAAGATATTGATTCTCTCTATAGGCAATGCACGCTTATCAGCATGAACTCATTTATACCATGTGCAAGCAAGTTGTCTCCTTTTATATGTAAAATGCCCAGAACAGGCTTTAGGACAAGGAACCTGGAGTGGGAAGTGTTTGGGAGGGGAGAGGTGGCAAGATGAGATCGTTAGGGGGATCTTGTGGTGGTTGTGATATTAAGATGAGAGCCGGGCCCATAAAGTGGCTTTGGGCTTGAAGAAGAATTTGCTACAGATCAAAAAAGTATAGAATGACTGGTCTTTCAGAAAAGTTCCTGAATGAAAAAGTGAAAGATAGTTAAAATACGGGGACATATGAGGAGATTCTTTTTTTTTTTTTTTTTTTGGCCACTTTGGCACGTGGGGGACAGGACTTGTCTGACCTCAATGACCTGTGACCATGGAATAGAGTATGGTGTATACATTTGCTAGGGCTACTGTAACAAAGTACCTAGATTGGGTGGTTTAAATTACAGGAATAAGTGCCCCACTGTTCTGGAGGCTAGAAGTCCAAGATCAAGGGGTAAGCAGGGTTGGTTTTCTCTAAGGCCTCTCCTTCGCTTGCTGACAGCTGCCTTCTCCCCTGCGTCCCCACGTGGTCATCCCTCTGTGTGTCTGTCTCAATCTCCTCTTCCTATAAGGACACTAGTCAGATTAGGGCCACTACCATGACCTCATTTTGACTTAATTACCTCTTAAAAAGCCCTATCTCCAAATACAGGTGCATTCTGAGGTGCTGGTGTTAGGACTGCAAACTATGAATTTTGGGGAGACACCATTCAGCCCACAACAGGTGGTATTCTGGGAAAAGCTGTGAACCAGGAGGCAGATCACCTGAGTTAATCCTCACCTTGCCACTAGCTATGGCCCTCACTTTTAGTCTTGGATCTCTCAGCTTCTGCTCTTGCTTCATGCTAAGATTCAGAGAATGTCAGCTTCACTAGTGAGGTACTTTATATTTTGCTTATGCATTCCAGACATCTCCAATTTCTGCACAATTCTGTGGTCATCCTTTAGTAGCAAGATAAGATGGTCTGAGTCTCCGTCTTACATGTTGTAGAAGTAATCTCTGCTACTCTTTGAATTTTCTGAGGGGCTTCATTCTCCAGGGTCCCCAGGGCTGCCCCTGGCCCTTGCTCCTCGGCTTCTGAGACTCTTCTCATCCCAGATCAGCCCCTTCTCTCAGAAGCATCCAATGAGGACTTAAGACAGAATTTTACTGGAGGTTTTGGGGAAAAGGGTAGCAATGCAAGGGTGGTAGCATTACATTTCACTCCAGGGAAAAATCTTCAAGCTGAATCATGGATTATCCTATTTTAAATTTCTATGACCTTTTCTTATTTCAGAGCATCTCTTGCCAAGCCACCATCTCCCACTTTGGCTCCTGCTTTCTGGCCACCAGTTGGACTCCTTTCTTTCCCTCAAACTTTCCTTCTATTTTCTTTCTTCCTGGTGCTCTCACAAACCCCACCCCAGTATCTCAAGCTGTCAGCGAATGACTCCTAAAATCCCATTATTTTCTTATGCAGAATTGTATCTCATTCCAGTTTCTGCTTTCCTTTGAGGTGGCCACTGGGAGGAGGAGTAGGGGGAGTGGGGCTCACCTTCCTCAACCTAAGACCCATAGAGAAATATTCCCAAGGGTCATTTCTTCCACTGTGAATCATGCCTCCAGTGTGTTAAAGCAGCTCTGTCTCTCTGTTTAAAATCACATTCTCGTCTCATTCTCCCATCTACTCCTTTAACTACACTCTGTACGATGGCCTTAGGCACCACTCTTTCATCTGTGATGTAGGTGAACTGATGTTACAACAGCTTGGAGTACATTTTGGTATTTTTGTGTAGTGTGAATATCAATGGTAAGGAAAAAGGAGACACACTTTCTCAACCTGGTTCTATGGTACTGATGATTGTTTCAAGTAGAAAAACATTATAGAGTCATTTATCTGATTGTATCTCAGTCAAGAATTAAATGGGTCAAGCAAGAAGTAGCCCATTTCATATCTATTATTACTGGAAAGTGCCAGTCCTTTTTTCTCTATTATGTCTTTAAAACAACAACAGCAAACCAGCCCTGAATCTCTTGAAAATTCTCTGCAGCTGTGCTAATGTTTCAGCGTCTGCACCTTGCCCAACCCTTTGGAAGTCAGTGCTTTGTATCTCAACACATCTTGGGGCCACAGAGGAGCTTTATGGCAAGAGCACAGGCTCAGGAGACAGAAGGTTTGGGTTTCCGCACTTAGCCTATGACTTGTTGGTTACATGACCCTGGAAAGTCACAGAAGCTCTCCAAGCTAGTCCCCTTATCTATAACATGGGGAAGAATCCTGTTCCCTTGCTTACAGGATTGAGTGAGATTTCATTACCTGGAAGCACTTTTTGGCTAGAAAGACTGGAAGCCAAGTGTCTGAGCTGGGTAGCTGCTGTCACTTCAGACATGTTCGGGCATGTCTGGAGGTTTAATTGGCACGTTGACCAGGTTCAGGCTTGTCTGACCAGCTCAGGGGAGGCACAATGACTGATTTTATTGAATCCGACAATTGGCCCCCAAGAGTAACACCTGGCACGGCGTCTGAGCGGGAGCTAGAACGCAGGTGTTCATGCTGCGTCCAGGAATGCTGGTTGGAAGGGAGAAGGGATGGTGTGCACAGGTGAGAGCATGCCTCCATATTGTCCTCTTGCCTCAGAGAACTCACACTATGTTCCTTGAAAGAGGGAACTGGTATGAGGAGTGGGCCAAGGGATAGAGGCCTATCCCTAGAGATGCCTTCAAGTACTGAAATTGAGAGCAGTTCCCCTGTGAGACCCGGTAACTCCGGGTAACACTAAAGCTGATTCAGTAGAGTGATGCTAACTGCAGCCTCAGGGCTGGACTTAAGTTTAGTGGGTCCTGAGGTTGTGAAATGTCAGGCATTCTCATTAAGAGAAGAATACACAAATGTAAAATTTAGCAGGAACTATTTCTTTAGAATGATAAAATAAACCATAATAATGTGCATTTTTAAAAAGCTGACAAATAGTACAAAGCCCAGGAAAATAACAATATATATTTTTTTAGTTGTCTGACACATCTCTTTAATACCTTTTTTTTTTCTTTCTTTGGTGACGCACATTTTGATCATCTCTTCATATGACAATGATTTTGACTATCACTTTCTATTAGGGAGAATGAAAACATAATTTGGTCTTCCAGGATGGTTAATCGAAATTAATTCTCAATTATTGATTGTTAGGATGAATAAAAGAATGAAGACAATGCAAATGATGTACTCTGCGTGGGATTCCTACAGCTTGAGCTCAACAAACACAAGAATCTTGAAAGATCTCATTTTGAGTGATTCCTATAATAAAAAGAAAAAATACATGACACGTTCATAATTGTACATACCAACAAAAGACAGTCTCTGTTTTGACTAGGTGTTGATGAGAACAAATTGTCTGCTTACATGTTTACATGTCTACAGCTACAAGGAATTCCCACAGAGAAGCTTCTGTCAGGTGCATTTCAAACTTCATTCTCTTCTGTGCGCCCCTGGCATCACAATGCCAGGTCTCATAAGACCTGTACATGTTGAGTTAGAGCCTTTGGTCTTGCTCCTTCATTTTTGCATACCAGGTGAGTTGGCACAAGGGTAGTAGAAAAGTCACTGAAAAGTCATTTCTATACTTACACTGCAACTTAAATATACCTGGAATAGACTTTGAGCCAGATTAAGTAGATTCCCATTAATTCCAAAATAAACTTCCATTTACCAGATTCCAAAAACGCCCTTGGTCACTCCAGTGCCACTGGAGACAAAGTGAAGTATAATGGAGGGCAAATCAAAGAGGAAAGGGCATGTGATCTTGGCCACTTGTAGCTAAAACATTTCACTCCTGCAAATTCTAGAAAAAAAATGACCACATGAACTCACTGCCAGAGACTTCTCTGGGTTCTTAGATGCAGACCGTGGAAGTGAGGGAATCTCAAAACTGAAGCCTCATTATCTTTTGAGGAAGTATGCCTCTGGCTGAAACAGAAAAACTCCTGAATTTTGGGGCGTCTGGGTGGCTTAGTCGGTTAACTGTGGGCCTTTGGCTTGGGTCATGATCCCAGGGCCGTGGGATGGAGCCCTGGGTCAGGCTCCCTGCTCAGCGGGGAGTCTGCTTCTCCTTCTCCCCCTGCTCCTCCTCACTCTTTTTCTGTCTCTCAAATAAATAAATAAAATCTTTAAAAAAAATCTCCTGAATTTCAGTGGCTTTACACAATAGTTTGTATATTGTTGACATTAAGACGAATTGGTGGGTGGTGGTAGTAGACTTGAGTAGAGTGGTGTATGTGGAGGGGCACCATAGGGAATCCCTTACTCCATGCAGTCATTCAGGACCCAGGATGACAGAGGCTCTGGTATCTTCAACATGTACCTTCCAAGATTGCCTTGGGTACTGACAAGTAGCTGCCAGATGGGGAAAGAGATAGAGACAGAGCAAGGGAGCACATTGGAGGTGTTATGGGCCAGGCCAGAAAGTGGTGTACATCACTTCTTCCCACAGTCTTCGGCTGGAACTCACTCAGCTCCATACAATTGCAAAAAATGCTGGGAAATGTGGTCTAGCCGTGTATCTAAGGGAAAGATGGAACAGGTTTTGGTGAATGACAGTTGTCTTTGATCCAAGAGGGGCAAGACTTTCCCTTAATTGACATCAGAGTGACACAAGTATGGCAAGATGACAGTGCTAGAGCCACAAGAAGCACTGAAAGGCCATGAAGAGCTCCTGGGTGACCCCCCCATATCCTCTTGAATCAGGGAAGATGTTTTTTAGGGCTATGGCAGGAGAGATGTGTCATGGGAGCTCACAGAAACTATGGTTTTGCTATTGATATTTTCACTCCCTTTGCATCCAGGAAAACTGCCTGGAAACTGGATGATAATGCTGTGAGTTAATAGAGGTTTTTGGGGATAAGTTTGGAAAGTCATATCACTAAATTCTACCTACTGCCATTCACCCAAGGAGTTTCCAATGACTGTTTTTGTCAGACCAGGAGCTCCAGGAGTGAACATATCTTAACTACTTTTGGGTCTCAGCACCTAGCAGGGGGCTCTAACGGATTGTCGAAAGGATTTTCCTTTATTCTCCTAAATATATAACCATTTTATAAGCACCAAACATGTTTTGATATATAGCATTGTTCAGAGCCTTGGAAGAAGAGATATTAATGCCCAATGTCCACAAATTATGTTCACTTTGATCCACGATTCCTGGATATTTCATCATTAATTGAACTTGGAGTTGTGCTTTGAGATTGATTCTTTCTATTAGACGTTTTCTACAACAATTAAAGAAAAAAACATAAGACTTAAGTATATATTTTTTTGCCTCTTTTGGAATACAGAAATTCCCTCAATCAGTTGGAAAAGGTACGTTCTTCATTTCTTCTGTCAAATAGAAAATCTTTTCCCTTAAAGCTTTCTCTCCACATAAGTTAAAAATCCATTAGTAAATTAGGCTTAGCTGGATCCATTCATTGATATTTGATCCTTGGAACCTCTCAAGGAAAATCAATGTGTGGCTTTTCAGTTAATTAACATAATGTTAATAGAACTTATAATGCAAGCGTAGCTGGAATCCTCATACTTAGTGTTCTGCTCAGCCCGAGTGAGCAGAAAGGGTAGATCGACATTTTTCAGAAGGGAGCATATCTGGACTCCTCAAAAGAAGACAGGCACAGGACCACCTTGAGGTTAAAATTGTACCCGTTTTCCCTAATGGGGGTTACTGTGGCAGGAAGAAAGGCTAAAATAAAGCTAAAATGAAAATACTTCAAATTCTGTCCACGTAGGGCAATGAGTGGCAGCCGTGGAACCTGACCCGAATAGCAGATTCAAATTCAGATTCCTGTGAGACATGGAGTGTGAAGAGGGCAGGATGAGGATGAAGTGTGGGTTGTGAACTCAACTACTTCGATGGTTTCAATGGCTAGGGCTGTAACCACAAAAAATAGTCTCCCAGCACTGGGCCCCCTCAAAATACACAAATATTTTCCTCCCCTGCTCCCCTCAAAATGTTTAATGGCGATAGAATACACACAACAAAATTTACCATTTTAACCAGTCAGCAGTATGAGCTACATGCTCATTATTGTGCACCCATCACCGCCATCCATCTCCAGAACTCCATCTTGCAAAACTGAGACTGGGCACTGGGTGGCCCAGTGGTTGAGCATCCGCCTTTGGCTCAGGTTGTGATCCCGGGTCCTGGGATCGAATCCCGCATGGGGCTCCCTGCAAGGAGCCTGCTTCTCCCTCTGCCTGTGTCTCTCCTTCTCTCTATGTGTCTCTCATGAATAAATAAAAAAAAATATTTTAGAAACCTGAGACTCTCAAACACTGACTCTCCCTCCATTCCCTCCTCTCCCCTGGCCCCTGGAAGCCATCTTTCTACTTTCTATCTCTATGCATTTAACTGCTCTCAGCGCCTCATGTAGGTATACTCAGGCGGTATTTGTCCTTTCATGACATGCAGGAGAATGTCCTCAAGAGTCATCTCTGTTGCAGAAGGTATCAGAATTTCCATCCTTCTTAAGGCTAAGATACTAATTGTTTGTTTACACCACATTTCATTGACCTAGTCATCCGTCAGCTGACACTTAGGTTGATTCCACTTTCTGGCTACCGTAAATAATGTTGCTATGAACATGGTTCTACAAATATTTCTTTGAGTCTCTGTTTTCATCTCTTTAGGGTATATACCCAGAAGTGGAACTACTGGATCATATGGTAATTTTAGTTTTAATTTTTGAGCAACTACCATTTTATTTTTTTAAGGCTTTATTTATTCATTCATGGGAGACACATAGAGTCAGACACAGGCAGAGGGACAAGCAGACTCCCTGCGGGAGCCTGATGCAGGACTTGATCCCAGGACCCCTGAATCATGACCTGGGCTGAAGGCAGATGCTCAACTACTGGGCCACTCAGGCATCCCAAACAACTGCCATACTATTTTCCATAGTAGCTGCACCATAGTGCACAAATGTTCCAATTTCTCCACATCACCACCAACTCTGTTCCCTTGTGTTCCCCTTCCCTATTTTTTCTTCCCTTCCTTCCTTCCTTCCTTCCTTCCTTCCTTCCTTCCTTCCTTCCTTCCTTCCTTCCTTCCTTCCTTCCTTCCTTCTATAAAATAACCGTCGTAATAGGTATGAGGTGGTATCTTATGGTTTTGATTTGCATTTTTTGGATGATTGTTGATGTTGAGTATCTTTTAGTGTGCTTGTATGTCTTCTTTAGAGTAAGTCTCTCCAAACTTTTGGCCCATTTTTAAAATCAGTTTCTTTGTGTTTTTGTTGTTAAGTCTTTCCCTCCTATTTAAGATGTGGCACTCACGATTCTGGTTCTCTCTTTAGCCAATTGTGTTCAAGGGACTGAAGCTTGCTGTTGGATCTCAGTCTGTTTGGCAGCAGTGACTTTCCAATCATGACCCCCTGTGCCCTCAGGAGTTGATAGGGGAGACAGAAGGGAGAAGGTTGAGGGGTGATGGTGAAGAGGAGATGTGCTAGAACCGACTCCTGCTTCAGGCAAAGAAGCTCTATTTTTCCCCAGCTTACCTATCGGAACTTCCACCTAAGATGACATTTAATGTTTTTTTGCTGGAAAAAATTTCCAAAACACTGGTTACAGGGATAAGGTTGGCCTCAATTACCTTTCTGTGCTCCAGGCTGTTTGAAAACAAGACCCGCTGCTATGTGCTTTGAATCGATTTCTCAGGAGTGAGTTGAGGGGAAGCATTGTTCAGTTCACTTCCATGAATAATTGTGGAATGTCCACTATGTGCCAGACACTGTCTTGATCTTATGGAATTGCTTACAGATAAAACAGAACGGCTGGTCTGGGATGGAATCTACCACCTGGGAAATAACCACGTGAATGGGGCTCCGGGCTAGAATGTGATTTTAGCCTCGTGTGTCTGACCTGGACCTGACCAGGCACAGTTCTCCCATATGGGCCCTGGGCATTTTCGACCCCATTCCGAACTCCTAAGGTCAGCAGGGCCACTCAGTGAAGAGGAAAGGCTCAGCCCAGACACTGCCTGCTGAATGCATTTTCTCTCCTCTTCCTGTCCCCCAAACCTCTCCTCTCTCCCACACCCCACAGCTTCCCTTCTCCCCTCTCGCCTCCGAATCTCACGCACCATCTGCCTGACTAGTGTTCTCATTCACCTTCTCCTGCTTATCTCCTCTTTGGCAGGAAAGTGCTTCGGAGGCTGACAGCCTAATCTCTCTGCTGATTCTGTGTTTCTGAATTCATCATCCTGCCCCTCAGGCTGCTGCCCCTGCACTGCTTCCCCAGGCTGAGCAGGCGGAGGGAGGATGAGGCTGGACCAGACCATAAAGGACAAAAGAAAAGCAAAGGAAAAAGAAAGAAGTGGGAGAGTCACCCAGGCACAGGGACGGGAGGCTGTGGCACCCCAGGGGGCCTTTGTGGTTCTGAGGGAGGCTGAAAGAGGTTATCTGTCCTTGCTGCTTTCAGGAGGGAGGCTGCCTATGGCTTTCTCATCTCGAAAATCTGCCCCTTTCTGGTCACACCTTGAGCAAAGTCACTTGCAAGAGTGGGCTTTTTTGTATTGCTCCCTGGATGGGAGCTGTAAATAATTTTCCCTTTTGCTGATGTGTATATATTTAAAAACTTACTTATTTTTTTAATTGGGAGAAGATAGAACTCATCACCTTGGGGTGAGGGCAAGAAACTCAACTACAAAAAAAAGCTACCTTAAAACATAGACTAATGACCATAAAGTGAGGTCATTAAAATACGATGCTAAAACAGATTTTTCCTTAAACATACATTTTTTATTTCTATTCTGCCTCAGAGAATGAGCTCCTCGCCTCCACCCCTGCCCCTTGCCCTATAGGGGATGTAGGCTGTGCTTTACATACTACCCTTAGTAACACTTCCCACTACAAGACCTTTTAACATTTCCAGAACATTCTCCTTTTATTTTCTCTTTCATATGCATGCAAACATTTTCCCTCTAAGCCCCTTTCCCTTACAAATCTGGCAGATGGACTGGATTTTTTTTTCCCCCTTCCTTTTCTGTTTTGGCTTATTTGAGGATGCTGTGGTATAAAGGAAGTATGCTTCTAGCACATTATTGAAGTGCTGAGGAGTGCACTTTGGGGAAATGAAACTCAGGTAATGTGTCCACTCTCCGGAAAGGGGGAATTATGATAAAGCACGAGAGTTTGTCACTGTTACTGAACTACATGTCCTGGAAGGGAGGAAGGAATAGTCATTACTGCAGATGTTCTCACTCCTCTCTCTCCCACCCTAACGTAGATCATGTAATAAGATCTATTTCTGGAGCAAATAGAAGAAAACCATGTGGTTAGGGTGGCAAATGAAGCCAATAAAATAATGAAATTAGACCTATAATCTCTTTTTAAAGCTACTTCCCAGGGCAGCTACATATCACTTGTTCCAATTCAATTCTTGGTGCTCTAAAACTTTTACCTTATAAAGACATTGACCTCTGTTACGGTAAGTGGTTTTGTCTTGACAATGTAAAGGACCATTTTAGAATATTGAAATTTTAGGACTTTCCACTCTTTCTTCTTGTGGCCATATACATTTCATTCATGAATCACAGAATACCACAGCTGTTGGGAAGACGCTTGATAAAGCTCGGATATAAACGTCATGATCAGAGTGAATGGCAGTCTCATGGTTGCAGGTGGATGGGTTGCAACTTTTGTTCAGCTACATTCCTGGGAAGAAGCTATAGTGAAGCAATCTTTGGCCAGGGGAATAGGTGTCAAGTTTACACAATGGGTCAAAAGTCAATAACAAGACGTTTAGCAGTTTCTTATGAAGTTAAACTTATACTTACTATGGCTTGCCAAACCCACTCAAAAGTATTTACTCAAGAGCTACAAAAACATATGTCCACAAAAATACTTTTACAAGAATGTCCATTATAGCTTTATTCATAAGAGCCCAAAACTAGAGATGTCCGAATGTGCATCAGTGGGAAAAATGGATAAACAAATTATGGACTATTTGTATAATGAAGTACCACTCACGAATAAAAAGGCGTAAATTATAGGTATATTAAATCTCATGAATAACTCTTAGAGAAATCACATTGGGTGAAAGAAACCAAACACAAAATAGTATATATTGTGTGATTTCCCTTATGCAATTTTCTAAAACAGGCAAAGCCAATCATTAGTGATAAAAAAAAAAATCAGAAGAGAAATTGACTTGGGGGACCAGAGAGTAGGTGTTGACTAAGAGGAAGCATTAGGAATTTTCTAGGACAATGGAGCTGTCCTCAGTCTTGATGGAGTACAAGTAATATGGGATTTATATTGGTCAAAATTCAGTGAACTTAAAACTTCATTTTGCATTTCACAGAATATAAATTTTAACTCAAAATGAAAAATAACTATAAACAAATATTTTTTTAAAATGTGTAGCCAGTGAGGTGCAGGGTCCCACAGTGGGGGCTCTTTTATAAACCCTGGTTCTACAGCTGTGATTTTCAAACCTGGCCTCAGCTTAGTTCCTTACTGGGGAGCTTGTATTCTATGGGTGCCTGGGGCTGACTTACCCCCAGAAATTCTGACTCTGGGGTGGTTTTGGAATCTACATTTCAGAATAAATTCCAGAGCTGCTGCTGCTGCTGCTGCTTCTTCTTCTTCTTCTTCTTCTTCTTCTTCTTCTTCTTCCTCCTCTTCTTTAATTCATGATAGGGAGTGGGGAGGGACAGAGAGAGAGGGAGAGAGAGGGAATCTCAATCGCAAGCAAACTCCACACTGAGCAAGAAGTTCTTCACAGTGCTCAATCTCACGACCCTGAGATCAGGACCAAGAGTCAGATGCTCAACTGACAGAGCCAATGAGGTGCCCTAAGAATAAATTCCAGGGCTTCTTAAGGTACATGTGAGGGTTTAGATCTCAATGGATATTTTTAAGAAGCTGCTACAATATTTGGTCCCAGTCACCTCTGCTACTTTTGAGTTGTGACATCAGAGAATTAAAAGGTAAGAGTGTTTATTCAAACCCATTTATATGTTTATAAAAGAAGTAGTTGTGAAGAGGAAGATAGAGGAAAGGAACGAACATATATTGAGAGTCTAAGATGTGCCAGAGAGGGTATTAGGCATTTGACGTAGATAATTTCATTTTAATTCTCTAAGAAGCACATTTATCTTTTATTATCTGTTTTTCACTGTAATCGCCATAGTCCAGGCCCTTAGCTATTAACAGTCTTGCTTTTAAGCTCCAGCAAAACCAACTTTCTTGCAAATCTCTTAATAGGCTGAGCTATTTCAGGACCCTGGGCCTTTGCAATGTCTAGGATGCATTGCCCCTTCGTCTGCCAGATGTACTTCTACTTTCTTTAGGGTCTAGCCGAAGTATCCTACATTATACACAGTATTTCCTGCTCTCCTTCCCTTACTCTGCGGGTGGGATTTTACTCTTATTCATGTAGAAATTGTATCTGCTATGCTAGGATTTGTACCAAAGGGTGTTTTGGAATTCTCTGACATGAAAGAGAAACACTCACTGTTGATTGATTTAATGTTAAATGCACTTAAATGGAGAAAACACTACAAATAAATCTTTGTCAGTCAAATATAGGTTTATACTCGACCACTTTGTACTTTTAGTATTATATTTGTTGCATGGAATTATAATTTTCAATGTACATTTCTCTCTCACCCACTAGACAAAGATCTCCTTGAAGGCAGAACCATGTCTTATTTGTCTTTGAAATCCTATGACCTTGCAAAGAAAGTGCCCAGTAAATTACTCTGGAATAAATGAATGGATGAATGAGCAAGATCACCTTGCTTCTTCTTAAATCTATCCTGTACTTACATAAATAATGAATTTTCAGTAACCACCCACTGACCTCAAGATAAATCTAAACCTGCAAAGTGGATTCCAAGAATTCCCATAATTATCATCTGCCCTATCTCAGCTCTATCTCTAATTAATCTTATGGGCTAATGATTACTAAATTAAATCTCCTGGCTGATATATATTGACCCATTTCTTGAACATTATACACTCATATTTTTCCTCCATGGCCTTAATTAAATCACCCTCTACTCTATGGCATAATGGAAAGAGCACAGAGTGTCCAAAGAGCTGGTCTGGAGACTCATACTCATGTTAGCTGTGTGACTTTGGTCAAATGACTAAACATCTCTGAGCCTTGTTTTTTCTCATTTATGAAATGGGATAACATTTGAGATAACATATATAGATTGCCCTGGAAGTGGCACACACTTTATTATTCTTATTCTTACATATGATTATTATAGCTGCACTAAAACCATACAAGTGTTATTATTATCCTACATATCCTTCAGTGTGAAGTGTTAAGGCCCAAATTCTCTTTGAAGTTAAGAGAGTTGACATTGTTTTCTGAACTATCTGAACCACTAACTATGGTACTTCATTATATACTATCACAACTGTTGTTTAACTGTTTCATGTGTGCATGGTCTTTCTCCCAGATGGGGGAGTCTCTCAAGGGCAAGAGCAGGGAACTTGTGTTACCCTGTGTTACCCTTCTCTTTATTCCCCTGATCACTTAGCAGAGGATAGCATACTAAAATGTAGTAATATGACATATTAAATGTACTAATATTAAATTGTCTTAAATAAGGAGAAGTGAAAGTATGTTTAGAATCAGAGAGTTTTAAGAGTGATACATTCTAAAACTTCGCTTAATACAACCTTTCTTCCTATGGAAATGGTGACTTACATGTGCTATGTGCCTTTTTTATAGTTACAGCTAATGATAATTTGAGCTAACGATTCCTAAGAATATCCCAGGACTAGGCCAAGTAATGTATTTTTTAAAAAATTAATTAATTATTTAGAGAGATATGGAGTGGGGGAAAGGGCAGAGGGAGAGGAAGAGGGAATCCCAAAGTAACTTCCTGCTAAGTGTAGAGCCCGGTGCAGGGCTGGATTCCATGACTCTGAGATCATGACCTGAGCTGAGATCGAGTGGGCTGCTCAACCAACTGAGCCACCCAGGCGCCCCTATGCCAATAATTTAAATGAATGATATACTTTAATGACATTGGAGTTATTATGATCCTCATTATACAGATGGAAAAACTGATGCTTAGAAGGTAGGATTCAAACCCAGGCATCCTTCTCTGGAGCTTCCACCCTTAAACCTGCCTTTGGCATTGGCGTTTCTTATTCTCACACCAGTGCCTTTTCTGCTCCGGGGATAACCATTATCTTCTCTCTGTGACAGTGCTTGAGTGTGGCTCCAGACCAGCAGCTAGACCATCATCTAGGAACTTGTTAGAAATGTAGATTCTTGGGTCCCACCCAGCCCTGCTGAATCAGACACTTAGGAGGGGGAAGTGGAATCTAATAATTTATGTCTTGACAAATCCCCCGGTGATCCTGATCCACCTTCTTGTCTGAGAACCACAGCTTTCGAGTAAATATTGTACTGTCTTTTTGCTTCTTATATGGCTCATCTAGTTGCTTAATAGATTTTTATACAGTAAGGTATTTATATAACAAAGGTGATAGACTCTCTGTCTCTCCATCAATATTCAATGATTTCTGTGTTCTGTATAGGAAATGCCACTTCAGACAAAGAACTAACCTGAAATCTGCTGGCATGCATCTTTTAATTTGGAGGAACTTAGTTTTCTTACTTTACTTGTTTACACATATATTTTTATATTTTCACTGAGCACAAATATAAGAAATAATTTGAATTTTGTCTATACAGTGACTGGAATTTTTAACAAAAAGTGCATTTTCCCCAAATCCTTCCAGAAGTTCTGTAGTCTCCTTGGAATCCTTAACAGGACTTTAAAACATTTAAAGACAGAGCAGAAATTTTATTTATTAAAATTTGGGATGGATATCATCATGAATATGATATATATATAATATATAATAATCAGGGAAGAAACGCAGACTGTTTTTTATATAATACTAACAAACAACCTTAGCCAGTATTCATATACTTAGTTTACATGAAAATAATAAGAACCAAGGGTAAATAAAATATATGATTTCTTCAGAGAAGCTTGATTTCTTCAGTTTTTTTAAAGTTCTTGCAGTGATTTTCCTAGAATGTAGTAATGTGCAAATCTAAACTCATGCCTTTCATGATACTTTATGTGTTGTTTGTCATTTGAGTACTTTTAATATTAAAGCAATTACCATTTATTTACTTAAAATATGTAGCTAACTTAGGGGAGAGTCTATCCTATTTTTGGTAATAATTTTAGAAGGACAGATATTTAACATTCCTACCACTGACAATTTTATGCCAGTCAAAAGATTGCATCAAAAGACCTCAGATCCACTGGGACATGTTAAACATTTAAAATTTTCTACTTTTGGGCTCTAGAGAATAGGAGGTTAATGACTCCATTTTCCGCAAAAGGAAAAATGTAAAAGGAAAAGAAAAATGTAATGGTTGTTGGAATGTCAACTTTAAGATTTCAAATCAGTCTGAATTCTATGTGTAATGAGATTTTCTTGATTTGAGGTGAGGATGGCTACTTTTTTGAACAATCTAAGATATTAGCTGAGTAGTATTTCTGTAGAAACTGTGGAATAGATAAACAAATCCTTAATAGATCATCATTATACATAGGACAACTTATTTTGTACTTTTTTTCTCAAAGATTTACTTATCTATTTGAGAGAGAGAGAGTGAACAGAGAAGAGGGAGACAAGCAGACATCCCACTAACTGGGGAGCCTGACTCAGGCTGAGATCATGGCCCAAGTTGAAATCACGAGTTGGATGCCCAACTGACTAAGCCACACAGGCACCCCACTTATTCTATACTTTTAAGGAATAAGGTGAATGCAAATATTGTCCTTCTTATATAAAGGTAGTAATTATTGATGTAATGAGAAATTGATCTGGAATAATAAATATATTTTTGTCTTCCAAGGAAGAAGCAGTCATGATTGCTTCTCAGAGTATACTTGAATTGCTTTCTGAAAAGCAATGCGGGATAAAAGCACACAGAGAATGAAGTGTGACAAATAAATGTGACTTCAGGTAAATTTCAAAGAATTTTAGAGTTGTTAGGGATGTTAGCTACCATCTAGCCTAATCTCCCATGTAACCCCAAATCTCTTCAGGATAGTCTCTGATGAAAGATTATCTCACTGTTATCTGAATATCTTCCCCCAGCAATAAAAGAGCAACCCACCCTCTTCTTGAATAAGTCAATTCCACCTTCTTCTCAATTTCAGTCATTGGTTCAATGAGTGGACCCACACTAACAGGTCTAGTCACCAACATCTGGATTACTTATGATTTGTGAATGTCTCTCTTTAAATGAAGTTTCCAGAGCAAACACAATTAATTCAGCTGTTATCTGAAAGCCGTGCTGGACATGGGCAGGACCATGATCCATATCAAAGAGCTAGTTGTTAAGGATATATTTCTCTCTTCTGTGACATTCTTTTATTTTTTCATCAGGCTTATTGAGGTCTAACTTACATGCAGTATAATTCACCCCTGATAATATGCTGTCCTATGAGTTTTGATGAGTGCATATAGTTAGGCAACCACTAGTCCAATCAACAAATGAAATAGCTCTGTCACCACCTGTGCCCTTTGTAGCCAACCATACCCTTCATTCTCAGCCCCTGGCAACCACTCATCCATTGTCTGTTTCTATGGCTTTACCTTTTCTTCTTCTATGACATCTTGAATGCTGCAGTTCAATATCATTCTAGTTGTGAGGGTCCTTGTTAGTATTACACAAGATGTGTGATAACCTATAAGCTATTTTTAAAAGGATTAGGCAAAAATAAGTAAGTGCAAGAGAACTGGAAAAGAAAAGACAGGATATAGGGAAGGGAAAAAGAAAGACCAAAAGTAGAGTGTATAGTTGATGTTGCTGTCCACGCTGTTTGAAAACCTTGTCTGTCACAACGGTGAGCAGACCATGGCGCTGATTGGAAACTTTGGTGAGCTAACTCATTGCACTGCTTGGAAACCTGAGAGAACACACAGCTGGCTGCATAGAGGGAGAATCCAGGGTACTCACAAAGAGTGAGAAAGAAGGGCTGTGTGTCTTCTACCACAGTGGCAGATAAGTGGCAACCGCTGTCTGCGGTGCTGAATATCAATTACCTGTTAGCACATGCTTATATATCTTAATTTCAGATTCTGGTGACTTCTATCTACCTCTCCCAGACATTCAGATCTGGGTAAAGGAGCAGGTTTTGGAGAAGAGAATCTAACATGAATTTGGGAGACTACTTTTACAGGGATACTTTGAGAAAATAAGAGAGACGTTTATTTTGAAATAATTTTCAAATAATTGCAGTTGCCATTAAATTTTGTTTTGTTTTGTTTTGTTTTCATAGGCAGTTAGGAAGATAAATTCCCTCTTCTACTTCTCCTGACCCATTTATTTTTGTGATTAACGATTTGCACCTCAGATTAGTTTAGCCGTTACTTTCCTCCTGGGTTTACTACTCTTTGGAAAGTTCTTGTGGTTAAGTGTCTTGAGATTTGAGTTCTAATCTCAGCTGTGCACCATCTAGCTGGCTAACTGCCCTACTGCCTCTTAGGGCTCAGGGATAGGGTTGTCAGGCTTAGCAAATTAAAATATAGGCTTCTCAGTTAAATTTGAATTTCCAATAAACAACAAAGATTTTTAAAAGTGTGTCCCATGCTGAGATAAGATGTTAAAATACCCCGAAATATGCAAATACTTTGAAATGTCAAGTGGTTGCATTGTTTAAGACGATATTCTTGACTTGTGGGTGACCCCTAGCGATTTAGGAGAACAAATAGTAGGTAACCCTTGTCAAGGAAGTTACTTTTGGATTCTAAGTATCAAAGGTAGCATCAATTCGGTGAAATCACCAGGTTGTGATGGTCCTTGTAGTTCAAGGTGTGCACAAAAGAGTGTCCATTTGGGTAGATGGTGAAGATACCTCTAGAGCTATTAATATGCAAGGGGATGACATCATTCCTAGTTCAGGTGAATTATATTTCCTGTGATTTTTTTTAATGTCTTTTCTTCTACTTCTCTTTTTTCTGTTTGCTCATCAGCTCGTGGTCTCCCATTTGTGTTTTAAATCTTTGCTGTTTAAGATGTCAGCCCATAAAAAATAGATTTTTTATTTAGTGCCCTGGCCACAGCATTGCTGATTTTTATTTATTTATCCATCTTTATCCCGCCTGAGGGAAAACAAGTATTTAAAATGCATTGTTGTCTTCATCTGTGAGTAGATAAATTTAGTACTTATTTGCAATGGTGCCATAGTCTACTTTCTTACTCCTAATTTTGCCGCCAGCAATTACTGGGCCACAGTCTTGGCAGAATGTCTATACCCTGGGTGTCTCTGTAGTCTCTCTAGGCATTTAATCATGATAAGATGGGTAAGAGTAGAATGAACAATGGAAATGGACATTAGATCATGATGGATAATTCTTACCAAAAAGTAAATTTAGCTCCAACTTTTAGCTTTTTAGAAAATGACTGTATTAAAAATTTCATAAGTTCATCTGTCCATCAAAAATCTAGTGAGTACAGATCAGAATAACAGATTAATGTTAAACATGATTTCTGAGTGGCAGGAAATTTTGTTCTAGATGGAGCTGATGTCTCATACATACATGACTGACAGGTTCATAATGGCACATTACATTTACTCTCCCACTCTCTCCTGTGTAGATTAAAAAAAAAAACAGTTACAATAAAGGTAGTCACATTTCCAATAACTTACTGTTAACTCATCATGTAATGGTAAGTTCTTTCAGTTAGTACTCAAGCAATATATTTTATATTGATTTTCTCTTGGTGATGCCTCTGGCTCCCTAAATCATTAGGTATTTACTAAAAGGTAAGTTGCAAAATAAGATTATGGCTTTCTGAGCATAGATAACTCAATACTTTAGTGAATAGAACCTGCTAATAAAAATTGGCCTTCTAAATGTCACCTGGCACTTATGGCCCGCAGAGCTGGACAGCTCTGGTTCCGGGGAGGTCATGGCAGAGTAACTGTCCCACAAGAGAAAGCTCAATGTCAGGATAATGTAGATTTACACTCCTCCTGCAGTCCTGCAGTTGGAAGTGAAAGAAACAAGATTAGTACATTGTGCTTAGCACAGGATAGTGGACAGTCTGGAGCTGAGACATAGTTTTTCTTCCTTTTTTTTTTTTTTTTGTTATAACCCCTAACCATCGAAATAACTTCACTTAGCTAGTTTTGTTTTCCTCATATAAAATGGAGAAGTGTTGAGCTAAGGGGGATTTTAGTGATCCCAACTCAACCATCTCATCATAACCGTGAAGACTCTAGTATCCAGATGGATTAATTGAGCTACTTAGTTGCACAGATAATACTGGTAGAGTTAGGGGCAGGACTTGGTTCTCAGATTTTTATTTAATGCTCTTGCAAATGTGGTCAGACAGCATGAACTCAGAGGCTAGGTTGGGGTCTCGGTAAACTCATGTCTGAGCCAGATGACCCTTTCAAGTTAACAGTGTCCTCGAACTCAGCTTCCTCATCAATCAAGTGGAGGTAATAGCACCTGCCCTGTTTACCTCTCAAGGCTTTAATGGGTATCTAGTGAGATAACAAAACATAAAGTTCCAAAAAAAGGTACCGCATTATTTATTTATTGTCATGTAATAATCTTAGCAGCTTAAAGAACAAGCATTTATTGTCTCATAGATTGTGTGGATCAGGAATCCGGGCCCAAAGTAAATGGATGTCTCTGGCTTGTGGTCTTTGATAAGCTCCTTAATAAACAAACCCCTGGTGTCATCTGAAGGTTTGACTTGGGGGAGTGCCAGGAGAGGTCTTTTTCTAAGGTCAGTTACGTGATTATTATCAGGATTCTATTCCTTGTGTGTGGATGTCTCTATAAGACTGCTCACAACACGGCAGCTAGCTTCCTCAGACCAAGTGAGCAAGAAAGTGAGAGAATATGAGCAAGATGGAAGCAAGTCTTTGTAACCTACTTTTGGAAGGCACATCCCATCACCTTTGTTGTTCTCTATTTATTAGAAGTGAGCTACTAGGTCCCCACACTCAAAGAGCACAGATGACACAAGGGTGCCAATATTGGGAGATGAGGACCATTGTGTCCATCTCAGAGGTTCCTACTACAAAGATTATTCTCAGTTCTATCATAGTTACAAGGAAAGCATTAGATATTAGATGTATGCTTGCTTTAATGAATGACAGGCTTTTACAAAAAGAAGAGGTGTTAATATCTTCATTTATCACTATTGATTGACTCTCTGCTCCTATAAGAGATTTGAAGTGGCGTCCACATCTGCTTTGCATATACTCTATTCCTCCTGTTTAGAATGCCTTCCTTCTCAGCCCTTGTGCACCTGGAGAATTGCCAAGTCATCTTCTGTGAATCCACCCAAATGTTGCCTCTTGAACATGTTCCTGTGGTTCAACTATTGTGCTTTCTAACATGAACTGGGCCACAGGACACTGTATAGTCTGGAATACGGTTATATTTTCTAGTTGTATCACAGTTCATTGATGTGTCTTACCAGAGGAACAGTAATAAATGACCTTGGGCAAGGGACCCATGTCTTACTGGTTAGTTCTATTTTGAAGACTAGACCTTCAATGATTTATAAAGAATCCTTGAAACCTTTGCATTTACCTTGCTAGGGGTGGAGAAACATATGAAAACCTTTTATCAAAGTGGGGGCAGAGGATCACCTGCATCCCAAGACTTGAAAGGCTTTAAAAGTAGATTCCTGGGGGGCAGCCCTGGTGGTGCAGCGGTTTAGCGCTGCCTGCAGCCCGGGGTGTGATCTGGAGACCCTGGATCGAGTCCCACGTCAGGCTCTCTTAGCCACCCCTCACAACCCTGAGGGGAAAAAAAAAAAAAAAAAAGTAGATTCCTGAATCTTGCTTCAGGCTTACTGAACAAGAACTCTGGGGTTGATCCCAGAAATTTGTATTTTTACCAAGGTGATTCTGATGTAAAGCTTGATAAGCCCCAGTCTGTAGGAGCCCTCTGAAGTTTATGAGTGACAGCATCCATCCAGGTGTTCTTATTTGCCTTTCTATTGGCTATGGTTCATGATTATGGTTCTTCTAGGACACCAGTGGTTGTAAAATGCACCATTATATTGTGCACTATTAAGAAAGAAAAAAGAAATCGACTCTGCTGGTTATAATTTTAAGAGTCCATAAAGATCCATTCAATTAGAGAGATGTTAAAATACAAGAAAAATCTCAGTCAAAGCAACGTGACAAAATATCTTTGTTTTCTGACTTGACCAGATTCTATAAGATACTCTCTATTCTACTTCCTGAAAACTTATCTTTTAAATTCATTCATTCATCCATCCACCCAACCATATGTTCATCCCACATATATCATATAAAGTTATTGACAGCCTATTGTGCCAGTCATGGTGTTTGGCAGAGGTGATACAGGGTGAATGTGATGTGTCTCATGGGGCTTACTCTATAGGGGAAAAACAGAAGCCAAACAAACACACAAATCAATATATACCTGCTAATTAGGATAAGTACAATAAAGGACAAAGAGGAATTGTCACCTAGTAGTTACCAGACAGAGAGGTTCAAAGGAATTGGAGAAGGTCTTGAGGATATACCCCTGGGCGGGGAGGATGGGGATAAACGAACGGTTGTCTCTGAAGAAGCTGGAAGTAATGGCAGGCAGGAGGTCATTTGCATTAGCTAGGCTCACACCGATGACTTCTTTGGGAGTGGCACATGAGGCTGCATGCACAAAGGTTTACTTTCTCATCATCCAGTTGACTGATGTCTGGAAAGGCCAGCCATCCACAGGTTCAACAACTGAGGATGGCTGACACTGCAGTCAGAAGGAAATGGTGAGGGGAAGCAGGTAAGGGAGAGCTATTATTAACTCCTTGGCAGACGCAGCCTTTCAGAACCGGCCCCTATGCTGGGTCTTGTCTTCCTTTCTCCAAACATTCTTTGGGTTTGAATTCCCTTCTGGGCTTCCACTGCCATGTGCCTTGCTGTGAACTGAACTTAATACTCTGAATCATCAGTGTCATTCTGAGATGGATTCTTTACAATCCTTAATGTGACAAACTGGATTGATCCCCTGCCCGCTACCTGCCAGCTTGCAGCAATTTCTCCTTAAATCTCTTTTCTCTCTCTCTCTCTCTCTCTCTCTCTCTCTCTCTCTCTCCTCCTACACTATGCAGGAAAGAAAAGGCATTTTCCTGCAAATGCTCCTCTATTACACAGTGTGGAGAAGCAAGATGATAGGGTTCTGAGTTCCGGAGTCCACTCTTGCCCTCATCGCCCCTTCATGCTAATTTGAAGCAGTGGAATTCTGCAGCCTTGTCAACTGCCTAAATGCACTTTAATCTTTATTTTGGGAGACTTTTGCACAAAATTGAATCAATCTGGGTGTCATCCAGCAGCCTAAAACAAATGAAATTGTAGAAATGTTTATCATCGAGTGGGGATTTGAATATCCACCCTTCCCCCAAACCTGTTATAAAGAAAGGAAGCAGATCAGTTGTCTCTGGGAGATTTAAAATAAAAGGTACTTTTCATCTTAAAAATGGAACTCAGGACGCTGTTTGAGTGTGCTGTGCATTCAGTATTCACAGGGTAAAACATAAAAGAAATAACATGGATTTAAAAAAAGATATTATTTTTCTACTGCATGCTGCTTCTACCAAGCCACCTGAGAGGTGATTTGAGAAGGGCATTTTAGAATAAAGACATTGTTCTGACAGCAAATACAAATGAAATAAAATTGGCCCAAGGCTTTGATGCCGGAACCCACATGGAGAGCTGAGACATAGCAACACGCTAGCTTAATGCACTAGAGGAATAGAACCAGCATAATTTGTAGAAGTGTGTGAAGCAAAGATGAAAGAGGAAAATATATATATATTTTTTAAATTTTAAAACATGCACAGAGATTAGAACAGACTTTTCTGGTTGTATTAATTCCTTTATTGCAAGAACTCACCGATAAATACAATAAGGGGACAGAGTTAAGCTATAATTTTTTTGTCTCCATTGTCTAGGGAAGACATGTGAGTGGGGAGGAATAAGCAATTTTCTTCTCATTTTAAAGAAAGTAAATAGAACAGAGGTTCCTGGGTGTCTCGGTTGGTGGAGTATGTGACTCTTGGGCTTGGGGTAGTAGGTTCAGGTCCCACATTGCATGTTGAGATTACTTAAAAATAAAATATAAAATATAAAATAAAGAAAGAGAAGAAAGGGTGGAAGTCTTCCTCTGGGTGCTAATGAGATTCTGGCTTCTGGATCGTGGGTATGACATAATCCTGAAACAAACCTGATACGTGCTACATGAGTGGTGACTCCAATTTTCCTCACCTGTGAGCTTTGCCCTAAGAGTGAGGAAGTTGCCTGAAATGGCTTCCCATCAGCTAGGCATAAAACAAGTGAGAAAGGAACAAAAATACAAGAAAATGAGACAAAAGCTATCTCAGACCTCCCAGGCGACCCTATGTCCATGAGTTATTCCTGATGAATGGGTATAAGAGTTTAAGAAGAAATAGGAACTCAGCCATTTAACACACCTTGAAGGGGGCCATTTCCTATTGCTTTTAGATCAATCATCAAGTACCGCAGCAGAAGGCTGGAGGAAAGATCCCGAGAGCTTATTTTGTGTATTAGTGAAGAACACATTGTGCATTAAGAAGCAGTATGGTCAGTCGAGGTTTGTAGAAGGCAGACACGGTTGATAACTGAAACTGTTCCTATACACCGCTAATTCTCTGGCTGTCATTTGAACAGCTAAAACAATGCTGGCTGATTTTAGAAAAGACACTCTTTGAAGTCCTTTCCCCGCTCTTTAAATCTCTAAACAAAACAAACGAAGGCTATGCATAAGCTCAAATTAAAATTGCATTTTAATCTCATTCCTTAAATAATTAAACTCGTCATTTTTTTCCCTCTTCTTAATAAATGATTTAGCCTGGAAGGGAGGTCACTTAAGGTGTGTCTAGCATTGATAACAATGTGAAAATAACAGTGTTCAAATTCAAGCTCTAGTGCTTATTAGCCATGTGATCTTGAGCAAGATGCTTACATTTTGAGCCTCAGATTTTTCTTGTATAAAAATGAGATGAACATCTATTTTTCAGGGTTACTGTAAGTATTAAATGAGATACGTTCAATTGCTTAGCATAGTGACCAACATGTGCTGGCCACAAATAATTTCCCTTCTAAGAATTAATATTTAGATTAGATTTCATTTCTCATAGAAGACCTACAAGAGGAAACATAGGGGCACCTGAATGGCTCAGTGGTTGAGTCATGATCCTGGGGCTCAGGTCATGATCCTGGGGTCCTGGGATTGAGTCCGGCATCAGGCTCCCTGGGAAGCCTGCTTCTCCCTCTATGTCTCTGCCTCTGTCTCTCTGTCTCTCATGAATAAATAAAATCTTTTTTTTTTTTAAGAGGAAAAGTAAAAAGCCCCAGATTTTCAAGTTTTTTATGCCTATAATTTTTTTTCTTAACTGTGAAAGTAACACATACTCTAACAAAAAATTAAAATAAAAGACATTGAAAGAAAAAAATGATAGTGGTCTCCCTTATCTGTGCTTTCTGCTTTCTACAGTGTTAGTTACCCCAGGTCAACCACGGTCTGTAGGCAGATGGTACTCCTTCTGACTTATTGTCAGAAGGTCAGGATACATCCCAATGCCCGATTCATCCACCTCACTTCATCTCATCTTGGAGGCACTGTTATCATCTTGCATCTTCACAAGAGGAAAAAGGGTGATATAGTACAATAAGATATTTTGAGAACAATCATGTAATTCTTTTTACAGTATATGGTTTTGATTGCAATTGTTTTCATTTATAATTGCAATTTCTATTTTATTACTGGTTATTGTAGTTAATCTCTTACTACATCTAATTTATAAATTAAACTTTATTATAGGTATGTATGTATTAGAAACAATGTAGCATATCTAGGGCATGGTACTGTCTGCAGTTTCAGGCATCCACTAGAGGTCTTGGAATGTATCCCCCATGGATAAGGCAAATTGCAGTATTATCCATAATCTCACCACTCTTCATGGTTGTAGGTTATGAATTTTCTGCATTTATCGTATTCTTTAAAAAATATTTTAACATTAGATATTATGTATGTATATAATTAAAGCAAGAAAGTATCTTTTCTAAAATTAGACAGCTTTTCAAATTCGAATGAGAGCAAAACAATTGCAACATGGTATTTTTTTCTTTCTCTGAATAAAATGCCATTAGCATTTCCTTATATTAGTCAAAATTTTTGACACATCTAATTTTTATTGATTGTATTTCCACGTATATGTCATAAACAGGATATTTTCTGTTTTGTTATTGAAATTGACATTGAGATAAATATGTTCACATGTTTTCAAAAATGTACTTAATTTCTAAGTGCTTTCTGTAAATAGACTTCAGGGTAAATGAATACGAACATTTTTAGGACTTTGGAAACATTGCCAAACTGCTTTCCTATAGAATTGGGTCAATTTATATCCCTCCAGCAACATGAGAGCCTCACTTCCTGGTTTCACCTCTACCTCATGAATGTTGAACAGTATTATTGAAAAAGTTTTGCAAAAATGAAAAGTGGTATTTTTGCTATATTAATTTGCATCTCTTTATTACTGTGTTTGAATGCTTTCTCCTTTTGTGAATTGTTTGTTCACACTCTGTGCCCATTTGGCTGTAGGGACCCTCATAGTTTCCAATCCATTTAAATGTACTTTCTCTATAGAGAAGATAAACACTTGGTCATACCACTGTGAATATTTTACTACTTTATTTAAAAATTTTTTATACATCTGCTTTAAAATTTTACAGTTGTATTTATTCCCTTCTTACAGATCTCTTTTCTCTCAAAGTTATCCCTTAGGAGAAAGTCCTGGGATTATTACTCCTTTTTCTTTTGAAAATGTTGCTACCCAAAGGGGTTCTATACTGTACCAAGAAAAGCCGATTATTTCGTGTGTGTGTGTGTGTTTGTGTGTGTGTGATTCCAGTTAAGAGAACAAAAGGAAGAAAAGATCATGAATACCAATCTCAAACATAATGAAAATGATTCATAAGTTTGTTTTTCCTTAAAAAATCCAAATGCCCATAAAACTTCATTGTGTGGTTTCAAGGCTTGAAGAGAATCGGAAAGAGTTGCTGACAATAAAATGGAATGTTAAAACCAGCAGGCTTCTTGACAGATGGGAGAAACTATGAGTTAGTTATATGAGGAGCTGTTTGAGACAACAAGGGACAGTATAGTGAGTGGCACATCTACCCAGACTTAGCTGCTCTCAAACACTTTTCCTATTTGCGTTGGCCTGAGCCTGCCTGTGACAGATCTAAGTGAATCTGTGAATAGCCAAAGAGAGACGAATGATTTCCCAACAGAAGGAAACCTCTAAGAATGTGATTCTTCCTTACACTAATAGGGAAACAGTCTGAAAAGTCTTTCTCAGCTTATGGTCCCAATTAGTCTATCTCAATACTCTTTAAAGCAAATTCTGTAACCTGCCCTGCACCCCCACCCCCACCCCAACAAACATAGTTGGCCACATTCACAAATTTCACTGAGCAAGGCATTTTTTCATCTGAGAACAATCTTTATTTTAAAATTTTCTTTCCAGACATTAATTCTAGAGAAAGAGAAATCAAACCAGAAATTCTGTACTTCTCTCTGCATATAAGAAAGTTATGAAGCCATGGGTTCTGCATATAAATGTGCTGAGCAAAGAATTATAGAGACACCACACCTGGCTGCAAGGAATGTACAATGCAGGAGCCTGTGCCGAGTGCATGGTGTAAGGGACATGGAAGAGATAAAGTCAGATAAAAATATTAAAGATATTAAGTCAATATAGGAATGGACCAAGAACACCACACATGACATAAAAATCAGAGGAGATGTACGTTGATTCACCTATTATATGTAATAGTAAGTGTAATATGGGTCATTTGTGATGAGCATCAGATCCTAGGGGACCTTCTGTGAGGTACCCCTTCGTGATAAAAATTCTCTCAGTAAGGTGAAATAGAAGGGAAATCCTGCAACTTTACAAGGAGGAGCTATGTAAAAGCTACAGCTAACACCATACTTATGACAGTGTGTGTAGGTTATCTTACAAAATCTCCAGAAAAGCTGTTAGAACCAATAATCCTAGGGATGGCAGGAGAAGGTCCATTTGGTCACTGTATACCATGCTAAAGACTTTGGCATTAATTTCTAAGTGATGGGAGCCTTGGAATACCTCTGGACTGAGGAGTAATTGGTCTGATTCTTATTTGAGGACACTCTTTCTGGCAGATGAGTGAAGACTGGTTTCAAGAGTTTGGTACAATGAGCAATGGGGCCAACTAAGAGGATTTTTTCAGTGGTTCCTGTGTGAAATGATGTGGGACTAAATGAGAACGGGGGTGGATGGAGAGCAGAGAGGATCTCCTGTAGAAGGCGGAGGTATCAGAGTACAATGAATATGGGAGCAAGGGAGAAAGAGGAGTCAAAGATAATGTT
The DNA here is from genome assembly GCF_053574225.1 of Canis aureus. NCBI lineage: Eukaryota > Metazoa > Chordata > Mammalia > Carnivora > Canidae > Canis > Canis aureus. Next base: position 8,172,044 of record NC_135647.1, read on the forward strand.
CAAGGTGCCTGGCATCATTTGAAAACAAATGTGCATCAGTGATCCTGAGTTGTTCAAAGCACCAAGAAGGAAGTGTGCACCTGAGATGGAGGTGAGAAAAGAAAAATAAAAACCCAAAGTGCATTTTTCTAAATGAGCCAAAATACACTGGATGTTGTGATTCAAACATGCAGGCTGGGATTATAATTTATTAGTTTGGACCAGGTGATTTTTTTGGTGTGATTTTGAGCTTTGACCGCATCTTTGGGTGGGAGTTTTGTACATTACCTACACCATCACGAAAGCTAATTTTAGGTCCGAAAGATCCCTTCTGCAAAGATCTGCCAACACATGGCAATGAAGGTTTCCTTCGGTAGTTTCTAAATATGAGCATCTATAATGACATAGAGTCTGAACATAATAGGTTCACATTCTGACTTTTCATCCTTCATGTGTTCAGTTCTTGGATGTCAAATGTGAAATATTAGCAGTTGAAGAAGAGACTTTTGAGTGAAAAATGCCTTTGCTTCCAGGAAGGCTTGCTGCTTTTTCCTTTTCATTCCTCTTCACGTGGGAGTAGATATTAGCCTTTTTAGTTCTTCGGCTATTATTCTGGGGCGGGCAGCGGGGAGGGGATGGGGAGGTGGGAATACAGATAGAAGCCAAGAGTATATTTTAAAAATCGAAGAGCATCAAGACATCACAGCCTGAGTTGGCCATCAAGATTTACAATTACATTTCCATCACAAAGAGCCTGGCCCATCATATTTGGCCATGACCATTTATGTTTTGATTTCTATTTCTTTGGCGGGACAACACCCCAATTAGACAGATGAGCGTTTCGTTCTGATTTTGGAGCATATCCTTGCTGGCCTATGTTACTCCAGGGCTCTGGGGTCTTCCACTGTTCCACGGTGCCTGCTCGATGAGTTCTTAGCATAGAAGAAGCCATGCAGGTTGATACACCCATGATAATTTAACCTGCACTATGGCCTAATTACCTGGATAAGAGACTAGAATTTTCCCTGAAGTTTCTAAGTTCTTTACTTCCAAGTGCTTTTCACTTGTGTTATGTAAATCAAGTGGAGGTGAAGGGGTGGGGGTGGAAGGGAAAGAGTCTGGAATTTATTTTTCCCTCCTTACATCCAGTAAGTGGGTCAGAATGTCTACTTTAGCCTCCTGGTAGCCAACAGGGTTCTTTAAAATCTCACAGGAAAATCCTAACTAGAGAATCATTATTATAAAAGGGGTGTTATTGCTGCAGATTCTGGCTTGTGTGGAAAAAGAACCATTTTCATTCAGAATTCAGATCTTAACACAATAAATAGCTCACCCGTTCACAATTGTGTATTATGTCGCACGTAGGTTCACTGTATATCTTCAGAGAAAGAAATATAAAAGGAGAAACCAGTGGACTTGTACTCCTTGTAAGAAATGGAACCCTCTGTTAGCAGGGCTTCCCTGGCGTTTCAAACCATTCTAAGAAGAAAAAAAAAATTAAAAGTGACTCCGTGGACAGATTTTCCTTTCTTCAGGGTAAGAGCTGCATTTCATTACTTTAAAAATGCTCGTTCATTTAAACAACACTAAATGCTTCCTGGTCTGGATATATAAAATTATTGGATGGCCACTGCTGGCCATTCATCTGAGACCCTGATGTGCCACAGTCGATTTTTGAGAACCGCTCTGCCACTTAATGTGACAAACATCCAGCCTTGCAGTTTAAGAGATCTTTGAGAAAGGCCATCCCCACATGAAATGAATTTAACAGCAGCAATTTGTCATTTTGCCCTTCCTTTGCTGGGGAAAAAAAATGCTGGTGATTTCTTTTGACTTAAACTGGGCATTCAAAAAGCTGTTTTTATTAATGAATCATATTAAGCCACTAGTGAAAGGCTCCCTGACTCTGTTTAAATAACAGGCTATGATTCTTCTCCCCTCGAGCTCCCCCCTCCCACCCCCATTTGGCTCCGCTGCTATTAATTGAGGAGTTTCTTTGTTTCTTTCCTAATGAAGCTAACAGAACACATCTGTCAGGTGCTCGTATTCTTTGCCTGTCTATAGTATGTAATAGACCAGCTGGAGGCTATAATGCTACACAATACCCCTGGCCGTTACAGCAACTATTTATTCCTGGGCTTTTCCTCCGAAAGGGATTTGAAAAAAAAAAAAAAAAAGTCTGAAATTTGGGCCTAATTGCTATTTACCCAGCGATAGACACCTGTTCTAGCTGAGACATTGGCTCATGAATCCTACACCTGAGACCTTAGGGAGAGTAGAGGGGAGATTTCAAGCAGCTGCCAGTCCATTTAGATAAAGAGAGCTGTAGCTTGCAGGGTTTGTGTGTTTATATGTATAGGCATATATTTTTAAATACTGTATGTTTAGTATGCACACCCATAACCAGAGGGTATATATTAAAAGCCATGTACTATTATTTCACGGTCAATTGCTTATCTGAAGGCTGGACGCACACTGCCGTGCAGCTACAACTGTGACCGCTTTAAAAATAGTGCGCTGGGGCTGAATTCAATACCAAGAGCGGGCGCCTGTCCTTCAAAAGGTCCATTCCAGGCCTCGGGAGGGAAATAATTTCTCAGGATGAATCAAGAGAGAAATTTAATCAAACGTAACTTTTCTTGGAGGGATGCAACTTTGCTTTTTGTCATTCCCCTCGCCCAGTACTGTGGACTTTCTTCCTTAAGACCTATTGAAATGGTTCAATCTTCTGGTTGTTTACTTTTTGATGTCAATGAAACTATTTATCTTTCCTTCCTTGGTATGCCTTCCTAATGCCTCTTTTACCCAGTAGCGGCTACAGAGAAAGAGCTCATGGTCATAGTGACGATAATTTACTTCTTGGGAAAAATAAGAAAAGCAAAAAGCAATTAGTCATGGAGACTATGTCACATAAGTTAGTACAGCACGTAATGTTAAGTTTAGTAGTTAGAAATTCAAGTTTATTAAAATGCTATCAGATCACAAAAAGTACTGCTTTGCATTTTGTAAAAAAAAAAAAAAAAAAAAAAAGGAGGGACGCCTGCGTGGCTCACTGGTTGGTCTGCCTTTGGCTCATGGCCTGATCCCCATGTTCTGGGATCGAGTCCCACATCAGGCTCTCCACAGGGAGACTGCTTCTCCTCTGCCTTTGACTCTGCCTCTCTCTGTGTCTCTCATGAATAAATAAAATCTTAAAAAGAATGGAAATTACAGTAATAGTATGGGTACACACATGTATATGTGTGATATACATGAATGTGTATGTATATGTGTGTATATATCCATATCCATATATATATATATATCTCTGACATCATGCACTCCAATCTCACTGCCCCCCCTTTTTGCTGGAGGTACATTTATGTGGAGAGAGAAGACTGGGGATACAGAGATTTAGCACAAGCTCATTGGCAACAGAACAGAAATAAAACGTTATTGCCTTGCTATTTTATCTGGCCTCTACTCAGAGGACATTCCTGCTGCAGAGGGCTGGCCAGGTAGGGCAGGTGGAGGGAAGTTTAGATGGGGAGGAAGGGGAAAGCAGAAGGAGGTTGATTTTTCCCCCCTTTTCTTGCCTTTTGTGTCTTTTTTCCATTTGGTCTGACTTCTGAGCTTTTCGACGTATGCCCCATTGGTATTGCTGGAATAACCTCCCATTGATGTACTGTTTTGAGAAATTTGGCCTCACCGAGCTAATCAAATAATGCTGCCAAACAACACCTAATTTGTTACCAAACTAGAAAATTATTTTATTATTTCTCCCAAAGGATATGTGAGCTATATTAGATCCTGGTGTGAGAATTCATGAAATGAAATTAAAAGGGTGAAAGGAGATTTCAATCCAAAGCAGAAATACGAATCATAAATGCAATAAAAATCATCTGAGAGATAGCACCTGCATGCGCGCATGCGCACATTGCACACACACACACACACCCATGCTTGTTAAGAAATTCCCCTCGGTCTCATCTGCAGTCAGAGATGACCGAAGAGTCAGAGCCTTAGGAGGTGGCTGGGACGACAGGGGAGATGGACAGTACTCACATACAAATGAGAGCTTTGCCTCGGGGCTCACACGGTTGGGTAGAGAGCTGATGCAGAGACGGAAATTCATTTCCCAAGAGAAGGAGAGGAGCGTGCAGGGAACGCAGGGTCACACCAGAACAGGTGATAATGAAATTAGAGTTAATGAAGGCTGGAAGAAACCAAGGCCAGATGGGTTGGAGGAACTGTTATCCGAGATCCACACTGAAACCAGACATGGTATCTCGGTGCAGGAGAACTCAATTGTTGGAGGCACACGTTGGGAGAGTTTGGGGAAGTGTAAGAATCACCCCCTCCCCACTGCACCCCTGTCTCAGAGGGAGGTTGTCTCTGTGCTTCCACGTGACAAGATGTTGAAAGTGGATGATTCTAGGAGGCAGATTACTTGCCTTGCCCAGGGCAAGATGGGCAATGTGTCTGAGCCTCAATTTCCTTTTTGGTAAAATGGGTATAACTATATCTAGCTTCCCCTTCTTGGAAAGATTGCATGAGGTAGTTTTTGCCGAAAATACAGATACACAGACTTGGTATCAAATATACGATAACGCTATCATATTTCTTCGCAAGTAATTTGTTTATTCTTGTCAAAATGCCAGTAAAGGCCATGCCAGCTAATCCATGCAGTTCTCTTCTTTCTAGAACCCCCAGAGTGAGCATACTACATCAGAAAAGATTAGTGAACCCCACATACATTTTGCTGTTCTTAGTAGGTTTTTGCATCTGCGGTGTATTATGAGAGATGAAGATTTTGTCAGAAGGAGCCAAGAAACTAAGTGATGCAGAGATAATACACAGGACAATTGTTTAAATAAGAGTTAATGTCATTGCAGGGATCAGTGTCGGTCCTGTAATAAAATGGATTTGGGGCTTGACAGAGGTATAGATTGAACCAGATAGATATAGATTGAGCTTTTCCTCAATACCACTTTATTTTCATAATACCACTTTATTAATTGCACATGAAGAATTTTGTGCTTATTTTATGGGCAAGCTCCCTTTCTGTGGCCCTGATTCATTTGCCTTAGAGCACAGTCCTGGACCTTTGGGAGCAGGGGATAGTGTTGCATATTATAGTATGTGATAAGTACTTGCGGCTGCTCAAAATCTGGATACTCAGGACACCTGGATGGTTCAGTGGTTGAGCGTCTGCCTTTGGCTCAGGGTATGATCCAAGGGTCCTAGGATCAAGTCCTACATCGGGCTCCCCGCAGGGAGCCCGCTTCTGCCTCTCTCTTTGTCTCTGCCTCTCTCTGTGTCTCTCCTGAATAAATAAATAAAATCGTAAAAAAAAAAAAATTCTGGATACTCTTACTTTCAACACTTCCCATACTGAATCCTATCTTCCCAAGTAGGTGCCAGACACCTCATCACCATCCTACCTGGAAGCCAGGGTTCAGGCACATGCCTGGGCTTCGCCAATCAGATGTGTACATGTGAGATTTGGATGCCACTGAAGCATCACTGGAGACCAGTCTCATGGCAAGCATGGTGGCAGAGGTCTTCAGTTTTCTGGCCCTGGTGCTGGCAGTTTCTGACATCCAGGTCTGAATATCATATTACCAGATGGCATTCAGAGAGTATTTTGATAGCAAACAACTTGGTCTAGATCTCTGACCCTTCCAAAGATTCTGAGAGCTACCAAACACCTTTTAAGAAAGTTTTTTTTCCACTGACTAGAATGGATTCTTGTTGTTTGCTATTAAGACTCTTGACCATTGCACATGTGTTACATATTTTCATTAAGCATAATGCAAAATTTTCAGTTTAGTAGTATGGTGGAGACAGGAGTTCCCCCTCCCCCCCAAGCATTCATTTACCCTTCTCTTGGTAATCCCTGATACTTTGTGGGGAAGATGGTGTGATCCATGATTCTGTAGCTTAGTCTTCTGACTGGGGCCAAATTAACTCTACCCTGATTCTAGGGACAGGTCACGTGGCTCAAGATGATGCTAATCGATGTAATTCTATTGTTAGTCATAGTTATTGAGCGAATATTTGGAGATATAGGAGGAAGCCTTCCAGATGTTTCTATGAAAAATCTCAGAGAGTTTCCAGAAAGAACTCTTTCTCTCTCTGCATATCAAGAGAGATGTATCAACCACAAGTAGGAAGCCAGCTCCAAAATAAATAGAATGGAAGACATGGCAGGGAGCCATAAAGAAGCCATGTACTTGGTGACATCATTGGGCCACCAAATCTACCCAACGCAATCTTTCAGCCTAGAAATGGACTTTCTAGTTATGGGAATCAATTAATGCTTCTTTTGTTTACCACTTTGCTTTGATTTTTTGTTACTTGCAGCGGAATGCACCCTAGCTTACCAAATAACTTAAAAAAAAAAAGGCAACAAGATGCTACTAATTGTATGACTCACCAATATGTTATAAACTATTAAGGGAGAAAGATCTGCCAATTTAACTCATATGATGTTTTTGTTACTTAGAATTTTTGTTCTCTATTCAGGGCAAAAGCTGTTTTATACGTATTTAGACTTTTATGTTTGTCATTTCTTACTTCTGTGTATATATACTTCAAAAGGAAAATAATAGTGAAACAAATTTGTCAAATGTTCTAAAACTTCTCTACATTCTATTTGCCTCCCCTCCAGATCGGTTTGTCTGCCTTTGCCTGGCCCCGTGCCCTGTGGGGCTAATCTCCTGAGCTTAGTGCCAATTGGATGCTGGTTGGTTCAGCCAGTAAAGGCACCACTAGGAAACAGGAGGGCATGAAAAAGGCAAGCTGGACATGTCTTCAAGCTGTGCCTCAGTGTGTCCGGTTGTGGCTATTCCCTCTGGGGCTATAGCTTCTCCAGTTCTTACCAAGCTCCTATTAAGATTTGCTCCCCCTATTTCTTCAATCCTAGGAGTACTAATGGCTTCTGGATGGGATCACGCTTTTGTAAGGAGTCCTTTAGGGGGCGTCTGTCTGTCTCAGTAGGGATTGTGACTCTTGATCTCGGGGTTCAGAGTTCAAGCCCTAAGTTGGGTGTAGTGATTACTTTAAAAAATCTAAAAAAAAAAAAAAAAAAAAAGAAATCCTTCCATTAAAGTCTTTTTATTTGCCTCACGATGGTAAATTCTGATTAGCTACTGTCCTCTGACTGGTCCAGAATCTACCTCTTCTAGATAATTTTTCTATCAAAATCTCTGTCCATTCTCCTGCTCATCTCCACACCACTGTCACATGTGTCCCCTAACCACCCAGTACATTCAACTGTCCTCAAGATAAAACTCCATTCTTTGAAGACCTTATATAATCTCACCTCCAGATCTAATATTTTTTCTTTGAAAACACAATTTTTAAAAAACTTGAGCTCCTGGCATGCACCAGCTACTCTTCTAGGAACTGTGGATGCAAACATAAGATAGATAGTCTCTGCATTTAGGAGACAGACAGGTAAACAAATAATTATACCAGAGGATGAATGCTACACATACAACCTATGTTTTGTTTAGGGACAAAAATTGGGTCACAGTTTAGGGACAAAAATTGGGTCACATTAACAGTCACAAGCATCATTATTATTTTTTTACCTGATTTGAGGAAGGTAACATAGGCCCTTGAGCTACCGTGCCCCACCTTAAATCCCTGTTCTCTCACTTACTCCCTGTGTGACTTCAGGCATACTCCCTAAACTCTCTGTGTCTGTTTCTTCATTTATAAAATGAGGATAATAGTAATGACCATCTCCTAAAATAGTTATGAGAATTAAATAAATTTTAAAATATTTGTAAAGTACTTAGAACAGTGCCTGGAATGTAGTAATGGCTCAGTTAAAAGCTATTTTAGAGGGAGTTGTGTTAATGAGGCTCTTCCTCACAGCAAGGCTTTAAGTTCTCTTAAAAGCCCTCCCCACCTCCATCCTGCGCACAACCTATATCTTGTACTTCTCTAGGAGCACCTTGCCTTTGCTGTTCTTAGGCTCCGGCTTTCCTCAGGCCACCTTAGGAGAAGGGAACTTACTATACAAATGCATTAAATTCTGGTACTGGTCTTGGGAAGCAGTCTGGTGATTTCAGGAGGGTGAGGCAGCTGCTTTCCTTCTCATTCTCTCGTGGCCCCTGGGATCTCTACTTTGTGGCATTCGTGCTTTTCTCTACATGCCTCTGTATTTCTTATTCCCTGGCCACACTACCCTATACCTTCTTTTTTATTTTTTCCCCCAGGTTGGAGTTTGACACAGGGCTTGAACCCTGAGATAAAGGCCTGATCTGAGACCAAGAATTGGACACTCAACTAACAGAGCCATCTAGGTGCCTCAACTCAACTGATTGGCTCAGAGATTAACCTTACCCAATCAGATAGACTTAATGTGCTGAGTCTCCTTATATAGACCAATAGCCAGCTCACAATGATCCCCTCAGAGTGAGATACTCAACTTGGTCCGGCCAGGAGCTTCCTTTGTGCAAGGACTTATTTTACCTTGCTTTGTTGACTTGGGGAGCTTGGCTGGATCCCACATAGGATGTGGAATGTGGCAAGTGCCATGAGTCAGCACACTCTTACTAGCAAGGCACAAGCTTCACTCCTAGGAGACCAACATCTCACACTATGGGGCAGGGTCCAGACCCCGGTTCTCCTATCCTTCCAGGACACCTGGAAAGGAAGGTCTTCTCTTATAACATGAGACCCCAGCTGCCCTTCTGGAGACTCTCTGTCCAGTGTCCAACTTCTACCCCCTTCCTGGTGCTCTTGCTGAAACTCTGAAAGACTTCCCACTACTCCGCCCTCCCTTGATCTATGCCAGGTTTAAAACGGCCGGCAATCTCCGTCTTTAACCAACAGAGATGTCCCTCTGCTTCTTGCTGCCTGTGCTTTTGAAGGATTTTTTCACAGCATGACTATGATGCTTTTAGTACATGATTTTTCCTTTGTACTGATTTTTTCTTACACTTAAAAAATCATACAAAATTATTTGGGACACCCATGAAAAGTATAGATACCTGCTCTCACCCATAATTTCTACATTGAGCTTTTCATAAAAAATACTTAGGGATTTGGACTTTTAACACATATCCCCAAAGTCTTATTTCATGAGATAATTTATTTTATAATTATCTCTTTCCAGAACTCACAGACATTTCAGGTGTGTTTGAGGTGGGAGTGAGTAAGGAGGGCTGAGTTAGAGAATTTGGGGCCATCCTTATTCTACTGGCCAGGGCCACTCCGAGGGCTGTCCAGATACCAGCAGACTATGAGTGGACCGGGCGAGACATGTAAGGTGCTAAAGAACCTAAAAAAAGGATGAACGGGTAGGCATTGTCCCCACTTCCAGTAACCTTACAGTCAATAAGTGAAAATAAATTGTAATAGAGAAGAAGAGGGTGCTCTGAAATTAGGTATCAGAAGCTCAGGGAAGACTTCCCCAGAAAGACCACATCTAAGACTGAGTATGAAGAATGAGCATGTTACCTGGGCTATGGGTGCCCAGGCAGGGTGAACGCCTGCTGGTAGAGACATACAGTGAGGTTCACCCCAGAGTGTAAGGACAACAGGTGTAAGACAAGCTGGAGAGGCAAGAGAGTCCAAGTGACACCATGTCTTGCCAGCTGTATGACAACTCTTTTTTGTTTTTAAAGATTTTATTTATTTATTTGAGAGAGAGAGAGAGAGAGAGAGAGAGAAAGAGTGAGCACAAGCAGAGGGAGAGGCAAAAGGAGAAGCAGACTCCCCACTGAGCAGGGAGCCTGACGTGGGGCTCGATCCCAGGACCCTGAGATCATGACCTGAGCTGAAGGCAGAAACTTAGCCAACTAAGCCACCCAGGTGACCCTGTATATGAGTTCTTTATGAGAACATTTTGGAGGGTCTGCAGAAGACAGTGGTTAGGACAGACCACTCATACCCAAACCCTGCTAATCAGAACTGCACTGAACAGACTTCTGGGCATGGCTGGGAAATTGGGATTTAAAAAAACAGCAGTAGGAAAACACCAAAAAACAAAAACCCACCCCAAAAACATTGCAACAGGTAACTTTGATAAAGTTTAGGAATGTAGTCATTTGAGAAATCAATATCGAAGATTCAAACAACAAATTCTACTTTATGGCTATGTATACATAGTAGAAAATAGTGTATCATAACAGATTTTGTAGATCCAGTTAAATAAGAAAATTCAAAGCATACTTACTGAGTTTAGGAGTGACTGTACTAGTCATGCAGGCATACTGCTGGGGGGCATTATGAAACATTTTGGTTTTCTTCTTTAAACTTGCAAACTCAAAAAATGGGATTTTTGGTTTGTTTATTTATTTGTGATCAACTAGATTTTTTTTTAACTCAGGAGAAGTAATCTCTTGGACCTAATTATTTGTCAATTTTTACATCAAATTTCATTCAACAAACGCAATTTACAATCCTCTCCTAGTTTGTGGTCCTCTTACTCTCATCTTCATTGGCTTTACCATTTTAATGGTTAAACTCAATCCATTGGATACCTTTTGGACACAAATTCATGCTCTATTTGTATGAGAGTCGTGGTTTTAACTTATTTATAATTACACATTGACAAGGAATTCGCCTTTTAAACTCTATCAAGTGGCTCAGGAGTAAAGTATATTGGCTTAGTAGACATGCAATACTTCTCCCAATTGTAAGAATCTAGGAGGATCCTTGCCTCTGACCTGTCCTCCCAACCAATGTTACTCTCTCAGGGAAAAGTAATGTCGATTGAACTTTTTTGGCCTAAATGTTGAAGCTTCAGGTTTTTTTTCTGACCCGAACACTATTAATTTTCTATACATCACCATTTTTCTGACCCATCTGTGGAGTTTGTGGCGATAGTGATGACTAGCTGAAAGAGCATGCTATAACATTTACATAATAATAACTTACCTAATGGAGCTTGACAATCAGTGCAAATAAAAGGTGGGCAGGAAAGGGGAACCTAGCAGGCTGGGGGCTGTAGGGAGTTGGCATGTCTGGCTGGACCGTTAGGAGCAAAGAGAAACTGATGTGGCTATTGATAGGGTAGTGAAGCCAGCTTGCAGTGTGAGGGGTTAAATTAGGCTTACGTCATAAACTGTTGGAGGGGAAAAAAAGGTTAAATGCTTTTGGTTTAAACATCAAGAGAGGATGTCACTACCAATGACTTTCCTTTTCAAAGAGGATTGAAGATGAAATTTATATTATCAGATAAATACATTTTCAAAAATGTGTGATGGGCAATTGATGGGATGAGCACTGGGTGTTATACTATATGGTGGCAAATTGAATTTAAATTTTAAAAAATGTAAAAAAAATAAAAATTTTAAAAAATGTGTGACTATGTCCTATGTTCCTATAGTGTAAACTGTGGTGGTTTTAAACAAACAGGAATATGTAAATAATTGCAGGAAGACATGAAAGAGTATTGTGTTAGAATTCTGTGGACAAACTCACACCCCATCAGCCACTCAGACAAAATTAGCACATTCCTAGAGCAACAGACTGTAGCAATACATTATTAAGAAGGCAGAGGGGCTAAGCAGTTTCATGTTACTGCAGTCTGATATTGTTTACCTTGAGAACATTCTTGATGAAGAAGAAAAAACACTGAGGCTCAGTAAACATTAGAAGGCTGTACGGATCACATCTTCTGTGTCTAATATTTTCATTTTTGTTTGGTCTGGTAAGGGACCTAAGGAACGGAGTGTCGTGCCTCAGTGATGAAGCAGGGCAGCTGACAGAAGATATTAAAAAATTGGTTGTAAATAATACTGGGTCATATCCCTTGTTTGCAAATTGAGACTTTGACCTTTTCTTGCCTGGATTCTCATTCTTCTTCTTCAGTCATTTCAGATTCACACTTTTACATTTGATTTACATTGCAAGTGTTCTATTTTCCTACACTGCAATCCAATCTGTATTTTTATTTCTTACTAAAAAGAAAGTGTTTGTTTTTCTAGCAATGCCTGTATTAGATAAGAAGCTGTCACTGTGTATCACTGTATACGGAAGGCTTAGCCATACTCCATGGGCAGGGGTGAGGAGGGATAAACCAAGTAACTAAAGAAATCATCTAGCATAGCTTTGGTAGGAAGAGCCCTTATTACTTTCAGGTTCTCCTAAAGCAAGAGTCTAAGAAAGGGAATGTTAGTTCTACTATTGGGCAGCACTTTCAAGGGACCACAGTTGGCATTTTTTTTTTTTTAATGCCAGAGAAAGCAAAGTCCAGTAAAAGCAGTCAAGAGAGTCCCTTGAGATGATGGTACTAGAAAATGATTTCTGAGAGCTGGGGAGAATTTAAATGAGACTGCCATGGACACCTATAGATAGCATCAAACAACTTCCATTTGACTGCCTTGGTGGGGAATGACGGCCCCTGGATGTGATCAAAGCCCCCTCACCCCCATCCTGAGTTCTCTGGGGTTCCCCCTTGAGTGGAACCATCATAGCTCATTTAGATGCTGCGCAGTATTTGGCAGGGCTCTGGAGCTGCTTTTCCTCCCGGTGCTTAACCTCCTTTCCCCTAGATACAAATGTCAATATTGGATTTAGTCTGGTTGAATGAATGTGTCAGAGGGGAGATTAGTGACTGGCAGCCACAAAAGGGTTTTTCAATTGGCAAAAGTAAATTTCTCACAAATGAATCAAAACAGTTTGAGGTGGAAAAGAAGCAAGGGGGAAAAAAAAGCCTTGCCAAGTTGAGTCATGATGCCTCATTTAATGGATTTGAAGACTTCAGGATAGGCATTTTATCTAGAAGCTACCGGATTCACCCAGCAGGAAGCAGGGGGTAAGGGAAAGAGAACATATACTTTAATATCCTCAACAAAGCTTT